>NW_022196899.1:13115571-13126817 GCF_008632895.1 Mastomys coucha
CGAGGAGGAGGAGGAGGACGAGGAGGAGGACGAGGACGAGGACGAGGACGAGGACGAGGAGGAGGACGAGGACGAGGACGAGGACAAGGAGGAGGACGAGGAGGAGGACGAGGACGAGGACGAGGACGAGGACGAGGACGAGGAGGAGGAGGACGAGGACGAGGAGGAGGAGAACGAGGAGGAGGACGAGGAGGAGGAAGACGAAGAAGCTGACTTGAAGTATCTCTCCCAAGAGCACGGAGCAAGCTGAAGACAGAGCCCAAGAACAAATACCTTGAGACTTGCTGGCCTTGCTTCTCTGGCTGTTCCAAATGACCAGCCCCGCTTACTGCATTTGAGGACAAAGCTCGAATTCAGCCAAGTTTTGATAATAATAGTTAACCTCAGTTAGCTTTGTCCCTTTTCAACTCCAATTTTGTACTTTACTCTACATTCAAAAATATCACTCCAGGGTTTGACACAGCCTCCTGGAAAAAAAAAAAAAAAAAAAAAAAACAATTTGCTGGAGCTTTATCCTGTGCTAAGTTCCTGTACCTTCAAAACTGTCTTTATTTAAAAACAAGAAACGAGGCAAAGAAAGAAAATCGCCAAGGGCTCAGCCGCAGTACCACATATTCTCCCCACACTGTACCACGTCTGGCTCACTCAGCTCGCTCTGACATCGAGAGGCACGCTGCCAGCAAAGAGCCACATGGACTGCCGAAGGGAATCATAACCTGACCCTCTCATCTCCTGCTCCTCCCCCTTCTCCAGGGCCCCACTGCCAGCTTCACCAACAGTTAATTGTCTTTTCATGCAAAGACTTTGACAGCTCCTCTCCCACAAACCGCACTCGAATCTTACCCCCTGTATAGTTTGGGGAGGGGAATGTTTCCATTTTTAGGACAGCATAAGACCTGGCCCATTTAATTTAGAAATTAATAATAATTCTGAGTGCTCTCTCTCTCTCTCTTCTCTGTGTTCTGGAAGAGCAGTGAAGCCGCTCTGAAATGAGGCATTTACTACTGTGCCTGCCAGGACAAAAACAGATGGACCAAAAAAGTTTAGATGGATGAATCTGAAAAATTGGATGACCTTTATTATACCCCAAAAGTTATAAAAAATTAGAAGTGCAAAACTTACAGTTGCCAAAAGTCTCTCCAATTTGCAATTTTCATGTTGTGAATGCAGACACAGGAGGGAGTATTTCCTGTCATTCTCTAGGCTGTCCAATGTCATTCCGTAGGCACTAGACCACACAGTCTTCTTACCTGGAAAATCAAGTCTCCTTTTTTTTTTTTTGCTGCAGTAAAGAGATTAAGGAATTTATGTCATGTCACATCCTCAGACTCTTTAGAACTTGAACCGAATGAGACCAAAACCTAGCCTGGTTCTTGAGTTGACTGTCTAACGCCATACTTCTTCCTACTCCAATTGATGCTACAGTCCTTCCAGATTCACCCAAACAAGGTGATGGAGAAACTGCAGGCTTACATGGTAGAAGTGGATCAGTGTAAATGTGGCCACTATTAGAGTCCGTTTTTCCTCTTAATCCTAGCACTACTACTGAGGTCTGGGGACATGTGCTGCTGTTACCAATGCCTGCATTAGACACTTAACCTATAATATATGGTATGTAGATGCCATTCTCCAGGATGATATGATTTAGTAAAAAGAGAATAGAGTTGCCCAAAAGGTCAGAGGTAGATGTCCAAAAATCTGAGAGTGAGGAAGGAGCTGAGACACCCAGCCTCCTCCTGGGGGAAGACTCTGACGACTTGAGGCAGGCTGAATTGAAGAGTGCCTCAGTCCAAGAGTCGGATACTGAAAAGAGGAAGCAGTTCCCGGCCCTGGAGAAAGGCAGAGCCTTCAGCCATGCACTGCCATGTGGAGGGCCACTAGATGTTCCGGGGTGCGTTGACTTTCCTGCTGTTTCTGGTGGCTCTGACTGGCAGCAGATCACACACTCGGGAGAATTCCACTTCACACCACTCTGAAACACTCCACCAATGTGACAACAAAGAGAAGCCCCAGGTCTTTTTCATCTACCATCTCACGGGATCCAGTTGGTCCACTCAGCTATTTTTATTAATTTCATTTCATTTTGTTTTTAAAATGCTATTCCAGATGAGAATGCTTAATACAGGCAACCTTTGCCTTTGATCTCCTTCCCAAAATATTAATAATAGACCCAAAAACCAATCTCCAGCCCAAACTATTCATTCTTCCTTGTTCCCACTGGGAACAGATGCTGTTATGCCAGAAGCAGAGGCAGGGCATCATGATATGTTTAAATCTCAAAATACTCTTGGAACTAACATACACAAGAAAGAAACTAGACATTTGGGCTTTTGTATCAATTACTTCTGCAAAGTGCAGAAGTAAAAAAGCTTTGCAGGCAGGGTTTCTATTCATATAAGCTAGCAGGAAACATCCTACCAATAAATAAATGCAGGCTGCTGGTGTCCCTCAGATTTTTTTTTTATAATTTGTTCACATTCTTCTGCTTATTAGGGAAGTTGGACTGTGATTTTTAGATGCTGAGTCAAAAGAACTAATTAAACGATAAATGTCACTTTTTCTCCTGACTTACTCAACCAGGATTTGAATAACACGTTCTTCTATTATGCCAAACCAAGAGAGAAAATATTACTCTCCTGGTCCTTAGAGAACAAGGGGACAAATAAAAAGTGAACGGCTAGTGACTGAATAACTTCCTGTGTTTCTGAGGCTCTTTCTTTTTTTTTTAATTTTCTTTATTTATATGTAAATTTCTCCATTCCCAGTTTCCCCTCCAAAAAACAAACAAACAAACAAAAACAACCAAAACACACCCCTGTTGCCTCCCACTTCCCCATGCCTGCCACCCCGCCCTCTCCCACTTTCTGGCCCTGGCATTCCCCTATACTGGGGCACAGAACTTTCACAGGGCCTAGCTCCTCTCCTCCTATTGATGATTGAATTTGCAATCCTCTACTATACACATGCTGCCTGAACAATCAGATCCCTCCATGTGCAGTCTTTGGTTGGTGGTTGAGACCCTGGGAGCTCTGAGGGTACTACTTAGTTCATATTGTTGTTCGTCCTAAGGGGCTGCAAACCCCTCAGCTCCATTGGTCCTTTCTCCAACTCCTTCACTGGGGATCCTGTATTCAGTTCGATGGATGGCTGTGAGCCTCTACATCTGTGTTAGTCAGGTGCTGTCTGAGGCTCTTTCAAGTTCCCTTTCTTACAAGTTATATTTTTAAAGCATTTCTGACCTTCTGAAGAATTCACAAATATTTGTTTGTTATCTTTGGGAAGTACTGAATGGCTTTAATTTTATCATTCTTCTCATTAACAAATAAAACTCAGAGAAACAAATTTATGAATATCAAGGTGGCCTCACTCAAGCCTAGCCTGGTTTCCAATCTGGTCATTTCAGTCACAGAGTTTAAGCCTTCAGTTTCTTCTCACCCTCCCCACATTCCCTACAGAAAAGAAAAGGAGAGGAAAAGGAAAGGGGCGAAAGAGGAAGAAAAATGAGAAAAGGAAAGATACAAGAGACTCCACCAACAAGGACAGGCCACCAAAAGCTTAACAAATGCAAGTCTAAAGTGGTTCTTCTCTGCTTCATCTTTACATTGATTGCATCTGTTCATAGCATTCTTCATATGCTTAGTCCCCTGCCCAAACCCACCTAACACCCCCAACCTGTACAATCTGTATTAACTGGGTCTTGCCAGCATAACCATTGACTTCTACTGGATGATAACAATGTTTAGATGCTGTTCCCAGGGCTGGGGACATGAGCTTACAGTGTCATCAGACATGCTGTGGCTCAGGCACTGCCGAAACCAGCATTCTACACACGGTGAAGGCAGCACGTGACATCTTCTGTGTGGTACTGGGACAGCCTGGATGCAGACCGGGATCATCAGATGCTAGAGTTCACGATGGTTCATTCTCGGTCTCTTGTAAATCAGGTACACTGCTTCAGCCATAAAACAGCGCGTTTTCCAAATAAATTGTTGGGAATGCCAGGTAGGTGGGTTCTACAAAATCTCTGCTATGATCTCTAAAAGCTTTTACCTGATAGTCAAAGAATGTTAGGACAGACACAAAGGTGAGATATGAATAACTGTTAAGGAGACTAAAGATGGCCCAAGATGATTGGGTCCTGAATCGGCAACATTCCAACTCACCACAATCTTAGAGTTGTAGTTGATCAGTTAGATTTGTAGAAGATATAACATCATTGTGCCATTTTTACCCTATGTGTTTTAGTTCACATGTGGAAATATTAGGAGACTTTAGAGCAGAACAACAAAATTTAGACAAAATGTTCTAGCAAAATGTCTAACCAATAGTATATGTTCAATAAATGGAAGTTATTATCACATGATTTTAACATTTGCCACAATATTTTGTATTCATGCATATTTCTAAAAATCATGTATAATCACAGAAATTGCTACCAGAAGAATAATGCCATACAGTAACGCTATACATTATAATTACGTCTCCTTCATTTAAAACAAGCAGTTCCTAAGGACTTCCCGTGCACTGAGCTTTTCATCGCTGGTTAAGAACTCGGTATTCCTCAGCACTCGGAGATGCTTTATCGTCTGCAAGCAGCCCCGGCTGGGAAAGCTTCAGTGTTCCATTTCGGCAGCACAGTGCCCGCCAAGGGGCTCATTCGCAATTACTCCAGCCGTCCCAGCGATTCTGAAGGACATTCTTTATAAAGCAGATAACTGTGCCAATTTAAATCCAAAACCTTTCGTGTGTGTGTGTGTGTGTGTGTGTGTGTGTGTGTGTGTGTGTGTAACAATATTCTTATAAAAGGAAAGTAGAAAGCTGATAGCATACTACAGCACTCCTTTCCTTGGCATGGAAGGCAAGCTTGTTGCAAGCGAAGCTCACTCTTCTCTCCCTCAGAGTGGTAGGAGGACGACACTCCTGGAGGATGGCAGTCCCTTGAATTTCTGTCTTAATAAATACAGTATCTCGTTTCTTGTAGACAACACAGAAAGGCAGACTCACTCAATGCTCTCATGGTTTTTTTGTTTTTGTTTTTGTTTTGTTTTGTTTTGCTTTTGATTTTTCAAGACAGGGTTTCTCTGTGTAGCCCTGGCTGTCCTAGTACTCACTCTGTAGACCAGACTGGCCTCGACCTCAGACATCCTCCAGCCTCTGCCTCCCAAGAGCTGGGATTAAAGGCGTGCGCCACCAACGCCCAACTCAATGCTCTCATGTTATCCTCAAAGGAAACAAAAGACTGGAGTTACAGTGGAAGCTGTTTGTAAGAAGCCAGCACACCCATCTCACAGAACTCTGACGGTGCTGTGTCCCAGATCCTCCAATCAACAAGGTTTCGAGAAGTGACCCTCTGTAGTCAGCCACGAGCCAGGCTTGGGGTGCACAAGTAACCCAATCAACAGGCAACCAAAGCAACAACCTCCCGGTTATAGTTTTAGGGCTTTAACTAGAATAAAGTCAACAAGGCTAGTGTGTGCAACCTAACACATTTTCACACAGTTCTACACCTGTGGAACCCTACCCACGGCAACGCCAAGACATTACCCACGCCCCTAAGTTGCTTTTAATTATTTCGAAATTGTATCTAAGCTGAACATCATTCCACCAACCTACAATCCCAACATGAAGGAGGAAAGGGGCAAGAGGATCCTGAGCTATCTAAAGACAGTCAAAGAAAATAAGAGGTAGTAATAAAACAAGATTTTATCTAACAAAATGCTGTCATCTGAGTATACCCCCCAATATTCAAATGCTGGAATTGAATAGTCACAGAGACTAAGAGGTGAAGAGGTGGACAGAGTGCCTGGACTCAGCCTAACTGCCAACAAGATCCCAGCCAACAGCAGAAGCCAGCACCTTGATCTTGGACTCCCTGGCCTCCAAAACAGTGAGAAAAGAATTATCAGTCTCTGCTTATTACCTCATCTCAGGAACTCTTTGGTAGTAAACTTAACTGGTTAGAGCTGAAGAGATGGCTTGATGGGTTAAGAGTACTTCCTACTCTTCCAGAGGACCTGAGTTCAGTTCCCAGCATCTTTGCCAGGTGCCTCCTAACTACCCGGACTTCCATATCTGGGGGTCATTCACCTTCTTCTGTCCTCTACAGGCTCCCACATATGTGTAGCTTACTTTTATAGGCCTTAATAAAAAATATTAAATCTTTCCTAAAAGGAAAGATGGCAGATGTACTATTCTTAGCTTTAACAGGAGACTATTATTGGGATAAACAATTACTAAAGACACTGGGGTAAAGGGCTTCAGAGTGCAAGTGTGGTAGTTAGAAAGACCTGCCGCACTACATTTGTCACTTTACAAAGGACACCTACATCCCTGTCCATAGTTCCTCTCCTTAAATTTTAATAATAGTATATCTATACATGAATCTTACAGTGATAAAATTAACTGAGACATATTTTTGATCTTAGAGTACTTGGAGGGTACACAGTGGATAAAAAAAATGATTTTGAGAATTCCATGCATGCACATAATGTATTTTGGTCTAATATGCCCCCATTTCCTCTTTTGTAATTTCTCCCCATCCTTTTCAACCACTCATTCCTTGCAACTTTGCTGCTTTTAGTGTTTGTTTTCTTTTTAACCCATGAGTCTAGGTGCATAGGTTTGTAACCAATTAATGGAGCATGAGTAGTTTCTCAGCTAACACATCCCTGAAGAAAACTGACAGAATCAATTGCTGGTAGCTCTTCAACTAGGGGTGGAGCTTCATGATCCTCTCCCAGAAATACTTTAGAATCCCACCCAGTGTCGCAATCACTGTGAGCTCATGTGTCTGGAAAACATGGTTTCATTTGTAGTCATCCACACTCTCTCTTAACCATCTTCCATCCCTATCTTCCACCGTGATTCCTGACCTTTGGAGAAAGGGCTATGTCCCATGCAGATGTCCCATTTAGACCAGAGCATGCCACTGTCTCTCGCTCTCTGAAACATGTTCAGTGGTGGGTCTCTGTGTTAAGTATCTACTGCAGAAAAACGCTGTTATGCTGAGGGTGGGGAGATGCATTAATCTTTTTCACGTCATGGGTGGTCAGTTTAACACTGTATTCATTTAACAGAATAACAGAGGGAGGTTCTCCCCACACAGCCCATGATCCTCTAACCCAGTGTCTTGGTCTAGGTAAAGGTACCAGGCATAGATTCTGCCCTGTGGACAATCAGAACAGTGCTAATCATTTACAAACAAGGCGTGCATGTCTGTGATCCTATCCCTTAGGATGCAGAAGAGGAAACTTAAGAGTTTAATGTCATCCTTGGCAGTATAGCAAGTGGAAGGGATACATGAAACCGTATCTCACAACCCTAAAAACTTGTCTTCAGTGAGGCCGTCAACCCTTCATTTCCACCAAGAGCACTGTGAGTAAGACCATTATTACCCTTGAGTTTGATCCCGGTAACATCGCAGAGAACATCAAGGCAGACAAGGAACATCATTCAAGACAAGGAAGGCGTCTACCAGACCAGCACTGACTTCTGGAAGACGACCACTGTTACCCTCCTGGTTTGAGGCTTGCCTCTCATAGCCACATCTCTCTGCCCATCTCCTGCTATTTGCCACGCCTCCAACCTGGTTCCAGTTACATTCGGAAGCTCCACCTCCACAGAGAAAAAAAGGAAGTCGCTGATTGGACTGACGTGCTGACGTACTTGGGGGTGTGGTTTTGCCTGATTTATTCTACCTGTTGGTGGGAACAAAGGGACTCATTAGAAGGTTCAAGATGGCTGAGTATTGAAGGCTCCTGTCTAATGCTTTAAAGTACCTTCCTCGTGCGGAGGTATAATTTTGGCCACTCTATCTCCTCCTATCTCTTTTATCTCTTCCTATCTATTTCTAACTCCGTATTTCCAGGTAACCCAGGGTTTTAACGTTGCTGCTGGACAGCAACAGACTACGCTCTGCCTAACTACAGCATCCACAGAGAGTCCACCCTGCTCCTGGTGCTGCAGGAGCACCTTAGCAGCATCTCCATCAAGGAGCTGTCCCTGTACCAGCTCACTCGGAAGTGCAGCTGCACCAAGACGATCTGACCCAAGCATGATGCTGACTGCATCCCTTCTCCTCCGCTAGCCACACCACCAATCCCCATCCCAAGAAGGTCAAGGGAAGCTGAGGGCAAAGGAGCCTTCCACACCGTAGCAATGGTCCCTAAGAAAGCCCCCTTAAAAAGTCATCATTGCAACAGTCAATAGTTACGCCGGTTGGGCCAAAGCATCTTCCTCTTTGGGAAGCTCCCTTCTCCTGTGATCTTGCACGCAAATGTCAAGAAGTATTTGTACCCGCACCATTTTGATTCAGCTGTTGAAAGAAAGCATATTTCGTTGGAACTGCTTATTTTGAAAGCCATCTCTAAGAATTCAGAGAGTAAAGCTTCACACAGGCTACTGTAATCACAATGGATATTTCTGTGGTGGTCAAGCCGTTTGTGTATCAGACATCCCTATCTTTGAGACCTAAAATGTTCTAATTCTATCCACCAAGCAATGAGTATGCCTACAAAACAAACTCCGAGCTGGAGAGGCAAATTAACACCTTTCAAGAGCGACCTATCGGCTCTGAACCCTACGGAGTGCTTTATAACCTTCTCCTGATTCCATGGCTGAATCCTAAGCCTGAGAATGCCCCAGCATGGAGTTAATTTTTGTAGAGATGCAAAACTATACATTCGTAGGAGGAGGAAGTACAAACATGAAATTTCTGAAATAAAATTAAATGAAAAAAAAAAGAAAAAAGAAACTTCTGCATATCTGAAATCCTGGCTTCAGATCCCTAACCTCAGCGACGAAGCTAAACTTCCCATTGATTGGACCTGAAATCAAGGTTTTGTGAAGATGGGTAAGAGCTGAAACAGACGGCTTAGATGTGCTCCTAGCCTCCCACGATGGAAGAATAGTATTCCAGACCTGTAGACCTCACCCTTGTCTGCAGCTTGGTGCAAGGGATCGCCCATCCCCCGCACCGGACTGAAGAGTTTTCAGGGCCCCACCCCTCAGGCACACCTTCCATGATAAAGCAAGTAGACTTAGCATGTCTTTTTCTCCTAGCACATTCTCTGGGATTTGAAATGCAGTTTTTGTTTGTATGGGGCTTTTTTTTTTTTAATTTGTTTGTCTGTTTGTTTTAGCTACATGCAAGGAAAGCTATGTTTTTGGTCTATGAAAAATGTTTCCGTGGGACCACATAATTGAATGTATGTTGAAAAAAAATTGCCAACTGTAAAAGGTTTCAGAAGGTGCAACCAAAACTTTAACTCAAATTAAATGCAGAGTAAGTCTAAGGTGGTTCTGTCAGCAATGGCCTTGCTATTCCACACATGCACGACATAGACCACCATCACACAACTGCACACACCATGTCTGCACACACAACGTGCACATGTGCACCGTGTACATCATCACACAACTGCACTGCAGCCCTGGCTCTGCACACAAAAGGTGCGCATATGCACTGTGGACACCATCATCATACAACTGCACTGCAGCCTCGGGTGTGAATATACAACATGCCCATGAGCAGTTCATAGGCTGTCATACCATGCAGCACCACTGAGTGCTGCCTGCCGAAACCTCCAGCTCAGCTTGGAGTCTGTTCTATAATGAAGCACAATGTTTTTACAGGATACGCACAGTCTTCTGCTCTTACAGAAACATGACGGCTTGATTACAGAAAACAAAGACTTCTCATATTTTCCTATCTTCATTCTTCGGCTTGTGAGCATCAAATTAGTCTTTCCTTAGATTGTTTTGTGTTCGAATGTTTGATTTTGAAAGCTGCTCTTTGAGTTGCTGACTTGTTTCATGAAAAAATGTTCAATGAATCTTACCTTAAGATTAGGATAGAATTTCCAATTTCTGAAATGTCCCTAAACATACTTCTACATATTTACATAAAATAACATTCTCTGCATTTATGATTATAAAGTCAAATTATTAGTCAGCTCCAAAAAAAAGTTAATGATGTGCTGGTATATGGTATATTACCAAATACTCAGTAGAGATTTAATTCTTTATGTAAAAATAAACAAGCCACCCATCTCATTAGTATGCAAAATTTGCTTTCATCTGCAATAAATAATTAGGCTACATAATTTAACAAATTAAAATAAATGTATGATTTGTTATCAATAAAAAATTTCTACTGGTGCTGGAGAGTTGGAGTTGGCTTAGTGTTTACGAGCACTTGCTCTTCTTGTGGAGGACCCAGGTTTAGTGGCTCACACCAGCACATTGACATTTAACTACCCACAACTCTAGTTCCAGGAGATCTAGTGTCCTTTTCTGATCTCTGCAAGCCCCAGGCACACACATGATGCACATACATACATTCGGGGAAAAATACTCATACACATAAGATAAATAAACCTTAAATTTTTTAATTCTCTAATACTCATATTAACCTGATTTAATTTGAAGGATTAAAATGTAAAAGAATGCGCCTGTCTAGAGAGCCTTAGACCCAGTCCACGAAACAGAAGCTGACCTGTGCTCTGGGAAGTGCTTACTAGAAAGGACTGAGAACCATGGGAATATCCTTCCTTATCATCCCCAAAAACCAAGAGAGCAGCCAAGCTTCTTTCCCTGGAGTGAAGGATGCAGACATACCCAGTCTCAAAAAAAAAAAAAAAAAAAAAAAATCATACTTGGATGGTAAAAGCCGGATAAGCTAGGGCTGGGGTTCTGGAGAAAAACTGTGGAAGACTGGGGGGTAGGGTACAGAGGATAGTAGTGACAAGCAAAGATTTCCAAGACAACAATACAGAGAACAGAGGGCTGATCCTGCCTAAGGAAATCAGAAAAGCTAAAGGAGGAGCATCGGAAGCATGGGCCTCGAAAATAGTACAGCCAAAGAAAAGTCAGGACCCCCATAGTTCTCCTCACTCCCCCAGAGCAACATCCAAGGGGTACTTAGGGATGTAAACAAGCTAATCTTTTGTGGCAGCAATTAGTCTAAATAGCAGGTGATAGCCAGCTAGGAAGACAGTAAGCTAGCCTCTGAAGCCTCCAAATACTCCTCATGGGCTTAGGAGTAATACATTTGAACAAATAAGAACATGGCGAGGCTCAGCAGGTGTCCAGCTCGACGTCAGAGCAATAACCTAATATGTGCAAGGCCCACAAAAGAAGAGAAAATGAAAGGAAGGAAAGGGGAGGGACAGGAGAAGAGGAAGAGAGAAGGGTAAAGAGACAAGGAGGAAGCAAAGAAGAGAGTGAAATATATATATATATATATA
>NW_022196899.1:13126827-13154327 GCF_008632895.1 Mastomys coucha
ATATATATATATATATACATAAATATATGTATACGTACATATATGAGTTTTCCATAAGATCCATCTATACCTCTACAAATATTTTAGAAGTGCATTCATAACAAAAGTCTTTGCCCTGTCACTACTAAAGGGATACCTGCTGGAGGAGTTATGTCTTAAAATGAAACTGCTTTGTCCAGCCTTTCTTTGTATGTTTATCATACGTGTACCTATATGGGCAGTTTGGAAACAACTATAGAACAAGGATGAATGTCATGGGCATGAATATAAACCACGTGAATATAAGGCCCTGCTCACCGGGAGGTCCAGTCAAAGACACACAATCTCAGAAGAAACTACTCATTCCCTGTCAGTTGAGTGGTCACTGGGAGCTAGGCTCTAGGCTTCTCGGGACACAGTGTCTGCCGAAAAGATCTAAGGCTGCACCGGGGGGGGGGGGGGGGGGGGGGGGGGGGAAATGTGCCAACCACACACTGCAAAGCAGTCACCCAGACTGTGGTTGGAACACGCGCTAGGCACGTTCAGTGGTCATGGGAATACACTCGCCCTTCCAAGGAAGGGCGGGTGCATTGACTGCTCCCCACACGAATATGTGCAAACACAAAATACACATGACAAAGAGTCGCGCGAAGATCTAATAGCTATTTTGATTTTTGCTCAATCTGTAGGATCTGCACATATGGATCCGGCATTGCGGGATTGGTATTGTACACCGCCCTTATTTATCAAGCCCTCGGCGGTCTCTGGATGCGGCGACTACTCTCCCTTGACCTTCACTTTTTAACGCCTTTTCCACCTTTAGCTTGCAATCCCCCACAGTCCCATCATCCACTTTCCAGTTGGGGTGAAGGCCATCACCTGATCACTCCTGTTGCTGTGCTCCCCACGTGATGGAGACATATGGCTAATGTGTCCTTAATTGTGTTATTTTGTTGTGCTCTGTTGCAATCTCATCTTCTGAATTTTCTTCAGCCAATTACTGTCAAGTGCATTTAATTTCTTCTATTCCATGTTAGCCCTTTGCCAACATTCTCTTCCCCATAGAGCCAAAGTTCTGCCAGAGACACACCAGATTTTCACGTCATACTCATGCAAGAGACTCTTGCGATAGCCATGTCTTTTCTTTTATGCAAGGTCCAGCTAGGCACTAACAGAGCTAACTTCTTTCAGGCAGTGTTTGTCCTCATCTTTTATTCAGTATGCCCATGTCTCCACATATACTTAATCACATGGCAGCTTGCACAGTGCCAACCTAGTGCCAGCACACTCCAACAAAGCAGGACACTCACTCTGGATGTCAAACAACTAATGGTAGGATGTCATCTATTCATCCTCTAGCTAATAAAAGAAAATGTAACTGAGATCTTAGTAAAAAAGTTGAAGACTACATGAAAGACCTAAAATGCCTGTGGTGCTGAGAACCTCTCCATTGACTTCCCCACAGTCAGAGCTCCATATCTGGGAGTTGCACCATCCAGAGATCCAACCTATCACGGGCCAGAATGTGAAAATGTGTTTTCTCATCATTAGCTCTCACAATGCAACAAAACAGCGTTCTACATGGCACTCACAGTGGAGTGGGTGTTATAAGTCATTCAGAGGTGACATTAAGCACAAGGATGGAAGCACGGATGCAGATCCTACACCATTTTGCAAAGCGTGGTTAAGGATCTGCAGACTTGTCTACCCATGGGGTTCTCAGATCAATGGATTCCAAGGGATAGCCATAAATCCACTCAAACCCGCTTCAAAACTTTCCTGTTCCTCTGCAGAATCATAAAGTATTTGAAAAAGACCTTATCTGACATACACTTCTTTCTAATCTGACATGATTAATTTATTTACCATAGAAAATGGACAGATTAATTCCTAACCCCAACAATCAAATTACTTTTGCCTGCATTTTCTTAATGTTCTTAAGTTCATTGTTCCCACTAGTTTCAAGTGTTGCTTTCAAGAAGAGATTCACAGTTTGCAGCTTTTAGATTACATTACATCTGGGTTTTTTTTTTTATTATAAGTTCTAAATGTACTAAGAAATGAAACACGTTTTAGAAACTAACATAACAGCTTAGCCCAGATCATGATTTTTATAATTTAGCTATTTAGGGGGAAAGCTATCAATTTCTAAGTTAACATTTTATCATGAAATTTTAAATGCATGAATAACAAATTTCTTCACACAGATTTTTTTTCAAAGGTGTATAGGCACTAAATTTGTCCACGAAGAATTTAAAGAGGATATTAGAAGTGGACGTAGAATGCTGGGTGGCAGCTGGTCTGACATGACAGGCTTGAACAAATGTGCCAACTAAGCCCTTATGGTTTATTGGGTAATTATAGGACGAGGCACGGGTGCCAGCCAATCAAATTCCTGGACAGCTACTTCTAAACCCACTTTCTCTTAAAGTAGATCATTAACAACGCACTTTGGTAGAGAAGCACTGCTCGTACTCGACATAAACAGTCTATTTGCAAACTTAGTCATTTGGTCAAAACGCAGCACATCAGTGCTGGTACAGTGAACAATCACCTCCAGATTACACGAGCATCCTCCATTAAAGGCAGAGGGAGTGTTCAAACAGGAGAGGAAGAGATGGGCTGCAGTGGGCACATGCCCATTCATCCCATCCGTAAAGCCACACACTGACACACAGAAGTGAGTTCATCCCATTTGTTTGCAGGGTTTCTGGAAATTTCACTCCAGAGCTCATGTGTACGATATAAATTAATTCCTCTGCAGAAGACAAAAACTTTAAATGGAAAAGACAAACACCTTCATTTCTGGAAGCCAGTTACCTCGACTGCACACGACTTAACCAATACACAAAGAAGTGAAGGCTTACCCGGGACCGGGACTTTTTTCACAGAGACATGGAGGTGAATACTCCTGAATAGGCCATTTACTCCCGCCTCAAACTTGAAGAGTCAGATCAATCTCAAGAAAAATGACAGGCTTTAGCCCTGGTCTAGGGAACTGTTCAGAAGTTACCGTGGGACTGGTGTGAATTTGATGCTCATTTTCTAATGTGACACTTGTTTTCATTCCCAGAAGGCTACAGATACATAATCCTGGAAATCAGGTTTTTGAACAACGTATTTGGTCCTCAGGAAATTTACAAACATTAAAGAGAGAGGGCAGAAGACTAGCTTAGCAGTTAAGATCACATATTGCTCTTCCAGAGGACCAGGGTTTGATTTTCAGCATCCCAGCACCTACACTGGGTAACTCATCTCTACAGGTGAGAGAGAGGGACCCAAGAGGCAACTACACACACACACATACTAATTCCTACACAGATATATACACATCATTGAAAATAATTTTTTTTAACTAATTTAAAAATGAAGGAGGGAAGCTCTGTCTCTAAGACCTCTATAACCAGACCCAGCACCCAATGCCAACCCCTGGCTGGCATAAGAAAGTATCACCCACCAGTGTTGAAAACACTGCACTGGGGCAGGGTGACAAAAGCCTCGCAATGGGGAGTTCTGAGAGTCAAATCTCAGAGGAGGGACCAAAGAGGCTGGGTTACCCAGGCTCCCAAGAGAAGGGCCATTTGCTAAGCAGTTTGTTGGTACTCTGTTGTGTTAGCAACTGGTTCTGGCGTGTCTGTACATAGGAGCTGCCTGTAGACTTTATTTTTACCTCTATGAAAAATCAACATCACAGAGGCTAAACTCAGGGAGACATTTTAGAAGTGGTTAGTACCTCCTGTTGAAAACAGAAGTGTTTATCAGATGGAATTGAGCTCTTCCAGGAAAACACCAAAAGGGAAGCGGAAGAGCAAAGAAGAAAAGAGTTCAGAAAGGGCTGTAGCTACCACAACGACGAAAGAACTCATCACTGTGGACCTTGAGGAAGAGGAGGCAGAAATGACTGGCTAACGAGGATAGCAAGGTGCCAGCTACAGGAGTAGCCGCGATCGAGGTGCCAGCCGCCATTAGCATCCGAAGTCATCGTTCTGCTTTTCACAGCAGTAGATGAAAACTTACCAGTGAAGACAGAGCACCTGAAACTGACTCAGAGCATCAACCCGGGGCAGATTAGACACCCGGAGGATTTTCTATTACATTTCTACAGAGTGAACATCTGTCTTCCACGAAGCTTACTCAGCCTCATCCAAACGCATTCCTATCCAGGCAAACCCATCATAATTGGAGGGCACCGAACTGAAAGATACTTTGAGGAAATAAGACAGACCACTGGGACATAGATGAAGCAGCATGAGGAAGCATTTAGGGGGTCAGCAACCAGGCTGCCTTAAAAGATGAGCCCTCACGTCGCTGCTGTAAGGAAAGTGACCTTCTACTCTGCCGCAGAGCTAGGTACCAAAGTGTGACTGACTTCTTAGAAGTACAAAACAGGGCGGTGGTGGCGCACGCCTTTAATCCCAGCACTTGGGAGGGAGAGGCAGGCGGATTTCTGAGTTCGAGGCCAGCCTGGTCTACAGAGTGAGTTCCAGGACAGCCAGGGCTACACAGAGAAACCCTGTCTTGAAAAAACAAAAAGAAGAAGAAGTACAAAACACTTTCTCACAGATACAGAGGAAAACTCATGCGTAATATTTATCTATCTCCACATGATGGGCATCAGGAAAAGTTGGCCAGAAGAATAAGGGCAAGGGCATGTCTGCTTTGACTGAAAGGATGGGGCTATGCCTGAGATCCCTGCCTCAAAACCAGTGATGAGGATGAGAGGGAGAAACAGCAGATTATAAAAGCGAAAACTCGTCCTGGCCAACCCTCCTTCAAGAAGCACTGAGGAAGGCCCCGAGGATCTTGAGAGGACTGAGTTTGGAAACCATGGCGGCATATCACAATCGCTTTGGTTTCAGTGGACCAGGTGTTACATTCCTCGACAGGAATATAATAATTGGAGATCACTGCCCTCTCCAAAATGCCTTCCCCCAAATCCCACCACACAGAAGGGCTCAATTCAGCTCAGATAGAACTAAAACAACCTACATGTGAAAGACAAGAATGTAAGGCAAGTGTGGGCTAATGGTGTGCCCTCCTTCTCTAGGGAAAAGATACACAAACTCCCGGAACCAGACTTCTGAAATGTTTGAGCAAGTAGTACATAGAAAAGAAAAAGCTTGCAGTCTCTCATGTGTCTTCAAGCTCTCCTTCCGAGCACTTGATCCTAACTGATCTCCTTAAGATGCTAATGGATGTTTATCTGAGCAATGGCATGGTGCACGTTAGAGAGAGCCTCGCTCTGGAAGGCACAGCTCCTTGGAACAGCACCACATTGGCCGGAAACCTTCATTTCCTGCAGTGTAGCATCCATCCAAGAAATACTCTCTCCAGGGCCAGCATTGCCAAGAATAATACAGACAAACATGTTGGCATTCACAAACTTTGAAGGTAGCCCAGAAAACAGACACGCTCAGAGCACTCACAGGAGAAAGAGAAGTGCACCCCACTTCTTTTGTCCAAACTATAAGCTACCTGAGAGGTCTAGCTAGCCACCAGTGGTAACCCAAGACTTACTCAGCAAATAGAAGGTTCTTTTAAAAGAGCAGTTCCTGCTTGACAAGATCTAATTCTAGTTAGAGTAGCTTCTCCCAAAATGGGTCTAGATCCTGCCAGTGACTCTTGTCTCTATTCGATTTTGTGACTAAAGTCAGGTACTACAGAAAAGAAACCTTTAAAATCTGGATCTCAAATGTTCCTAAAGGCCCATTGTTACAAGGTTTGGTGCATAACCTGTGGTACTATTGAGATGTGAGAGCATGTCCTTAGATGGAATGTTAGGATTCCAGTATTTTCTTGTATATATTCATTTTCTCTCTCTCTCTCTCTTTCTCTCTCTCTCTCTCTCTCTCTCTCTCTCTCTCTCTTTCTTTCTCTCTCTCTGCCCTCTCTTTCTCTTTCCCTCCCTCCCTCCCTTTCTCCCTCTCCCTTTCCCCCTCCACCTTCAGCCCTACCCCCATCTCCTCCCTCTCTCCTTTCCTCCTTCCTGCCTTCACCTCCCACTCCCTCTCCCTGGCCATGTTGAGGTGAGAACTTTGACTACTCAATCCTTGCCATGTTTTGTCTCAATACAGGACCCAAAGCAACAAAGCCAAACTACAATGGACTGGACCCTCCAAAGCCATGAGTCATGGATCTTTCTTCTTTAGAAGCTGATTCAGATGTTTGTTATTGGTTAATACAGAGCTGTCTAATATATATTCTTAACTAACCAAGAATAATTAACTTCTGTCTAAATCCAGCAAAATTCAAGGCTGGATATACACAGCTCAGTGGTAGTGTAATTGCCTGGCATGTGTGAGGTCCCAGGTTTAATCCCCAGTATTGTATAAATAAATAAGTAAATACAATAAAACTCACACATTTGATTAAGCGTATTTGAACTCCATCTCCCCAACCTTTTAATGCCCTTGGGAGAGAGAGGAGAGTAAGTTGTGACCAAAGATGCCTGCTAGCATCCCTTTCCTGAACTTCTATCTTTTGTTCTACAAGTAAAAAAACAGTCTAAAGAAATGAGAAACTCATATGTTGATAGATGTTGCTACAATTTAACAACAGGAGACCCTGGTTAGAACATTCTAATCACCTTCTATACTGTTCGGTTGCTACCAGCCCACCAAACACCCTAAGGATATTATTACAACCAACATCTCTTTAGAGTAAAACAAGGTTAGCTACCATAGTGGCATATACCTTTAATCCCAGAGCTCAGGGGGCAAGAACCAGGAGGATTTCTGTGTATTTGAGGCCAACATAGATTGCAGGCCAATCGAGACTACACAATAAGACCATGTCTCAAACAAACATACAAAAAAGTTTCATACCAAAAAGGATAATTTTGTTTCAGAACATATTCACATTTAAATGTATAAATATTTCTTAAGTAGTCCTTTTATCCACTAAACTAGGAATGGGGCTTAGCATTCTGAAGAGATGATTCAGAATTTAAGAGAACCTGTTACTCTTATAGAGGACCCTGGTTCAGTTCCCAGCCCCCATATGGTGGTTAAGAAACATCTGTAACTCCATTTCCAAAGGATTCTACCACATCATTGACCTCCGAGTATATTACATGCACAAGTACAGACACAGGCCGGCAAAACACCCATATATAAAATATAAAAAAATTCTTTTAAAAGAATATTAGTTTATAAGAATATTAGGAGTTAATTTTAAGATAATTTTGTAAGTCACCAATTTATTATATTCTACAAAGTGTCTTCTGTCCCAGACTAATCTAGAAAACTATATTCTCACGAAGTAGGCCAAGTCTCACAAACGAAACTTGTAGGCATTTTATAGCAAAGTTTGAGTGAAAGAAGATTGGCAAAACCTTGGGAAGCATACTGTCGAGACTGTAGACTCACACAGCCATCAATAGAGGCAGTGTAAAATTAAGAAAGATGGGCAGGGGGAAAATATCTAAATACCTTTTAAATGAGATTTGAGAAAAGAGATGGAGAAGCAATGAGGTGTATAAATAAGACAAAGGCCACTCTCCGACTCCCTGATAAACAAACGGCCATCATTCACCATTGTGCGAGCCACCGAGGCAGAGAGGCCATCGAGAGCAATGCTCCCACTTCGAACGTTAATTATGCAAGAAAGTCTAGTCCTTGTCTGGCACACAGCTAGTTAGATTTCTAGTTTTCCATCTCACTGCCCTAAGGAATCATTTATGTAGGCTCAAGCCAACAGAGACTAATGGATATTCCCCACCCCATAAACCAGCAGCTACATTCTGGTTTCTATGGCAAGGCTGCGGAGGAAACACTTGTACGGCTTTCCACATCACCAAAACCATTATTCACCATGAAATCAGGGCAACCAGTACCTTTCTAAAACATTTGTTACATGGACATTTAGACAAATATTTGTCTTATCTGGTAATGAATTTAGTAAGAAAGCTTCAAAAATAAGAAACCCCAAAGGAGAAAGAATTCCTGTACGGCAATAATTTTGAGAGAAAACACTTCGGTCTTAGGTGAGCTAGGGTTCACGTACGTAAGGATCACGGCAACCCAGGGTCAGAAAAGCCAAAATATTGCCTGTGGCCTCTTCCTTCCAAAATGCCAGGTTTTGATCACTTAACTATTTGTTTATTAAGCAATTTAATGAATACGCAGGCTTTGTCTTAGAAAATTTAAATTAGCACCCAAGAAATAAGAAAGAAAAATGTTTTCACTTCCAAAGGATAAAAAAAAAATATAATGTTGAAATTTTCAAAAACTTCTCATTTGACTGACTAAAATGTTGAGATGTCAGATTTAACTTTATATATCAGTGATATCATCTTCAATCCAATTGAGAGGAACAGTCACAGTTACAGGGGGAAAAAAAAGCAAATACAAAAATACAAATCATACTGCTTTGAATTAATTCCCAGCCCCCTTGAAATATGCACAAGAATATAAAATATTATCAGTAGTCCTATCTTCTTCATAATGTTCAGATTTCTATGTTTGTTGCTTTTCCATTTATATATTTGCTCATCTTCTATTCCATGAGCTATATCACTGTCTGGTAAGTTTACAAAAATACAAGGATGGTGCTGGCTATAAATGCCACCCTAACCCAAAACTTCACAGTGGGCCTAACAAATGAGTTTATTCTAAGCCTTCCACAGGCAGGCGACTGTTGCAGTCATTTGCAATTCGGGAGTAAGAAGTTGATTTCTGATGAAAACATTCAACTCTTCCAATGCTGAGCCTAATTGTGCCTATGAAATATTATGTGTGTGTCTAGACTTGCTGGGCTGAATCCACATGAAGGAAATGGGATTGTAGACATACTATGACCCTCTGAAATTCATTGCAAGCGAGTCACCCACCATTATAGAGAAATTGCTATTGTTTACAGTGGTGTTTAGAAATTACAAATGGCACTTTTTAAAACAATGTGTGTGCATGCATGTATGCATGTGTGCCTGTGTTTGTGCATGTGTGTGTACATGAATGCAGAGGTCAAATGACAGCTTGCAAAAGTTAATTCCCTCCTTCCACTATGTAGATACTAGCAATTGAACCCAAGTCTTCATGCTTGGCCACAATCACTTTCACCTACCAATCCATGTCACTGGCCCACTTTTCTTTTTTTGTAAAATGCTTTGTGAACAAATGAAGACAGTATTTCAAATAAACCACAACTCTTTATTTTCACTGTTTTTCTTTTCACTATTACAAATAAAAATTTCGCTCTCTTTTTCCTCTTTCCACATACTATAAAGAAAACTTCAAAGTGGAAGCCATGAGACTGAAGACTTTACAACAGCAGTGAAAATCTGAAGTCTGACAGCTGCGGAGAGGGGGCGATCCTGAAGCTCCTCCCAGGATAATTATCACAATTTGGCCTGTCCCAGAATTCCCTAAAAGCTCCATTCTCTGGGTTTATTTGGTATACCTTGGCACACTCCTCCTGTCCAACCAGTATGTTCTATGAGGCATTTGGCAAAAGCAGGTGTGCCAAGCATGTGGTAGGTACCTGCAATCTCAGAACTCCAGAGGTTGATCAGAAGGATTAAAGGTCACGTGGACTTCATGAAGTGACCCTAACTCAAAAGGAAAGAGGGGGGTGGGGGCAAGTGACAACTTAATGTTTCAGCTGCCTGAGGCAGCATTTGAGTGAGGCTGACAAGCAGCTGCCTAAAGCTTGAAAGGAAACACTGAACAGAGAGGCCAGTATGTAAGCTTTGACATTGTCATAAAGATCCTTGCAACCACGAAAATGATGAGTAGAGCATGTCTACAGGCAGCGCTGTGTCACACACCCAAAGAACATCAGACCATAATCTTTGCCCTGGAGAAAGTTGAGGGTCACTCGAGTAGAAAATGAAGAAAGGCTAAAGCAAACTTGTAAATTATCTACGATAAAAGTCAATGTGTGCCCCAACACACACACACACACACACACACACACACACACACACGTACATACACACTCACATATCACACACCAAACACTACACACATATACACACACACCGCACACACTCACACACACATGTACATACCATATACAAGCACACACACATACACAGCACACCACATAGACTATACATATGCATACACACACACACATATACCCATACACGCACATACATGCACATCCACACACACCACACACACATACAGACACATAAACAACACACTAGCACACACATACACACATGAGCATCTACATATGCACAGTGCACACACATACACACGCATGCATACACACAGGTGGGGGAATTGGAAAAGACCAGTTTGGTAAAGGCATGGAACTGTATTGGTTAAGGCATCTACAGATGTTTGCATCCAATCATTAGCTGATCAAGAAACTATCCAAATAGAGACGTCATTGGCTACATGAACTTTACAGTTTTTATAAAGACTTTGCAGAACTGGTCTAGAAATCTCATTAAATAAGCAAATAAATACCATGAACAAAAATTTCAAGGGAAAGGGGAATGTTAGGAAGGAAGGCAATGTCTACAGTTACCATTTTATAGTATTGAGCACTCCATATTTCAACAAAAAACACAGATATACAAAGAAAGAGAAAATTAAATCAAAACATACAAAAAAAAAAAAACAATTCATCCATAATAGAAATCTAAGTCCCTACGGAAGACCAGATGTCGGAATTAATACAGGATAAATCATTATCATAAGTATTCTCAAAGAACTAAAAGAACTTGTACATCAAGGGAAAATATGACAGCAGTGACTTACCAAAGCAAGAATATTGATAAGGCACAGAATTTATAAAAAAATTAGGAGAATTGCCATTGCTATTGCTTGCACACAGCAACTAGGAGGTAAATCCTTATTGCTGAAGGTCAGTCACACTGTGAGCGACACGTAAATAAATCAACCTCAAATGGAGCAGGAAACTCTCTCCCTGCTGGCTAGCTTGCCTACAGCCAGAAGGTGCTATGAAGGCTTCTTGGAGAAAGAAACATCAATAGTCTTACCCAGCACTAGACCCCACATACTACCTACGAACAAGCTGTGCACACTGGTGCAAACATTACACGATGGTTCTTGAGGTAGCCCGCTGCTTTCTCGTTGGACATGAGGCTTGTTTGACGGGTACTATCAACCTGATCAAAAAGCCCTACGACTGGACAGATCCCAGGCCCCAGCGGGGGTGAGGAGGAGCTACAGTTGTTCTGCTGAGTGATCACACTGTCAAACTGCACATCATAAATATTTAAGCGTACGCCGAGAGATTGGCGATTGTCTCACCTTTGGTCAGAGAAGCTCCTTCATGCGCTGGGCAGTAGGCTACCGCAGAAACTCACAACTGGGCAAAGTGTGAGTGTGAATAACAGTGAGTGCTCAGCTGTATATGGGGTACCTGTATCAACCTCCCACCATCCAAGGCTCGGGGAACGTCATAAAAGAGGGGGAAGAAAGAGTATGAAAGCTGGTGGCTAGGACAAAAGGAGAGCCATAATCGCATCGGCCACAGCTTCTGTGATTTCTGAAACAGATCTTGCACAAGATCAAGCCTGTCAAAATTCCAACACAGATAGGGAAGATGCATGCCTGGGACTGTAAGTTGGGGAAATCCCATGTACGGGGAGGTCATAGGCCATAAGGAAGAACCCAATCCTGTTGTTTTGCTAAGTAGACACGACGTCAAACCAACTTCTAAATAGTTACGTGTTTATGTTCATAGATAAGTGCTGCCCCTCAGCCACCATCAGAGAAGCTTCCGAAGACTGACAGCTGGTCAAAGTGCCTCACGAATGATGAAGAAATTCTCAGCCTTCGGTGGGAAATCTCTGTCACCATTCCCATGATTCGGCGAACACAATAGAAGAGGAAATAGAATTGTAGAGCCAGAAGTTAGTGACACTTGTGATAAAACAGTGTCTTCTGGACATGACGTGGCCACTGCGCTCACGGACTCACAGCAGCTGTGGTTACTGGCCAAGACCAAACCTGTGGACATTTCACTGAGTATGGAGAAAGGCTCCTGAGGCGCTCCTTCTGATAGACTGTGGGCAGGCAATGGCTTCTGAGGGAAGGAGACTTCTTTTCGTCCATGGTGTAGTCACTGAGAAGTCTCCTGTGTTTCAGTAAAGAGCCTCCTAGCCCGCGCTGTGCAAACACATACAATTAACTCAGTGGAGGGAAAACAACAGGTATCAAAGTTGGAGAAGTCTTGTTGTACATGGCGTTTCAGAGACACTGGCAGGGAGATAAGAGAAGATGATGAGAGTTGAAACTGCCCAAAACACAATTTTGCCAGGTTATTTTGTATTTGTTTTTGTTTTTGTTTTGTTTTGTTTTTTGTTGTTGTTTTTTTTTTCCTTTATTTTGTCAAATTGACACAAGCCAGAGTTATCTGGAAATAGAAACCGCAACTGAGAAAATGCCTCCATCAATTTAACCAAATCTGTGGGAAATTTTCTTGATTATTAAAACAGGGTGCCACCCCTTAGAGGGAAACCTGGGTTGTATAAGAAGGCAGGTTGTCAAAGCCATGGGGAACAAGTAGGTAAGCAATACCCTCCATGGCCTCTGTTTCTGCTCCTGCCTCTATCTCCTGGCTTGAGTTCCTGCCTTAGCTTCACATAACGATGGACTAAAACCTGTAAGCCAAATCACTGCTTTCCTCTTCAAGTTGCTGTTGGCCATGGGCTTTCATCATGACAGTAGAAACCTAAGACAACAATATATACATGTGTAAAACTATTGAGGAATTTTTAAATAAAAATTCTTTGTACATTCAGGCATGTGTTCTTTTGCTACTTATCAACATACAAAAGCATATTTTAAAATCACAATTATGTACATTTTGTCTTCTTGTGCATGAGCATTGAGTCAGTTTTATAAAACTAAATAAATCAGGATATTAAGTTGCATCCTCATTGCAGCAATATCGGCCTCCATTATTCCAATATTGGAGTAATCATGAATAAAGTCCTCCTTATCATTTTAACAAGTGCTAGAATTTCTTTTGTTTAACATCACATAAATAAAAGCAGACAATGTGTCACTAGCAACATTTTTGTGCTGAAATAAAAAGAAACTAGACCCACCTAACTGGGCTGCCTTGTCAGGCCCAGGGAGAGAAGATGCACCTAGCCCTGCAGACTTGATGTGCCAGGGTTGGGGGATACCCAGGGTGAATCTCTATCCTCTCAGAGAAGAAGGGGAGGGAGATGGGGAAAACAACTATATGAGGGGGGACCTGGCGGAGGGGGAAGTAATCTGGATGTAAAGTGAATTAATTAATCATTTAATGCAAAAAAAGAAATTAGTAATTTATATCTACACAGAGAACTAAAGAACATCATCAAAGGTAAATACATAGAAAATTACAGAAAAAAATGGCATGCATGGATTTTTATTGATAATTTTTCTTTCTAATTTAGGAGACAACTACACAAAGCAGTAATTATAAATTATAATTATAATGCATAAGCTTTTGTTTATAACAATAATTATACAAGACAGAAAATGAGAGCAAGTTATTTTAGAGTAACTTTTTGTTTATTATTCAAGTTAGCTTATACTAACATGAACTAGACTATTTTAAGATGTTAATCATTTCCTCAAGATAACTAATAATAAAATAGCTCAAAAGCATATAGTGAAAATGCAAAAGATATCAAACTGTCACGTAAGCTACTTATAAACATACACACATGCACACACACCTATGTAGATATACCTATCAGAACCTTGGGATATAGAAAATAAAAATGTAATTATGGAGAAAACCAGAAGGAACAAAAGCACACACTCTTCACACCCTTTCAGAACCTAGGTTTTAGTTTACAGCATGAGTTGGTTATCTCTCATTGGTGGAGCCCATTGTTCTCTGTTTCCATTGCCCTTTGTGCCCCAGGTGAGGAGATACCTTTTGCATGTAGAAGGGGTGGTGAGAGATCTGCGCCTCACTGCGGGTGGGACGTTTCCTGGAACCAAGCATCACTCCCTGCAATTGGGGCATCTCCTGGAGACGGATGTTTATTCAGTAGACTCTTTTGAAGCTCCCTGATTTTAAGCTTAATGGACATTCCTGGCTTCCCGGTATTTTTATGAGGTGTCCGTCCCTGTTTGCTTAATTCTTACAGAAGTCCTGTACAATCTCGTACAGACTATAAATAAAAATGGGTATTTCGATTTCTACTATGAGCATGGGTTAGCACAGAAAGTGGCTATCACATAAGCAGTCACATAACTGGGTGGATATGGAGTCCCACCTGTAATCCCAGCTAGGAGGATGCTAAGACTAGCTTGGGAGTATGCTGGCCAACTAGGGTAACAATAACAGAGAGTCCAGAAACTCTGCTTCAGTAACTAAAGGGATAGTGGGGAGGAATGGTGAAAGACACCGAAGGCCGACCTCAGACCTACACACACACACACACACACACACACACACTCATATATACACATACATGCACACATATACACACACACTCATATACACAAACATACACACACACAAATATACACACACTCATATACACACATACACACACACAAATACACACACATACACACACACACTCATATATACACATACACACACACATATACACACACTCATATACACACACTCATATACACACACACATACACACACAAATATACACACACTCATATACACACATACACACACACATATACACACATATACACACACACTCATACACACATACACACATACACACACACTCATATACACACATACACACACATATACACACATACACACACACACGCACACACACATATGCACACACACACACTCATATGTGCCCACATGCATACAAATGTTCACAAACACATGCACATCACACACACATGCAAAAACTAACAATAAATAATTTCGAAAGTGTGACTCTCAATGTTCCGCTGGTGAAGCCCCAGAGGAGACAGGGCAGCAAAGTAGAGATAGCATGTGACCTTGGAGGAAGCCGACATCATCATTAGTAGGTTGCTGGCAGATTGAGGGAGAACATCATTAAACAAAAAAGAAACTAGGATTTGATGGTTTGAGGGAAAATTCAGCCTTTCCAGATTGCAGAATATGCTAAAATTTAATTTATTCACTGTTGAGGGAGAAAAGCCTGCATATCTGGATGTACAAACATTCACTAAAGACTCCGAACAGCGGGAGGACAGAGTCTTTAGTCACGCCTTACAGAAAAGACCCTACAAAGAGGGCAAGGGACTGACTACAACTCCCGCTGCTTTCTTGGCAAAAAAACAAAAACAAAACGAAAGAGGAAACAAACTAGGAAAAAATTTGGAGGATGACCTCTGAAAGAGAGACTTCTTGATGTATGTGATACATTAAAAAAAAGCTCATCATATCCTTAAACTTCTTTAAACGACTATCTTAGACCCAAAAGGAAAAAGGTAAAAAAAAAATGTAAGAAGGTTGTTGCAGACCCCAAATTCTCCAGGAGTAAATGGGTCAAGAAAACTACTGCACTCTAAACGAATGGCAAACTCAGGAAGACCTGAGCCCAGAGCCTATGGCCGAGCATTAGAGGGAATTATTCCTGGGCCCTATGGGGGTCCTCATGAAGTTTGCTGGTTAAACTTGTAATTACTTGGGACCAGTGGTTACTTTTATTTCCTTCCATTCCCTCCATTTTTGAACAAAAACATTACAACCCTAAAATCCAGCACATAGGTCCCAATACCTCCCCAAAGAGAAACTACTACCTAATGCATTAAGGACCTAGTCCATAGTTCCAGGAAAGTCCTTAAATGAACTGACCTTAATATTTGGCTTCTGAATCTTGCTAACTATTCTTGCTAACTGAAATGTGACCACCAGGAAGCAGGGTTTGTGCATAAGAAAACCAAAAGGCTTGAAGGCTCAAGGGCTGCATGATTTGGCCAAGTTCCCCACACAGCCACCAACTGGCATTAGAGACTTTTCTTCCACCTTTAAGAGTTATCTGTGTGGTGGTCTCTGGTGGGCCTACCTTAAAACATCATGTCTAGAGTGTCTCTTTTTTAGGTGTGTCCTTAAAGAATTTGGATCTCAAAGCAAAGAGCCACCATCTTGACCTATCAGTGTGTCTGTTGGAAAGCATCAATCATGATGGAGCTTCCTCACAAAAGGAAGGTTTTTGGAGGGGGCGTTGAACCCTCAGCTGAATATCCAGACACTCCCTCAAGCCTTCTGTAAGCAATTCTGTCCTAGACACATGTGGCCACGGGAATCTCAGGTAGGTGGTAGAGCATACAGGATGAAGAAGACTAAGAGGGGCTCCAGCTATGAAGCTATGGGGAAGTCATCATCCTCGTTGGGTGCAGCCTTCCCAGTGATGACACTTTAGGGTAACCCATGTTCCTGCATGTAACCCTTCAACCATGCTCTACAAGTAAGCCAAATATAGTCTTTAGCTCCCCAAAGGTGAGCTCTAGTGAGTTCAAGCTTTGATCTGTCATTAGGACCTTATGGAGGAGAAAGAAAACGCGAGGTTGATCTTCAGCCTACCTGTACACACACAGGAGGAACCTTTTCTGAGTGAGGGACTATTGCCAATAAAGTACAGATAATGATCAAAGTCAGAACAACCCTCTGTCTTCAAAAAGATTTGTACTAAATTGTTTATTTTAGTTGTATTTGTAAATAGATCTTATTTATTTATGTATTTATTTATTTAAACGTGTGTGAATCATGTGGGTGGGTACACGTCCATTCTACAGGAGTTCAGAAAACAACTCTGTGAAGTTGGTTCTCTCTTTTTACCCTTAGGTGGGTTCAGAGGATTAAATTTAAGTGGCCAGACTGGTGCAGGAAGCACCTTTGCTTGCTGAGCTATTCACTGGTCCCAAGAAAATTTTCAATATTGAGAAATTTGCATTCCAAGCTTATTGAGATAAATGTGTACAAACTGTTACAATTACATATTCATGTCCAAGTATGTGCACTCAACCTTCCCAACCTGCCCTCAGATTTCTACATCTGTTACCTAAATGCAACTTGAGATTTATCAAAAGTCCCAGATGTTCTGTGAAAAGACAGTTATTATGCCATGCATAGTTATGCACGCCTGCAATTTGAGCACTCGGTAGGCAGAGAGGTATGTAGATTTCTGTGAGTTCCAGGGCAGCCTGATTTATACCTCGTGAGTTCCAAAAGAGCCAGGGCTACTTAGTGAGATCCTCATGGGTAGGGTTTGTAAATACAATAATTATACATTTGTATACTAATTTGTATACATTACTAACTTACATTTTTATACTTCTTCAGTTCCAATTGCAACAGACTCACAAATGAAATTTATAAGCACATGTGGACCATTTTCTGCTTCTCCCCTTTGGGTGTCCAGTGGAAGAATAGCTGGAACGGCAATGAGGTATCCCCATGCAGAACCCAACCTTGAGCCTCTGTGGCCAGTATTTGGGAAGCTGAAGAGATTCTTACAACACTGACTGCTAGGTTCCTGGGTCAGCAGCTTTCCATTAGTGTCTTGTACTGGAGATGAGTTAAAAAGAGAAAAGGTCTATTCTGGCTTACAGCAATTCAGTTGCTTTGAGCCTGTGGGAAGGCGGCACATTATGGGAGCAGCATGAAGGAGAGCAAACTTGTTTACCTCATAACCAGGATGCAATCAACAGAGGAGGGACAGATGGAGATTCCACTACACTCAGCCTCTTAATGTTTCCAGCTATTCCTAATAGCACTAAGGTACCTTTTCCACATGGGATTTTGGAAAACAGTCTAGATATAAACTATGTGAAGACCCAAGGTAGAATGCTTAGATCTCATGGAGAAGGGGAAATGAAATAGATATTGGGGATAGATGAAAGGGGGAACTGAGTGGGAGAGGGGGTGAGGAGGAGAACAAGAGGGATCAAATGTGGAAAAGGAAGAGAGAGAGAGAACTGAGAAAAAGAAGTGAAATAGGGAATGGCATCTCAGGATGAACTAGAAACCTAAGACAATGGAAATTCCCAAAAATCAATGAAGGTGACCCTAGCTAAGACTCCTGGCAATAGGGGTATGGGACCTGAAATGGCCATCTCTAGTAACCAGTCAGGACTCCCAATGGAGGGATGGGTATACCAACCTGGCCACAAAACCTTCAATCCATAGGGTTTTTTTTTTCCTACCTACAAGATGTGCAGGGATAAAGAAGGAGCAAACATTGAGGGTATGGCCAACCAATGACTGGTTCATCTTGAGAACCATGCCATGAGAGAGAGGCTGCTCCTGAAAGTATTAATGATATTCCTCAATGCTTGCAGACAGGAGCCTAGCATAACTGCCGTCTGAGAGACTTCACCCAGCAGCTAATGGAAACAGCCAAGCTTGGGGAATTCAGTGGAAGAAGAGGAAAAAGGATTTTTTGGAGCCAGCAGGGTCAAGGACACCACAAGAAAACCTACAGATTCAACTAACCTGGTCCCAAAGGGACTCACAGAGATTGAACCACCAACCAGAGAGCATTATGGGACAGACCTAGCCCCCCCTACACATTTGTAACAGATATGCAGCTTGGTCTTCATGTGAGAACCCTAACCATAAGAGCAGGGGCTATCTCTGACTATGTTGCCTACCTTTATCCCTCTCCCCTAGCTGGGCTGCCAAGTCTAGGCTCAATGGGAGATGTGCCTACTCTTACTGCAACTTGATATGCCAAGGAGGGTTTATATCCATCTGAGGAGAAAAGGAGGGAGGATGCAGGCAGGAGAGGTAAGAGGGGAGAACTTGGAGGAGAAGAATAAGGAGAAGCTCCGATCAGGATGTAAAGTTAATTAATGAATAAAAAAGAAAGAAAGAAAAATTTAAAAAGAAAGTAAGGCCTTAGGAAGTCATTGTGTAGTCAAAAAGCAACGCCTGAGTGACTTTACATGAATTAAATCTCTCCATTCTGTATCTTATATATAAAGCAAGAACCTATTCAGGTAAGATCTTAGGACTTCAGGGGCTAATCTGGTAACTGTTACTGATTACCCCAGTACCCATGGGTGTGTGTAAAGTTGATGCACCTTGACACCCTGGTTTAAAACAAAATTCTAGCTGGGCAGTGGTGGCACATGCCTTTAATCCCAGCACTTGGAAGGCAGAGGCAGGCAGATTTCTGAGTTCGAGGCCAGCCTGGTCTGTTCCGGGACCAGGACAGCCAGGGCTACACAGAGAAACCAAAAAAAAAAAAAAAAAAATTCTATTCAGTATTTAAATTTCTGCCATTGTCAAAGTGCTAAAAATCAGTGGCTGTTGAATACTCAGCCATATGGGACCCTGTATAACTTTCCTCAAAGCTCAGAAAATATTATGGAAGAGAGATCAGAAAGAATGTAAGAGCTGGAGGAACATGTAGACTCTTTGGAGAATCTCTTCTTCTGGGTCAGACTTGACCATTGCACTCTTGAATCCACAGCAGCTGTGGCTACCCACATGAGATGGAAGGGGTCCCTGAGGCCCTACCCTTGGTATTCATGGTTAACTGTAGCTGGGAGTACAAAGAAATGTTCTCTTCACTGATAAATCACCCGTGCTCCTATAGATAATCCCTCATCTGTGTTCCTGTAAGTAATCCTAAGTAAACTTACTGGGTCAGCCCCCAAACGGACACGAAAAGAGAAAAGGAACAATAGGAATGGAAAGGAACAAGAGACAGTAATGGAGGTGGATATGACCAACAGACATTAGATAGATGCATGAAAATGCCATCCTGAAGCCTAACATTTTATCACACATGATTAATCTAAGCTAAAATGTTTTTGAAAAGTTCAACCATTATTTTTTCAAACAAACAAGGAATTCTGTATTAATTTCACTGCTGGGCTAAGAATCAGACAACATGACCTGCGCAAAGGGAAATTGCAAGCACATTATTCAAGAGTCTATTTTTAAAGGCTTTAGGTTTCTTAAAGCTGTCTTTTGTATCCAAACCCTGTCCCATCCGTCAGCTACAGTCAGTTGTTAGCTCCATCACAAAAGCTCCCTGTCATCTCTGGACAGGATTTCGACAGCTTCCAGAACATCAGTTCTGTCAGTAACAGTTACTTCTTACCAACCTACATAAAGTCATATTAACTTAACCAGACTAGAAAAATTCTTATTCTGTTAAGATCAACCTCTAGGCCAGACCTGTCCTCACTCTGAGTTTTTCTGCAGGGTCCACTCTCACTCTCCTACTCTCTGGTTTTTTGATGACTTGGTTTGCAGTAGCCACGATCAAGAACACACAAACACAAAGCACACACTTTCCCCACAGTTAACACTCCATTAACTTTGGAGATGAATTGCATCAGAGGTGTGCTTCTGCTAAACTTTGCTGGCACATTCAGGTCAATCCTCTACCCCACTATTTATCCCAAGTCTTTCTCTTGAGCACATTAAGTCCTCCTTCTAAAAATGTTCTTTGCAGAGAGTACCTCTACTAAATTATTTCCTGAGGTCCCAGGAGGCAGAGCATTCATCCTATCTCCCTTGAAAAATCCAAAAAGTTTGCTTTTTCTTTTATGATTATCTTATCAGGCATAAAAACTCATGAGCAACTGAAGGTAGACAGTGTGGTACATTTCAACAGAGGATGTACCAAGAACTTTCATTTCCTTACACAGAAATAGCTTAGGATGTCTCAATGTTTGATAATATCCAAGCTCAATTTGCCTTTCGGAGAGTGATATGTGAAGCTAACCAGACCAGGCAATCAGTCGGAATGGGGGAGAGAGAAGGTTCTACATTATTGTGTGAATCCATGGATGAGTGGTGAAGTGTTTAGCTGGAAGAAGAAACTGTAGGTGCGGGGGGTGTCTTGTGAATACAAAAGGGCTGGAAGGTGAGGGGGCTGGAAAGGGAACACACTTATTTTAAATGTATTTGAGGAGTCTCGTGGCTTTGTGAAATGAGAAGTGGGAACTAAAACTAAAACCAGAGGCAGCAGAAGTTGATTTATCTACATCTTGTGTGGATGGAGAAATGGCTTAGTGGTTAAGAACACTGCCTGCTATCTACATGACTAGGGTTCAGTTGCTACATGCTAACTCCAGTTTTAGGGGAGCCAGTGCCTCTTCATACTTCTGAGGGCTCGTGCACACACATGGTGCATAGCCATACACCCAGACACAAGTGTACAAATAAAATAATTTTAAAAAATAATGCTCACCATAAGTGATATCTAAATCCATGGCTAAACCATGAATTCTGTGATACTGGTAGAAAAATACAAAAGGAAAGGAAAGGAAAGCTAATCTCTAAGACAACACAGTCATAGTTCTGTCTGGAGTGACCAGAGTGACAGCATAGGACAGGGCTGGAGTGAACAACGACCACTCAGCTTCGGAAGTCCTTCTACTCTCAGCTCTACCATTAAAAGTTGAGGTGCTAAATCAGAAATCCAGTAGCCATGCCCTCTAAGATAAGAAGTGGCTACTTTTGCTAAAATTACTGAAGGGAACAGGAAAATGGGGGTGACAAATCTGAACTTCTCGTCCTACATCCCTGTACTTTCAGTGATAAGTGTCCCAAAGGAGATGGAGCATTTACTAAGTCTGAGTGCTGAGTAAGTGTTAATTGTCGCTAAGGGAATCCTCAAATTTTCCAAGGATGTTTAGGCAACAGTCTACATATTACTAACTGGCTACAGCTACATCACAAACTCATCATCACAAACGTCTCTCCCTTCTCAGCTTCTGAGGTTGTAGGGCAGGAAAGGGCTTTGCTTATTTTATGCTCCTAGAGGCTAGCCCACAGACTAGAAAAGAATAGTCATTCTACAACTATATAAACAAAACGTATGATATATGCATCGATTTAGCAGTTACTAAATTGTGTAGAATGTTCGTAGAGTTCAGATATAAATTTATCCCCGTTACACATTTTTATATAAAAATTGTACAGCAGTAAGAATATAAGAATTTGAACAACAGTATCTTGAGAAATAATGTCTTTGCTTTTTTGTATGCCTTTTAAAACTGTAATGAAGAAAAATGGAAGAGCAATGTGCTGACTGGGCATTATATGTTTTACCAGTTATTTCTTAAAACTTGTTTGGTGGATCACAAAGGCCAGTCAGCTAGCTAATGACACAAAGCTTTCCGTTATAACATGACTTCAGAAGCAAATATGTCCATGTCCAGGAATGAAAGTGGGTGCTGAGCTCTGTGTTCTCATTGAAACGCTGATGATTTCAACAGAAAAGGCCTTCTATTTCAAAATAGTGTTGCGCAAATGCAAAAATTCTCAAAAATGTCCCATTTGAAGTCGTCACATTCCACACAGTGCCGGCCCCCCACTGCCGCTGCGACTCTCCTGAAGACAATGACTGGCTATCAAGCATAATAGGACCAGACACAACAAACAAATTAAAATGTGTGTCTTTGTCCAGCGAAACTGTTCTGAGGACGGTAACTGATGGGGCAATTAATCTCTAGGAACAGCCTCTTTAAGATTAAAGAACGTGATTGCTTTGTCCTGTCAATGAGCAGATCTACCTTAATGTGCCGAGAGGTTCACATTTTGCGTTACAGTTTCTGTGAAATGCTGCAGATGAAAGCATGCTGGTCAGAAATTTGCGCAGTCATAAAATAGGAGAAGATTTTGAAGTTTTAAGAGACAAATTAGAGTTTCAACTTGCCACTCAAAGCAGTGCACTGCTGTTTATACCACAGCCTTCTCAAAGCCTAATTTGATTCTTTTTATTTTATTTTATTTTATTTTTTCGAGACAGGGTTTCTCTGTGTAAACCAGGCTGGCCTCGAACTCAAAAATCCGCCTGCCTTTGCCTCCCAAGTGCTGGGATTAAAGGCATGTGCCACTACCGCCCTGCTTGAGAGAGACTTTTATCTTTTCCAAGTTAGAGGCCAGTACGCTTTGCCAGGCAATTTCAGGCATACTTTATAAAGTCCCTGCTATAGTTGCCAGGACACTTTAGATTGAGCAAGTAACAAATCAAAACAGAAATTTTCCTCCTTTTATGTTTTCTTTAAAAATTTTCCCTTTTATTGGGTATTTTCTTTATTTACATTTCAAATGTTATCCCCTTTCCAGGTCTCCCCTCCAGAAACCCCCCACCCCATCCCCCCTTTCCCATACCTCTATGAAGATGCTCCCCCACCCACCCACCCACTCCTGTTTTCCCACCCTGGCATTCCCCTACACTGGGGCATCAAAACCCCTCAGGCCCAAGGGTCTCTCCTCCCACTAATGTCCAACAAGGTCATCCTCTGCCACTTATATGGTCGGATTCATGGGTCCTTCCATGTGTACTCTTCGGTGTGTGTGAAAAAGAGAGACAGAGACAGACAGAAAGACAGAGTGTGTATGAGAGAGAGAGACAGAGGCAGAGAGACACAGAGAAAGAACACTGTTCTCTCATATTTAAAAATGTAGCATCAGATGCTAATTTATATCATCAATTAATATATAATAAATTAGCATCTGAGTTTATTGATGATATTGAGTTAATGTTTTCAAACTGCTTTGAATACAACCCTCGGAACACAAGTGAAGCAAAAGCTGGAACTGGGCTTCAAGCCTTTTTTCATATTCAAGCTCAAAAGCTTGGCCTCCATGTCTCACCCAGTAACATGGACCACTAGCTGCAAAGAAGTCCCGGATCTAATTTCGTCCTTCTAAAGGCTATACGTGAAGAAAACCATGACTCGTGCATGAAAATGGAACATTAAATCATGCTCTAAAGCAGATATGCGTAGAAAGCAGTAACAGTTGGTTGACCACATCCAAGTGTGGCCTGCACGATATTCTCAATTTATTATCAAGCACTCGGGGGAATGTAGGAAAGATTTCCTTTGCTACCGTTTTCGTTCAGTATCTACTAAGTTTTACAGATGTATTGGGTACAGCGCTGGTTTACAGGGGCTTTTGAATATCTTGAGATCATTCATGAGTTCAGGTACGTTGGAAAATATTTTTTCATCTTTTTTTTTTTTTTTTTTTTTTTTTTTTTTTTTTTTTTTTTTTTTTTTTTTTTTTTTTTTTTTTTTTTGGCTTTTTCGAGACAGGGTTTCTCTGTGTAGCCCTGGCTGTCCTGGAACTCACTCTGTAGACCAGGCGGGCCTCGAACTCAGAAATCCGCCTGCCTCTGCCTCCCAAGTGCTGGGATTAAAGGCGTGCGCCACCACCGCCCGGCCTTATTTTTTCATCTTTAATTTATTTTGTCATTGAGCTCTAGGAGTTTCGGCAGTCGGGAGACTTTGTCTCCACATGAAGTCTTCCAGACCACATCTTAGAGAATGTGTCCTAAAGACCGGTTCCTAAGCACATGGTTTCAACACTACACGTGAATGAAGCCAATTCTCTAGCTCTGACGTGCCGCGGCCAGTGCCGACTGAATTTATTAACTAGATATTTATTTAGCATTCAAAGTCATTTGTGAATTTGTTTTGTATTTATAAAATTTATGCTTGGAAAATGTTCTTTAATTTTTAAAACGTTTTACTATGTTTTTGTTTTATTTCTCGACCAGTCTTAAGGATTTAAAAATAAAAATGCCACCCTCTTTAACAGTTCTGTCTTACAAAGGATACGTTTCTGTGTACAACTTTTCTGAGTGTGCAAATAAAATGATACATTTTTTTTTTCAAAAAATAAAAATAAATGTAGCATCCGTTTCAATGGGAGTAAGTTTCTAAGCGTCTCTCTTTGGGAAAAGAAGTATACTGGCCAAAAGTCAACATCTGCTTAAAACTAAATGTTCCCACTACACAAACTATGCCATTCCACCTTATTCAATGAGGTAGGATCTCTCTGTCAACCGTAAAGTTTGCAGGCCTGGCTACCGCCATGACCCAGCTTGCTCTGGGGTTCCTCTCAGCGATCTGAGGCCAGAATTACAGGTCGGCTGCTCCCCCTACCCGGCATTTGTGTGAATTCTGAGGATCCTAACTCCAGGCTTTCAAGTGCTCTGATCACTGAGATACCACCTCAGCCCAGATCTTAAGGATGTTTTAGGTCTTGCCTTGAAGGATAATTTTCACAATGAAAGAATTCCCTACTACCCCGAGAGATTTATCCCTTGAAACACGAAGCCAGTTCCTTTGTAAGATATATGTGGTCTATGATCCAGATCCGCCTTTCCTTCACTTCTAAGACACTCACATCCAAGTGACCGCTTCATATTGACCTCGGCTTGCCTCTTCGGCGAGCCTGGACTCAGCAAGTTGCTTCCCACACTGTCACTTGAAAATGTTCAGTCTCCTAATGTTCTTACATACAAACAGTTACAGGGTCACTTCTCAAGTGACTGGACAGAGAGGAGTTTCTTAGGGTCTCTGGAGGGAAAAGTGAGGACCAGCAAGATCTGGAATCGCTCTTGGGCATCCCCTGAGGGAGCGGCAGTACGTTTTCCTGTGCTCTAGTAATAGGAAGTACTCTCTCCATGGTCACAAAGAGAAAGCTGAAACCCCAGAACCCATGACAAAGAACTGTCAGCCAACTGGGTGAGCCCTGTCCCCTCTCCAACAGCAGCCAAGTCCCATTCCCTACTCCATTGTCAGGAGGTACTGTAAGAGGTGATTACACACTTGAAACATTTGTGACATTTGTACCTTACTTGAAAGAATATGACCGACGGATTGCCCTATAATCAATCAAAACCTAATTTTCAGACAGCACACCTGACCATCTCATAAATATGCAACACGAAGTGGCACATGCATGGTTAAGACTTGTATGAGTTTGCCATCTGTTGCTGCAATAAACTTTATAACCAAAGCTACTTAGGGAGGAAAGTATTTATTCCATCTTAGAACTCTCAAGTCACAATCTACCATTGAGGGAATTTGGGGCAAGAACTGGAGTAGAAGCCATGGAGGGGTACTATTCACTGGCTTGCTCAGCCTGCTTATGCCACCTAGACCATCAGCCAAGAAAGGACACAACCCACGATGAGCTGGAACCTCCCAAGTCAATCATTAATCAATACAATGTTTCCATATGCCAATCTAATGGGGGTATTTTTCAGTTGTGGTTCCTTGGGGTTTGTGTTACGTTGACAAAAAAAAAAAAATAACTAAGACAGGCAATTTCAGAAATGGTTGAAAATTCTGTACTAATCCCAAACCAAAATTCATTGACTGCTTTTTTTTTTTAATGAAAGAGACTCAAAAAGACAATTATTAAAATCAAACTTTCTAACACGAAATAATCCAATGCTATTCTAATTTGATACCTAGTGCTAAGGATTGATAGTGGAGTAATATTACAAATGTATATTTTCTGTAATTAAGCCCCTATGTTTACATAAGCACAAGAAACTTTGCATGTTCAGTAAAAACACTGCATCTTCTCATATGCAGCCGTGTTGGATCTGAGCTGAGGTGTTTCATAGAGTGTGGTTAGCTTTGGCTGCCAAGGTGCATGCTCAGTCAAACACACGCACGTCAGAGGTTCAGAGCCAAGGCTGCAGTGAAGTTGTGTGATACCAGGAACACCACCAGAAAACCCTGCAATTCATACACATTTATTTGATCTTGAACTAATATTTGGTTGTTATATGTTTAGAAAATATTTGCTGTTGCCAATGTTTTCAAACCCCCCACATACAGTTATGAGACTTCCTATGCAATAGCAACCTACAGTCTAAGAAACCAGCCTCTACACAAAGATTGTATGGCTTGCTTAGAATGGACAGGCCATGAGTGAACAACGAGAGCAGACAATTTTAAGCAAAGAAATTCAAATTGATGAGGGAGGTAAAAATCTGGAGTTGGGGTAAGGAATAGGTGGTGATTCGGGTAGGTGAATTCTTAAGTACAGAAGTAACAAAATAAAAAATAAGAAAAAAAAGAGCATTAATCCTCCTAATGAAAACTGAAGGAAGGATCCAAGGAGATGAATCAGTGGGTGAAGGCAGCTGCTGCCAAGCCCGGCCACCTGAGTTCACTTCCTAAAACTCATGGTGAAAAAAAGATCCATTCCCACAAGTTGTCCTCTAACCACACGTACCCATGGAAAAAAAAACAAAATAAACAAATAATTTTTAAGCTACGGTATTGTCCATTAATTTGAGCCCCGAGTGAGGAAGAACAGAAAGACAAGCAAAAAGAAGACATCTCCAATTACTTCTCAAAGGACAGGTAGGCATTTTCATATATTGACTATTATGGCAATGTTCTGATTTGAATTATCTAGGGTAAGAACCCAGAAATAATAATGATAGATCATACTTAAATTTCATTGCTTACTTTGGTATATACGTACAGTACATATGTCCAGTATGTACATACAGGAAATACATACAGTATATATGTACAGTATATGTGTACACTATATGTGTATAGGATATACCAAACCAAATGGAGGGGGGAGAACCTACCCCATCATGGGCAAGCATAGACAATCTCATCATTTTGTAATAATTCACTTAAGGAACAAATACTGTGTGATTCTGTTTATATGGGGTATCTACAGTGGTCAGACGAGGGCCTGGAGAGATCGTTCAGTGTTTAGGAGTACTGGTTGTTCTTCCAGAGGGCCCAGATTTGTTTCCTAGCACCGTATGGTAGCTAGCAACTGAATGTAAATTCAGTTCCAAGGAATTCAATTCTGTTCTGCCTTCCACTGGAAATATGTGA
>NW_022196899.1:13158393-13162737 GCF_008632895.1 Mastomys coucha
TGCAGACCAGCATGTAAAGCTTTGAGCTCCTTCTCTGCCTGCCTGCCATCCCGCTACCCACCCTGACAATGATGAGCTAACCCTGTTAAGCTGCAAGCCAGCGAGCGAGCGAGCCTCCAGTTCAACAGTTTCTTATATAACTTGCCTTGATCACGGTGACTCTGCACAGCAATGGAGCAGTGACTAAGGACAGGGTCATACACGATATTACTGAGAGAGAAAACAGTCATCTATAAAATGATGCTGTCTTTCTTTAGAGAGAAAAACATCCTAAGGTACGTGTCACCATGTTGGTGATGACTTTCTCTGAACAATGTGATGACAAGTAACTTACTCGTGGTGTGTGTATAAGGGTGTGTGTAGGTGTGCATACGTGTGTGTGTGTGTGTGTGTGTGTGTGTGTGTGTGTGTGTGTGTGCCGGAGTGCATGTGTGTGTGCATATGTGGGAGGGGAGGGGGTGTGGGTGTGGGCTGTATAGGTGGTGTGGTGTGTGTGTGAGGTGGGGGGGACGTATATGTGTGCATATGTGTGTGTGTGTGTGTATTTATGTGCATGTGAGGGGCACGAGTGAGAGTGTGTGTATGTGTGGGAATATGGTGTGTGTGGTATGTGTATGTGAGTGTACATGTGTGCTCTGTGTGGTGTGTATATGTAAGTGTATATGTATGTGCATGCACATGTGTGGGGGTATGTGGGTGTGGGTGTGTGTGTGTGGGTGTGTGTGGGTGTGTATGTGTGTGTGTGTGTGCCCTGTGTGTGCTCTGTGTGATGTGTATGTGTGTATGAGTGTGTGTCTATGTGTGGTATGTGGGTGTATAGGTATATGAGTGTGGTGGATGTGTGTGGGGTATGGGGAAGAAGGTGTGTGGGGGTGGAGGGTGGTTATTTTCATGCATATACACATATATACACAGATACCCACGTCTGTGCATGTATGTGTGGTGGCCAGAAGTAAGCACCGGGATATGAGGTATCTTCTTCAGTGTGTCTCCTCCACCTTATTCTCTGAAACAAATTTCTCACTGTACCTACAGCTCATTGAGTGCTCTAAACTACAAGCCAGCCCCCTGGGATCCACCATGTAAATAGAGATATTTACATGACGCTGGGGCTCAGAACCCCAGTCCTCTTGCTTGCCCAGCAAGCACTCTACCTACTAAGTTTCTCCCCCACTCCTTGTATTTTTCTGGGTTGCTACATATTTCATACATTCAATACTCGCTTCTAGAATTTGTTTAGAAACGAGCAATGCTGTTCATATTTCACAGATTTATTAAACACTGGTCTAAACAAGCTAAATACTATCAGCTATGTAGATTGCAGCTAGCCTTCCACACCTCATGAAATCTACCCATTTCTACCTTTTGTGTTGAACTTACATATTCATCTGTTTATTTGGGGGAGCACGGGTGCAGAGGTCATCAGGCTTAGCCGCGAGTACCTTTACCCATTGGTCCATATCAACAGCCGGGACTTCTCTCTTCTTGATATGCACTAGTTCTCTGCTTCCTGCTTCATCTACAGGCCCCAGGGAAAGAAGAAAGCATCCACCAAGCAACTGATCACCATTTGTCCCCGACGTAAAGGATGACATTAGGAAAGGCTATCTAGTCGACTCTGCCATAGCTTCCAAACTGCCAAGTAGTTAGAGGCTAGAGCCGTAAACTTGGGCATGCTCCCATTCTTATTAAGACTCTCAGCTACCTTGACACTGTTTATTCGTATCAGGCATTGGATACTTGCAGGCCTCAAAGCTCACCTTTCCCTCTATTAATGGCGTGTTTCATCTTTCCCACCTCTCCTCCAGGACTGTTCACTTGCTCATATCCCCATCGTAAAGGGTTAACTTATGGACCTTATCTTATGCTTGTTCTTAGAAATTCTGTCCAGAAAAGCTCTCCTCAATGAGCCCTCAGTGTCTTCATTTTATATCTAAGCCATCTTCCCAGTCAATGAGCCTCCGTAAAAGATTAATGTAGTTTGAACTTTTATAGAGGAATATCATTTGTGCACTGTCATATTGAACACAAATGGTACCTCAGTCACAGCTCAGTAATATTCCAGCAGATTATTTCCAAGGCATTTGAGAGTTTAAAGAATTACTGAAGGGCATTCTGCAATCGGCTGGCAATAAGGCGGAGAGCAGTGCTGTCTATATGGGACCTCAGCAAATGGAATCTCTGATAATCTCATTTTACAAAGCCAAATTGTTATACTAGTACCCTGCTGAACCACCCTACTGGGGGAAAAAGATGCGAAATGTTTTGATAAGACTTTCAAAAAGTATTGAATAGAAAGCCCAAAGACCTGATGACAATGTGTTGAAAAACTGTCTCCTCCTGTCTAATGTGTGCCCTTGACCTTGTGACCAAAGGGCATGGTCTTTTCTTGCCCACCGTGTGTCTGTAGAAACTGTCAAGCTACATAGGATCCCTATACCCTAATGAGGACACTGAGCATAGTAAAGAGGAATGAAAAAATTAATGCCATTTTTGGATAAATGCAACCATATCAAATATTTGGTGAGAACATGTTCTGGCATTTGCAGCTTTCCAAAAATTATAAATGAAATTATTTTAGGTTTTTTTTTTATATATATTTGAACTGACAGACATGTTTTAAAGGATAAAGGGACCTTTCGCTCTGAATAGCTGTTAAAGGTTTCTGTGTTCTTATATCTGTCTGTTGCAAATACTTTCTCTTTGTAGCTTGTCTTCTCAGGGCCACCTTTTATGGAGAGAATCTTCACATTTTTTTCCATTAATTAATATATTTATTTATTCACTTTACATCCCAATCACTGCTCCCCTACTCCTGCCCCCCACAGTCCTTCTCCCACATCCTTCCTCCCCTTCTCCTTTGGAAAGGTAGACACCCCCTGCGTATCCCCTCACCCTGGCACATCAAGTCTCTGCAGGGCAAGGCACATCGTTTTTGCATTTAAAGCCAGACAGGATAGCCCAGTTAGGGGAACTGGATCCACAGGCAGCAGCTTTAGAGACAGCTCCTACTCCAGTTTTTTGGGACCCACATGAAGACCAAGCTTCACATCTGCTACATATGTGTAGGGGGGCCTAGGTCCAGCCTGTGTATGACGCTTTGCACTTAATGGAGCCTAACTCATGACTGTTCTGTTCCATGGCCTTGCGCCTTTATGATTTATCCAGAAAGTCAGCACCAAACTCAAGTTCAGCAAGGATTATCTCATCTCTTATTTTCTAGGAGGTCTGTAATTTTGTGTTTTAGATCTAGGCCTATGAGCCATTGTGAGTTAATTTTCATGGTGGATATAAATTAAGTGTCTGGATTTATTTTTGTATGTGGTGTCCAGTGACTCTGGCACCATCACTGAAACACAATTTTTTTTTCATTCCCCTACCAATCTTTATTGGAAGCTGTCTGCCAATATGTTAATGTACAATTGTTTCTAACAATAATAATAAATCTCCCTAGGATCTATGATGTGGTCATTTCACGTAAAGACTAACCAATAATGTTGTTTCTATTCATTCCCCCTCGGAACTGCTCTGTGAGCTGAATTAGTATGGTGGCCTCATTTACAGATAAAAACCTGAAATGATACAAAGGATAAAAAGCTGCCTTGCTCATCCACAGCAGCGTGAGCATTCAAATCTGCCCAGAGAGCTACTATCCTCTGCTGAGTGCCTATTATGGGATGTCACCTGTTTCCACTGTCGTTTGGAAAGCGGTCAACAGACAGTAGGCTGGAGTCCTTTGGTCTTACACTGAGGAAATGTTCGAGGAGTCTAATTTTCAAAAAGCAATCTTTCATGGAGCAGGAGAGATGGCTCTGTAGTTAAGAGTGCATACTGCTCCATCAGAAGAACAGAGTTCAGATCCAGCATCCATAGCAGATAGCTCACAGGTAACTGCAGCTTTAGGAGACCTGGACCTCTCTAATGACCTCTGTGAACACCTACATACAAAAAAATAATAGAAGTATCATTAATATAACAAATATCAATACTGATAATATTAGTGTGATGACAATGATGATGACGATGATGATGATGACGATGACGATGACGATGACGATGATATGGCTCACACAGATAGCTCAACTGTTAAAAGAGCTTGTCATTCTTTCAGTGGACCCAAGTTCAGATCCAGGCACCCACATCTCACAGGTCAGAACCACCATCTATAAACTCAAGTTCCAGGGAATCCCATGCCCTCTTCCTGCTCTTCCCACAAACATGGCATACACTAATGTACAGGTATACACACACATACATATAAATAAACATTTAAAAATAAAAATAATAATGACAATGATCTTCCATAAAACAAACTGAGAAAGAATCTTGAGTTAATCACAGGAG
>NW_022196899.1:13162747-13173504 GCF_008632895.1 Mastomys coucha
CATTCCTTATTAGGAATGAAGACTTCTCAGAATATTAAGTTTTGTACCACAGAAAAGTAATCGCTAATATTTACTTTCTGGTTTTTCAGATTCTGAATTCTGATCCTGGATTAGAGGAATACACCTTCATTCATCTACTGTTCTTATTTAGCTTCTAATTCTTCAAAAAAGTTAAATATACAAGCAAGCTTATACAATAATTCAAGTGTCTATTACAAAGTTTCAAGAGTGTATGTAAGCAGTGGACATTCAATCAATGTCTGCTTACTTACCTACAATCACTACAGAGATCAGCATCAGAAGAAAAGCCCATAGCTCTGAAATTTCTAAAAGCTCACATTTACAAAAGGCTCCCTAGATTAGAAAATATTGTGACCTTTGCTTTTCATGTAAGCTATTATGTCCTATATGATCATGCAACAATTTCAGGGCCCCTCACACACTGGTACCTTTGAAATAAAGGCAAATGTCATTGATAACTTTGTGTTTGTGTGTGGTTGGGGGGAGGTTTCCTATGTATCCCAGGTTTATCTTAAACTGTTATCCTCAGACTCACAGTGATCCTCCTGTCTCAGCCTCATGCATTTAGGGATTATACACTATGTACCACTATACCTCCATTTGTATTTTGTAAGTATTTTCTTAAAAGAGCCCTAGGGAGAAAAAGATGTAAATACAATACTCATGTATGAATTTTAAAATAAATAAATAATAAAAGAGGAAAGGGTGTAGAGATAGTTAGCAGTTAAGAACATTCACTGGCATCCAGAGGAACTGAGTTCAATTCCCAGCACCCACACAGTCACTCACAACCATCTGTAACTCCGGTTCCAGAGGATATGACACCATCTTCTGGCCTCTTTGGGCATTACACAAATGGTGCCCAGACATACTTGTGGGTAAATCACCCATACACAAAAATAATATAAAAATAAATTTCAGAAAAGGGCAATGCCCCAAAAATGTTCTTCCAGTGCTTTTGGGTACAGCACAAACACGAGACTCTTGAAACATCCATTCCCAAAGACAGAGGCAGAATGGCCAGGAGTAGAGCCCTGAACAATGGGAACTTTATGAGGTTATGCCAGTAACCAGTCCAGCCAGTGTCAAAAACAACTGTTGTGTTCTGAAGTTGCCATTCATTCTAGGTTTTTGCCACATGATTTGACATAAAAATTTCACTTCACAGTAAACTGAGTCACATCTGCTCCTCTGTAAGGCTCTTAAAAACTTAGAAATCTCTTGACCAGACCCATCAGATTATTGTTCTTCAGTGTCAGTCCTAAGAGTGCAGACCAAAAGATCAGGAGATAAAGAGGAGTAGATAGAGAAGAGAAGAAAGTTTGGGGTTGGGAAATCGTATACAGGTCCATCTCATGCAAGCCAATGTATCAAGTACAGCACCTTACACACCATTTCCAGGGAGATCGGAGAGTCATCTGGATCTTCCAGACAGTGTGATCGGCAGGAGGAGGCTAATCGGGCAATGTTGCACAAAGGGAGCGAAGGGTGTCTTAGGGACATTGCTGGCCAAGCACACAGCAGCCTTGGGACTGACAACCACGGCTCCATATGGTTAAAAGAATTGGGCTCTCAGGTCTGTAACCACAGCTCCCAAAGGCCCTGCCCCAGGCTGTTACCAGCTCTGCCAAGCATATCCCTGGTTTGTAAGAAGTTGCTGAATTCCTTCTCTACACATCAGGGCCTGGAGGAAAGCTCCCATTGATTAATCCAGCCCTCAACAGTTCCCCTTTTTATTTCTACAGCCAGATGAGTTTACTTACGTTGGAGTGTCCAAGAGATTTCTATATACCGAAAACCAACAAATGCATACTAGCATCACCAAGGGGATCACTGACATAAGTATCCCAACTATAACACTGGATTCATATTGAAGGATATGAAACAGGTTAAATATCTGTAACTTATACAATACACGTTTGGCCAGTTTGGAGGGGAAACCTATACAACTAGAGAGAGGAAAATTGATATGGGTAATTCTGAAGTGTTCTCCAGTTTCTGGAATAGAAAGAGACTCCCAGTCAGTAACATATACGGAGGGTTAACAGAGGCAGGGAGTCCAAATATAAAGGGATGCCCACTTTATAGTAATTTATCTTCTCTAAAAGTCCCATAAATGATCCCACTGTCCATGGCTATGGCTCACAGTCAAAGCTCTAGATAATAGATTACACACACACACACACACACACACACACACACACACACACACGGAGACATTATAAGAAGATATGGCCGGTGATAGGATTCTAGGTAGCTGTTCTTATTCAGACCAGGCGGGTGCCTCCAGGACAAGTTGATAAGAATCTCAGGTCACCCGTTCGGAGGCACAGAGTTCTTTAGGACCATGGAGCATGCTGCCCAAAAAAGAGTTTCATGCTGAAACCAGAGTGACGAATTCTCACTACACACTAGGAAACATCCAACAAGGGCAACCTGTAGGTGGTTGGGAACTGGGAAACCCAAGTGATGTATGACTTGATGATGTTTGATAAACTATACCAGTGATCCCTACTGGAGCCCAATAAGCCTATGACTTACTCAGATGAGAGGGACACATCTATATTGACCTACCAGTGACAAACAAATAGGAATGGTGGATGGTGGCCTACTACAGTTAGAAAGAGCAGTACAGGGTACCACATGAGAAATACCCAGAGGATCAGTAACCCCAATCTGATACTTTTAACTGTTACATCATATTATAATAGCCAGATAGATTTAAAATAACCTTGGCTAGATATATATTGTAGCTGCTTTTGTAATTGTTGATCTTACACCTTAGAAACTTTAGTGTTATATATTTTAAGTTTTATCCTTTATATACGTTGTATGCTTCTACCAACTTCTGTGTATCTTAAACAATATATCTGTACTTTTATTAGTCTTAGAAGCCTTTTAGTTTTATCCTACAAATACATATCTATTTTCATCTTAGTGTATAATTCTTTATTTATTAAAATATTTTTAGTTTTATACTTATAACATTTCTACTTTTTAAATATATCTCTTTATAGTGATAGAGATAGATCTCCTTTTATTTTTTTTTTATTAAAAATTGGCTGGATAGTCTATTTTGAGCAATTATTCCTTAAAACCCAGCATAGCCTACCTTCGTAGCTCTTTACAAGCCAGAATATCCACAGCTTCTGTTACCAATTAGGCCTCCTGTAGGGTCTATTCCAAAGTCTACCTAGCACAATGGCTAGGACTCCTTTGACACTCAAAGTAAGTTTTGTTTTGTTAGGTAAATTTCTTTTTCAATATAGTAAATTAGTTACAGAGAACTCTGTTGACCTAACTCTCACGCAGACTAAATTGTGATCAGCAAAATGACCTCTTCACTTCCTACAGAATGCTAGTTGCACTCCAAGTACAGTGCCTATGGTTCAGTGAAAGCTGTATGCGTGATCGGCTCAGCGCTTCATAGCTCCACTCAGTATTCCCTGGACTTTATTAAGATGGATTCCCCAACTGCACTAGTGTCTTATTGCTGTTATATAAATTTACCATAGACTACATGGCTTTAAATTTACCATAGACTACATAGCTTTAAACAGTACAGATTTATTTTTCACTCCAGAAATCAGAGTGTTAGAAGGTCTACACTCCTTCTGGAGGCCTCAGGGGACAATTTACCTCTTCCACTTTGTCAGTTCTAGAAGTACCTCCACCCTTACCCCTTTTTACATCATCCGCATCCTGCTTTCCCCCATCATGGCTCCTCTACTGACTCTTGCTCCTGACCTTCTCTGGTGAAGTTCCCCATTATCACCATTGCCTACCTATGTGATCCAAGTTAATCATTACAAGCAAGAATTCTCAGTCATATCTGAGACTATACAGATATATAGTCTATACAGGACAAATACGCCCAGGCTTTGAAGCCTGGGGCATGAGTGACATCAGGGTCTTTTGTTCAGCATACTAAAACCAGTGGCTTCTTAATTCATCCAAAACAAATATTTACATTCCTATTCTCTGAAATATAGCGGACGCATTTTAAAGTGTCATCGATAACAATATGAAGACCTCAACATTAACAAATACATAATAGGTTACAAGATAATTTCGTAGGAATTTCAGTTTAAAAATTCATAGGCAAGCAAAAGGGAGAGAACAATATGGTTCGCAGAGCCAAGCACAGTAAATTAAGTAGGACACTAAATTCAGAAAGTGCCAAAAGTTAAGGTTGTCATGGCAACATGAACTCAGCCACACAGCCAAACCTTCTCTTTGAAAAGTGTACACTCAACATGGCTTTACAAAAATTATGGGCTGCTGAAAGAGTATCTCTCATTCAATGATACAAAACCCTTCACGAACTCTGGAACCAAAGATGGTTTGACTGACAAAATTCGAAGGTTTTTAGTACTTGAGTAGCATCTACTTGTTTGGGTAGACACTGATCTATGTTCTGGGGGCGGTGGGGAGGGTGAGGGTCAAAAAGAAGGATAAGGCTTCATTCCTGCTTCCAAGGGACTCTCCGTCCTTTCCAACCACACTAAAAAACACTCAAGCAAATGATGGAAGGGAAAACCTCCTGAGCAGAAAAACATTAGTAGAGGCTTCAGGGGGAAAGTTTAGACTTTTAGGATAAAAAAAATGTTTCCTGTATCAAAAATCATTTGAGACGGGCTATTCATAAGAGCACAGTACGTCGGTGACGCTCTAACAAAAGTTCAGAGTCTGACGAGAGTGAGATGCGCAGGGAAACGATTGTTTGGCCAAAATGAAGGTTACGAGGGAGGGAGGCTGCGTATTTCTGACACCCGGCCACTTGCCTTACAAAGCCGGGGCTGTCTAAAACAACTCGCTCCTGCCACTTGCTTTACAGAGCCAGAGCTGTGGAGATGATGCGCCTAGCACACTGCGGTATCTTCAGTGTGGATGTTAAATGAATGCCAAGGGTCAGTCTTACCTCTCACACTCTTGTAGTAAGTCCTCATGCTGCCTTTTTTTTTTTCCAGAGCTGAGGACCGAACCCAGGGCCTTGCGCTTGCTAGGTAAGCGCTCTACCACTGAACTAAATCCCCAACCCCTTGTGTTGCCTTTTTAAACCTCTTATGGCTCACGTTCCTTCAAGGCTACTTTTTCTCATAATGGTGTTCCTTCTGAGAGGCAGGACAGAAGTCTTCAGAAAAGGTCGCTGAGAACCAGAGGTACGGTTCCCAAAGTCACACGGGGAAAGGTGTCGAGATATCTCTACTGTAACTGAAAAGTCTAAGCTATCTTCTGCGAACACTCCATTGTGTGTCAGCGGCTCCTTTGAATGTCTCCCTAATTAGACCCTCTCAAGGCTCCGTCCTGCCTTGCTCAATGTCACATTCTTAAAATGTGACTTTGGCTGGTGAGATGGCTCAGCGGGTAAGAGCACCGACCGCTCTTCCAAAGGTCCTGAGTGCAAATCCCAGCAACCACACGGTGGCTCACAACCACCCAGAGAGCCCTCTTCTGGTGTGTCTGAAGACAGCTACAGGGTACTTATTTATAATAATAAAAAATAATCTTCGGGCCAGATCTAGCAGAGACTGAGCAAGCAGGGCTGATTGGAGCTAGCAGAGAGTCATTCCCAATGACCAGATGAAGGCTCACAACTACTGGTGCAGCTACAGTGTGTACTCATATACATAAAATAAATAAATCTTTTTTAAAAATGTGACTAGTAATTGACACAAAGCAGGACCTAAGCAAGTTCTGTTGAATAAGAAAGAGATCAGGCGCAGCAGCTTTTGGAGGTAAGAAAGTTTTCTTTGTGAAGGTAAAGCTGTCCATGATGGATGGGGGCATCTCTTGCATGACTCATTCAGAAAATGGTCGGGGAGTTTGCCACCTAGTCATTTTCAATGATGAAAACAGAAGGAACCTCCTCACGTCCTTCCATCATCTAAATGCCTGATGTCTCCCTATTTCTGTTCTGCCCAAAATTTGTTCCCAAGCAGGTTGATAAAATTTACCTCCGATCCTGTTGGGCTACTTGGAGGGCAAGGTAATATAGTCTAGACACCCTTGCCAACCATATTCTCATCGCCCGTGGTCCAGAAAATCTCACATAAAACATCAACATAACCATGATATAGCAGGGCCATCGCCCGAAGTCCAAGTGTGCCTAGGCGTCTCCCAGGAGCTCATTGGTTTACAGGAATTAGAGCTGTCCTGTCTGCTCTCGTCATGTCAAGCACCCTTTGTGCCGCTTGAGCTAAGCATCTGCCGTGAGGTTGCTCTTTCACCTACCCTGAAGCCCTGTCTCCTTCCTCTTTTCCTTTCACTCTCTAACTTCACGTGCCTTGAATACTACATTCTCTCCCGGCTTTGTTACATTAAATGGACCTCATGAGATCAGCTACCTACCTAGTGTTTCTGCCTGGTCCCACCCCCCCTTTTTGGTTTCTAAGTGATGGAAAGATGACCAGTGTCTCTTCAAACCCAAAGCCTTATGGTCACATGGAATTTTCCCTCCATCCCAGACAGAACCCTATAAATTGGTTGCCAAATTATTTTCCACAACTGTCTCTCTTGCATTTTTCCTTTTTTTTTTTTCCTATATACTAGCCCCTTTTTGCTGACAAAGGCAATGTTTTGCTTTAAACAGACAATTTTTACTCCTTAAACCATAATGGAATCCTACAGGCCTCGATGACAAGAGAGGGCCTGCTTATGGGGTGGCTAGATGGCACTCAAACAAGTTGCTTGGGCTGCACCAGATGGAAAGAACACATAGACCATCCAGAGAGGGTGGAGGGCTGGCCCTAGGGGACCTTGCAAGCCAGAAATGACATGGAAAGTCACTCTGGTTTCTGGCGGAGCATTAGAGAGCTTTGGCTTCCCAGAGGCTCCTGGGAGCTACTGGGTGAAGAGATGGTGAACAGGCGGGAGGGCCATGAGCAATGGCTGCAGTCCTAGAAAAAGCATAGTTCAGAGCTCTGAGGTAGACTGTGCTGTAGGCACAGTCTCTCCCGGGGGCCTTTCTCTTTGCTGTTCTTCCATACCCTAACTTTTAAGTTTCTTATGCTTCTCTACTCAGCCATTTCAGGAGGTCTCTCAGATCCAGTTGTAGCAGCGAAGACCTGCAGCCTCGGCCACTGCGGAGGCTGCTGCAGAAGGATCAGTCGAGCCAAGGAGTTTGAGGCTGGTCTTGGCAGATAATGAGGTCTCATCTCTAAAACAAAAAATGCCTTCATTCCTTTGAGCCATACTAGGGAGATGGACTATCAGGAAACACTGCCAAGGTAACTTCCCAATAGGCATTACAGAATCTCTATCGCTATGTGCTTTTTCCATCTGCTCCAACCCGACTTGGTTCAAACGCCATCTCACGAGCAGGCCTTACTCGGACTCTCACCAGAACACAAAACTCCCCATGGCCTCTACGCTCCATTCTTCTTTGGGGCCCAGGTTCGTGTCTTTGCTTATTAGCCTTCTCTACACGCCGCAAATCATCGTCCTGATGGGCCTCCCTGTCAGTTTTGCTCAGCCACGAAAACAATTCACTCACCTGCCTCACTTGTCAACGCTACCGACTTAGGAGTTCTCCCTCCTGCTTGGCTGCGAACACTTCAGCAAGAAACAATACCTAAAATGCTGCAGCTATCGCAGACAGAAAGTGTGTCGATCTTCTCATGTGGGTGCTATTCGCAAGCCCAGAACATTGCCGTTTGTAAAGTCACAAGGTGCTTGGAACCTTAATGTTGCCTTCGACACCAAACACACGGTAGGAGTACAGTCTCCTCTGCTACATGTTCAACAATTAGAGCCAGAACACAAACAGACGCTTTTGTGTGAACGTTGGAGTATAAAGGGAGCTTTTTCTAAGTTGGTGTGATAAAGCTCTGGGCCCTAGCACTGAATACAGGAATCCAGAGAGCTGAAAATGAGCTCCTTAAGGTCTGAGCCTTGACTTCTTGGATCTGAATTTCCGCTGCTTGCTGAAAGGTTCTCTGAAAGGTTTTGTGGCCTCCCGAAGTGGCTGGGATGAAGTAGACCAGCCAGGAGCACTGTTAAAGATGCCTGCCAAAGTAACCAGCTGCGTGAGGCCTGAGTGCCCCAAGGCAAACAGACAGACAGGCTCTGCTGGAAGGGCAGCCGTTCAGTCTCTCAGAGGCCCATTCCCCCTGCCCAAAGTACTGCTTCCCCTACTTCAGACCATCAGCTCCTTGAACCATGGAGAAATCTAAGGAAAGCAGAGGGGGTCCCAGGAAGGCCCACATTTCAGTCCTGCTGGCTGTGCAGATAAAAGCCAGCAAGCAACCGAGTACCTGAACCAGCTAGCCCGCCCACGTTCCCATGGCCTTCCCTATAGCGCTGTGCAAGGGTAAGGATGGGCAGCCCTTTCAAGAATGGAGGGAGTTCTCAAATTATCCGTGCTATGGAGAAACCGAACCTCTACACAGCTAGTCAGCAGGGTCCGGTACCAACTTCACCTGGCAATGTAAAAAAGAAAGGAGAGTTCCATGAATACGTTCTTCCGTTTGATAGTCTCTGTCTACAGCGTAATCTCATGATTTCATTAGTTATTTCACTGGTGGTTCCACATTTAAAAAAAAAAAAGAAAGAAAGAAAAAGAAGTTTAGATTTTAAGTACATAACTAAACACACAAAATCGTTTCCTTCGGTGTTTTTATCATAGCAAAACCAAAACCAAAACAAAACAAAACAAAACCATCCAGCAGCCCTTGAGAACACTGCATCCATCCCCAGCAGGAATTACATGCACATGTGGAGGACGCCTATGCCTGAGTACAACTCAAACTGGAGCTGCAGAGTGATATCAGCGAGGTCTCCTTTTGTTTGAAGAGATGCGCATTTATCTCAGTTTTGTATAATAATCTCTAGAAGAAGAGCTACAAGCTTCCCAGGAGAGATTGTGGGAAAGTTTATTTTTCCTGTTTTGTTCACTCCTGTGTAAAATAAAATCTCCTGTGCAAATATAGGACGCAACAAGCATCCTATATTTATACAAACAAAAATCCGTGTGTGTGTGTATGTGTGTGTGTGTGTGAAGTTCCCTAAGCCTGGGGCACAAAGAACTCTAATGTAACAGGTAGCGGATAACGATATATTATGTGTTACTATAGTGTCTATAGGACAGACTATTGCCACTTCATAAGAAGTTCGTAACCCTAAAATTTGAAAATCCAGGTCACTGACAGAAAAGCAGCCTCTTTGCTTCGGAGGGAAAAAAAAAATCCTGCCACAGTCTATTGTTAAGTCCACACTAGAGAAACACTGAGAGCAGATCCCACAGCATGGGCTTGTGTGGTAAGTCTGGGTGAGAACTGCAGAGAGTGAAGAGTCCTCCTCAGAGTGAAGAGTCCTCCACAGAGTGAAGAGTCCTCCTCAGAGTGAAGAGTCCTCCACAGCCCAGCCTCTCCTCTGACCCTCTACCCACTCTCCCCTCAAGGCTAGCCTTGATACCCTACAAATCACTTCTTTCCCCTTTCTTTCTTGTTCTTCATGATGGGGCAGTTGGTTGTAAATGACGGAATCTGTTGGAAGGGAAGGAGTGAGGGATGGAAGGTGTACAATGCCAAGGTGCATTGATCCTCTGCCGATCACTTGTGAAATGCTCACTGAGATCCCCCGATGGAGAGATGCACACTGCTACCCCTCCACATCTGACTGTTCTAAATACAGCCCACAAGGAAAATAACTTTAATAAAGAAAATAAAACGCTATGTTTCTGACAGAAATCACTTGAGCGTTCTAACTGGCCACTCTGCTGAGAAAGAACTAAATCACTAGGGTTCGTCTTTTTTCCCCCCTTCCTGCGCTTGTAGCAATCCTGTAGAGGATAAATTTAAATGAGCATTTCTCTGCTGCCATCTTGTGGATTGTCTAGGAAAAGCAACCAAAGCCTGGTCGACGTGAACCTGCCAATAAAACAAAACAAGAAAAGGTCTTTTTGATTACTTAAAGTCATTAATTTGATAGAACAAAGCATAAGTTAATCTATGTAAGAAACCATTTATAATATATAAACCTCCTCCAAAGAAAAATGTTTATGCCTGCCAGCGAGATGGCTCAGTAAATAACAAACATTCCTGCCAAGGCCTGAGACAGTAGGAGATGGACTCACACAAGTTGTTCTCTAACCTCCCAATGCAAACTGTGGCATGCATACGCATGTATGCCCACGCACACACAGGGACATATACACACAGAAATACATGTGGGTGCACATACACACACACTAAAAGTAAATAATGCATCAACTGGAGAACTAAAGAAGATGCTGGGAATACCGCACTTCTACTTATCTCCTCACTTCTCCTTCACAGCAAATCTGGAAAGCATGCAGGTTTCCCATTTGGGAGGAATGTAGCAAAATCTTCAAGGGGAGCTTTGTGTGTTCTTCAGAATCCCATGAATGGGACCTAACACTCATTTTTCCATTCACACACTGCCACCTGTCCATATCTTTCATTCCTCAGGCACAGAATCAAGAAAGGTGGAAGAGTGGATAAACATATGCCTATTTTTGTAATTCAGATGGCTCAATGGAGGAGGAGGGCAGGGATCATGTCTTCTGCAGCTCTGAAACTCTACTCTGTTAGACTCCATATGAAAGATATATAGACTATTGGCTAGACCCGAGAGAAGTCCGCATCACACACGAGAGGGGGAAAGACACCTAGTTAAATTAAAATTTCAGATAAACAGCAATTGAATATGTTTATATGAAAAAATATCCTTGTGTTATTTACTGAAAACTTAAACTTCTTTTTTTTTTTTTTTTT
>NW_022196899.1:13173630-13186130 GCF_008632895.1 Mastomys coucha
GCCTCCCAAGTGCTGGGATTAAAGGTGTGCGCCACCACCACCCAGCCCTGAAAACTTAAATTTCTAATGAATGTCTTATACTTTACCTGAAACCCTAGCCTTTCCTTACCTACTGTCAGTTAAAAAAAATTAATATCTCATCCGCATGAAAATAAACAAATTAGTTATTCTTTTTAACATAAACCTATGATACTTTAGTAATGAAAATAAAATTGAGTAAGAATACATACCATATATTATGAAAAGGGTAAGGATGGATATAATGATATAACTGAAGGTCAGTTCATCCATGCATGCATATTTCTGGTGAGTGTCTCCACAGACACCACCACACTAGACTTGAGCAGAAGAACCAAGATGGAGCCCTGCTCCAAACAGAACAAAGAAGCAGAGCGAAGTGAAAGCCGGTGGTACAAGCAACACTAGACAAAAGGGGGTGTCAGGCAGCTTCTGTTGCTCACCTTCATACAGTCTGCAAGCCCTAGCTACCAGGAGAAAATAATTAAACAAGGTGTTATTCAGTTTTATGTCTACTAAAACACTTAGGGCAATTCACTGATAAGGTAACAATCCCAACCAAAGTCAAATTGCCCCAAACAACGGCAAGACATGGCTTTGGGAGCACTTGGTAAAGCAGACTGTTTATGCTGCCATCAGGGAAACAATTGGATAAAGGATTATAAGAGAGTGCTGTCCCATAGGCCCGCCCTACCACCCACCACCACTCCATCCCTGGTATCCACCCTTTTAACATGTAACCTTTCAGAGATCTTTTTGTTAGTAGTGGTACTGCTGGGACTCAAACCCAGGACCTTACACATGCTAAACACACCATTTACCACTGAGCTCCACCCCGGCTCACGCACTGGTTCTTGGTAAACATTCAAACCTATATTTGTTGCCTGCAAAACAATATGTCAAACTGAAAATAACCAGAGGAAGCTTGTCCAAGAGTTCTCGTTTTATGAAATAGAGGCCACAGCCAGGAGCTACATTCCATCTAAAGATTTTTCTGGATGCTACATCCTTAGGTGAGATCTGACCATGAAAATGGACTAATTATTTTACATTCATGGTATAGATTTATTTGCAGCTCAGTGAACCTGCATTACTAAATGCCAGTGATGACTAAGCACACTTGAACATGGCCTTAGAAAATGTTCTTAATAGGGTATGCACACACTTCCTTGCTCCTTTGCCTATCCTTCTGTGTGGAGCACAGACCTAATATGTGGAGTCCTCGAAGCCATTTGGATCACGAATGCTTGTGACACTTTCTAGGGATGGTAGAGTGGAAGATGCCACCAGATCAGATCTGAGTAGTTAATTCTTTACTTCATGTAAGGGAGTAACACTTATACCATTTATTTTTTATTATTGTTATTGTTTTGGTTTTGTAGAACATGATTTTAATATTTTGACTGCTAATATTCAACAAACAGAATAATTATTTTAAGATATATTTTGTTGTTATGTCTCCCTTTTCATTTCTGATTTTATTAATTTGGATACTGTCTATATGCCCTTGGGTTAGTCTGGTTAAGGATTTATCTTGCTGATTTTCTCAAAGAACCACCAGCTCCTGGTTCTGTTGATTCTTTGTATAGTTCTTTTTGTTTCTATTTGGTTGACTTCATCCCTGAGTTTGGTTATTTCCTGCAATCTATTCCTCTTGAGTGTATTTGCTTCTTTTTGTTCTAGAGTTTTCAGGAGTGCTGTCAAGCTGCTAGTGTAAGCTCTCTCCAGTTTCTTTTTGGAGGCACTCAGATCTAGGAGTTTTCCTCTTACCACTGCTTTCATTGTGTCCCATAAGTTTTGGTATGATGTGTCCTCATTTTCATTAAATTCTAAAAAATCTTTAATTTCTTTATTTCTTCCTTGACCAAGTTATCATTGAGTAGAGCATTGTTCAGCTTCTGTATGTATGTGTATTTTCCATTGTTTTTGTTGGAATTTAAGACATATTCCGTGGTGATCTAATAGGATGTATGGGAATATTTCAATCTTCTTGTATCTGTTGAGGCCTCTTTTGTGGCCAATGGTCAGTTATATGGTCAGTTTTAGAGAAGGTACTGTAAGGTGATGAGAAGAAGGTATATTCTTTTGATTTAGGATGAAATGTTCTATAAATATCTTGTAGATCCATTTGGTGCATAACTTCTGTTAGTCTCACTGTGTCTCTGTTTAGTTTCTGCTCCATGATCTGTCCATTGATGAGAGTGGGGTGCTGAAGTCTCCCACTATTATTGTGTGGAGTGCGATATGTGCTTTGAACTTAAGTAAAGTTTCTTTTATGAATGTGGGTGCCCTTGCATTTGGAACATAGATGTTCAAAACTGAGAATTCATCTTGGTAGATTTTTCTTTTGACCAGTATGAAGTGTCCTTCCTTATACTTTTTGAAAACTTTTGGTTGAAAGTCAATTTTATTCGATATTAGAATGGCTACTTCAGCTTGCTTCTTGGGACCATTGGCTTGGAAAATTGTTTTCCAACCTTTTACTCTGAGGTAGTGTCTGTCTTTGTCACTGAGGTATGTTTCCTGTATGCAGCAAAATGCTGGGTCCTGTTTAAATATCCAGTATATTAGTCTATATCTTTTTATTGGAGAATTGAGTACATTGATGTTAAGAGATATTAAGGAAAAGTGATTGTTACTTCCTGTTTTTTTTTAACTGTTTTACTTTTTATTTATTTATTTTTTTATTTTATTATTATATAGACACACCAGAAGAGGGTGTCAGGTCTCATTATGGATGGTTGTGAGCCACCATGTGGTTGATGGGATTTGAACTCAGGACCTTCGGGAGAGCAGTCAGTGCTCCTACCCACTGAGCCATCTCACCAGCCCACTTCCTGTTATTTTTATTGTAAGAGGTGGATTTATGTTTGTGTGGCTATCTTCTTTTGGGTATGTTGAAAGATTATGTTCTTGCTTTTTTCTAGGATGTAGTTTCCCTCCTTGTGTTGGTGTTTTTCACCCATTATCCTTTGTAGGGCTGGATTTATGAAAAAATATTTCATAAATTTGGTTTTGTCATGGAATATCTTGTTTTCTCCATTTATGGTAATTGAGAGTTTTGCTGGGTATAGTAACCTGGGCTGGCATTTGTGTTCTCTTAGGGTCTGTATGACATCTGCCCAGGATCTTCTAGCTTTCATAGTCTCTGGTGAGAAGTCTGATATAATTCTGCTAGGTCTGCCTTTATATGTTACTTGACCTTTTTCCCTTACTGCTTTTAATATTCTTTCATTGTTTAGTGCATTTGGTATTTTGATTATTATATGATGGGAGGAATTTCTTTTCTGGTCCAGTCTATTTGGAATTCTGTAGATTTCTTGTATGTATCTCTTTCTTGAGGTTAGGGAAGTTTTCTTCTATAATTTTGTTGAAAATATTTACTGGCCCTTTAAGTTGGGAAATTTTGTTATCTTCTGTACCTATTATCCTTAGATTTTGTCTTCTCATTGTGTCCTGAATTTCCTGGATGTTTTGGGTTAGAAGCTTTATGCTTTTTGCATTTTCGTTGACTGTTGTGTTAATGTTTTCTATTGTGTCTTCTGCACCTGAGATTGTCTCTTCTTTCTCTTGTATTCTGTTGGTGATGCTTGCATCTATGACTCCTGATCTCTTTCCTAGGTTTTCTAACTCTAGGGTTGTCTTCCTTTGTGATTTCTTTATTGTTTCTATTTCCATTTTTAGATCTTGGATGATTTTGCTCATCTCCTTCTCCTGTTTGATTGTGTTTTCCTGTAATTCTTTAAGGTGTTTTTGTGTTTCCTCTTGAAGGGGAAAGCTGTTTACCTGTGCTCTACTGTATTTCCTTAAGGGAAATATTTATGTCCTTCTTAAAGTCCTCTATCATCATCATGAGAATTGATTTTAGATCTGAATCTTGCTTTTCTGGTGTGATAATGTATCCAGGACTTGCTATGGCTGGCAAATTGGGTTCTAATGATGCCAAGTAAGCTTGGTTTCTGTTGTTTATGTTCTTCTCCTTGCCTCCTGCCATCTTATTATCTCTAGTGCTACCTGCCCTCACTGTATCTGACTGGAGCTGTTCTTCCTATGATCTTGGTTGTGACAGAACTCCTCAGAGTTCTGCTGTCTCTGTAATCCTGTGATTCTAGGATCCTGAGATCCTGAGATCCTGGATGTGTCAGAGCTCCTTGGAGTCAAGCTGCCTCTGGTACCCTGAGATCCTGGTGTGACCAAGCTCCTGGGATCCTGTGATGCTATGATGCTGTGATCCTTAGCACGTTAGAGCGCCTGGGAGGGGAGCTTCTTCTGGGTTTTGTGGGACTGGCTGTAGAGTTAGTGCCCAAGGTCTGCTCAGGTCAGACACAGTTCGGGGGTGGGGGGTCTGGGTCCCACTGGTCCCAGTAACTTCCAGTGTTAGAGCAGATGTTGTGTCCTCCTTACCTCTGATCCTATGATTCTGGGCATGTTAGAAAACCTGGGAGTGGAGGGAGCTTCCTCTGGGTGTTGTGGGACTGGCTGGGGAGTTTTCACATCCAAGGTCTGCTCAGGGCACTGGCCCAGACACAAAGGAACTCATGCCACTGGTTGGATGGAGTTCCTGGATGCCTGGCTCCCACTCAAAAATGGACTAATTTATAACCTAGTTTATACATGATGGATAAATTCCTGTGTCCATGAACCTATGCTGTTAAAGCAGGAAGAATTTTTTTTTAATTCTTTTTTTTTTTAAGATTTATTTATTATTTTATAAGTACACTGTAGCTGACTTCAGACGCACCAGAGAGGGCATCAGATCCCATTGTGGGTGGTTGTGAGCCACCATGTGGTTGCTGGGACTTGAACTCAGGACTTTTGGAAGAGCAGTCAGTGCTCTTAACCACTGAGCCATCTCTCCAGCCCAGCAGTAAGAATTTTTAAGAAGAGAGACTGATGTCTCAATTGTAACACAGATCAAAGTACACATGCACTTAGGTAAACAGTGAAAATTATTAACTGGAGTTGATGTTTCCAGTTTGTCAGCAAGTAAAACCTACTCATTCCACTCTTTGACCTCATGCAGCTGCTTTGAAGGCTAGTTAACCTCTGGACTTACTAAGAAATTGATTGGGAAAGGTCATACTACCTTGACTAGGAGTTCACAGATGCAAAGAGCAAGGAAAACTGATAAATTCTGATGCTACTCACATATACCAAAGCCTTTCTCTCCCCTTCTTGTAAAGAACAAAGAGGGAGTGCAAGAAAGAAAGAAAACCTGAGATGAAGCCTAGCCATGTCTGAGACATGGAACATGGAAACAGGGGAATGCACCCAAGTCTGCATTTGGTCTGGTCCCTCCTTGCCCTCGACTCTCAGAAGCTCTTAATGTCATGTTGGGAAAGTCTTGGCTCCCAGGTCCTGGTTACAGCCCATGTCTTTATGTACATAAGTAAGTTGGCCTCTTCAAACAGGAAAGCCGGCAAGACACTTTCTGTGACATGTGGATCAGTACTAATCTCTGGCTTTCTCAGTCGTCCCAATATCATAGAGGATACTTTTCCATCATTGCTTCTCTGTGTGTCATCCACCTCCCTGCCCCTGTCCCTGTCTCTAACAGAGGGTAAACAGACCTGTAAAAAGGCCATTTATATGGTACCTACTTGCTAAGGCCCAGCTTACTACCTTCCTTCCATTTCAGTAAAAACATCCCACAAGTAGGCACCAAAATGCAAGTATACAGAAAGGTAAGTTCTCACATTCTTCACACAGTAACTATAGTTCATTATTTATTTTATCAAGAACTAAAGAAGTTGCTGGTTTTCACCGAAGACCTCCTGTAACCCCAGCACTCAGAAAGCAGGAGTTGTATAGTGATAAATTTTTCTGAAAATGTCTCACCTTCAAAGAGAATGAACTTTTGCCAGACTTTGCAGCCAAGTTAATAATATACCATGAATTCATTTAAGACCATTTAAGACCATGTACTCACCCTGCTGCCCTACAGTACCCAGCCTCTCTAATTTTAACTTACTGTTGAGGGAACAGTAATCTTACTATGCCTTGTGTGTGCCTGTGCAAGGACAAGTTGTGGGAGTCCTCCTTCTCCCACTGTCACAGGCACACTGTGGGAGTCCTCCTACTGTCACAGGCACACTATGGGAGTCCTCCTCCTACTGTCACAGGCACACTGTGGGAGTCCTCCTACTGTCACAGGCACACTGTGGAAGTCCTCTTCCTACTGTCACAGGCACACTGTGGGAGTCCTCCTCCTACTGTCACAGGCACACTGTGCTGCTTATTTGTGGTGCCACCAGGTTGAAAACAACCTTAAACAAAACAAATAGAGCATAAATTTTGGAAGCAACATGTGGATATAGGTTGATAACACATCTGTGGTTTTGAGTGTTATTCTCAAGACAGGAAGAGAAGTGGAGAATTCAAATTGGGGTTCACTGTTGGTCAAATTTCACTTGGGAAGAAGTTTCTGTTTTCATTCCTTAATTTGACATTGTTGCATTTTGGTGTAGCCACTGATGTTTCTACACACACACCAGCTAAAAGAGTTCAAATAAACCTATACAAAAAGTAATAATGTTTGAGGGGATAAAAACACCAATAAACTTAACTTAGTCATAGTTTTGACCTAAACATTATACATTGTATTCATGATTTGAATGATCATACTATACCCCATAAATATGTAAAATTATGTATTAGTAAAAATGTCCTTTTTCATAAATAAATAAAAAAAGAAACAATAAATATGTTGAAATTTAAAAAAAAAAAAGTCCTTTTTCCATTTCTCTTATCAGATCACTTGCATCCTGCTATTGTCTTTAGGGAGGGTGAGAGACAAATAGGGAAGGTAGGAGGAGGGAGGGTAAAGGGAATAACATGAAAACGGTGACCCGGTAGGGAAAATGGGAAGGGCAAAGGCTTCTTAAGGAGGAGAGACACATAAACGCAGAAAGAGGGAAGTAGGTAAAATAACAATAAGGATGTCTGAAAAGTCGCACAAAGAGTCATGCTATTAACTGTTTAGCTACAAGGGAAAAACTATAATATACATAATTCTGTGTATAAATATACATACATAGTTTTAACAAACTTTTCTGATTTGGGCTGGCAATGTTTCCTCTAAGAATCAAATCAAATCTAAAACTAAAAAAGTCCCCAGTCATGAGAAGTTGTCTTCCAAGCTGTTGTCCAAGAGACTCCTAAACACACAGCCTGTTGCTGTTACCACGGGTTACTGCTAGAGAGGGAAGGTAAATCCCTATTGTTGAAGACACATTGTACTTCAGAGTTGGGGCCCAGAGCTGAAGGAGACCTGAATGTCTCTTCTCCGAGAACTAGTTGTCCTGGTAACAGAAGATGCCTGTCTTAGTTACAGCATCAATTGCTTTGAAGAGACACCCTGAGCAAGGCAACTCTTATAAAGGACAACATTTAATTGACGCTGGCTTACATTTTCAGAGGTTCGGTCCATTATCATCATGGCAGGAGCACAGCAGCATTGAGGCAGACATGGTGCTGGAGGAGCCAAGAGTTCTATATCTTTATCAAAAGGAAGCCAAGAGTAGAATGACTCTTCCGCATTGGGTGGAGCTTCAAAGCCCAGCCCCCTACAGTGATGCATTTCCTCCAATAAGGTCACACATACTCCACCCTAATAGTGCCACTCTCCATGGGCCAAGCATATTCAAATCACTACAGTGCCACACAAATTTCCAAAAGAAGGAAGAAACCAACTGTCCTACCCAGCTATGAGGCCTATTAACCACAACAGTGCATGCATTCCTTAGTTAATATTGACAGTAACCAACAGCTGTTAATGGGGCTTAAGATTTCCTCAAAAGGGAAAAAATGCCTTGTACTAGACACCTACCTAATACTCAGTGCTAGTGAAGTCATGGTTATTGGAGAAAAATCTTCAACAACTAAATTGTCTAAACTAGCGTGATCCCTGACAACAGCCTATACACTTTTGTCCTTATAGGTAAGTGTACTCTTCACATTTCACAAAGGAAAAATCTCTTTGCAATGGATAGAGACCATTACAGAAAACCACAACTAGTGAAGAATTCCCCATCCCAATGGGTACTTCTACAAAGCACCCCTGCACCTAGGGCTCAGGAAACATTGAAAAAATGGTTGTACAAAACAAAACTGGGATCAGAAAGTTTTCTGTGAGATTGTGTCTCCTTGTAATTTCAGAAGTTACGCCCATAAAGTCTCACCAACGCGACTACTCCAAGCATTAGCTGAGCAAGGATGACATGAGCAGACATGCCAAAGAGGAAGGGAAAAAACCCACAAGGCCTCAACTGGACACAAAGAACTATAGGGAACTGAGGAAAGCTGGGAAAGGGAAGGCAGACTTTCCCAGAGTCAATCAGCCCGGAAAACATGCACACAAATAACATGATATGGACTAGACAAGTTATGTTTAGGAATGTATTTGCATAGACTTGCAATAACAGTTAGTAAAATAAGAGGCCATGAATGCAAAGGAGAGTAGGAAGGGCTAGATAAGAGGGTTTGGAGGGAGGAAAGGAAAGGGAGAAAGTTGTCATTATACATAAATCAAAAATAAATTATTCTTTTTAAAAGTCTTTTTAATTTTTTTGATTTATTTATTCTATGTGTATGAGTGTTTTCCATGTTTGTATGTGTACCACAAGTGTGTGTGGTACCCACAGAGGACAGGAGAAGGCATACTCAGGGCTGAAATCAACCAAATAGAAACAAAACAAAAAAACAAAAAAACAAAAAAAAAAAAAAAAAAAAAAAAAAAAACAAAAAACAAAAAAACCAGGAGCTTGTTCTTTGAGAAAATCAACAAGATAGAAAAACCCTGACCAGACTAACCAGAGGGCACAGAGACAGTATCCAAATTAACAAAATCAGAAATGAAAAAGGGAAATATAACAACAGACACTGAGGAAATATTAAAAAATCATCAGATCCTACTACATAAGAATCTCAACCAAGATGGAAAATCTGGATGAAATGGACAATTTTCTAGACAGATACCAGGTAACAAAATTAAATCAGGAGCAGATAAACCATCAAAACAGTCCCATAACCCCTAAAGAAATAGAAGCAGTCATTAAAAGTCTCTCAAACAAAAACAAGCCCAGGGCCAGATGGGTTCAGTGCAGAATTCTATCAGACCTTCAAAGACCTAATACCAATACTCTTCAAACTATTCCACAAAATAGCAACAGAAGAAACACTACCCAGTTTGTTCTATGAAGCCACAATTATGTTTATACCAACCACACAAAGACCCAACAAAGAAAGAACTTCAGAAAAATTTCCCATATGAATATTGATAAAAAATATTCAATATAATTCTCACAAACCAAATACAAAAATACATCAAAACAATCATTCTTCATGATCAAGTAGGCTTCGTCCCATAGATGTAGGGTTGGTTCAGTATACAGAAATTTATCAGTGTAATCCACTACATAAACAAACTCAAAGAAAAAAATACATGATCATCACATTAGGTGCTGAGAAATCATTTGAGAAAATTCAGCACCCCTTCATGGTAAAAATTTTGGAAAGATCAAGAATTCAAGGCTCATACCTAAACATAGTAAAAGCGATATATAGCAGACCAGTAGCCAACATCAAACTAAATGGAGAGAAACTTGAAGCAATCCCACTAAAATCAAGGAATAGACAAGGCTGCCCACTCCCTCCCTACCTAGTCAATATAGTACTCAAAGTTCTAGCCAGAGCAATTAGACAACAAAAGGAGATCAAAGGTATGCAATTAGAAAGGAAGTCAAAATATCACTATTTGCTGATGATATGATAGTATACTTACCCCAAAAATTCCACCAGAGAGCTCCTAAACCTGATAAACAACTTCAGCAAAGTAGCTGGATATAAAATTAACTCAAGCAAATCAGTAGCCTTCCTCTACTCAAAGGATAAACAGGCTGAGAAAGAAATTAGGGAAACAACACCCTTCACAATAGTTACAAATAATATAAAATACCTTGGTGTGACTATAACCAAGCAAGTTAAAGATCTGTATGACAAGAACTTCAAGTCTTTAAAAAAAGAAATTGAAGAAGATCTCAGAAGAAGGAAAGATCCCATGGACTAGCAGGATTAATATAGTAAAACCGGCCATCTTGCCAAAAGCAATCTACAGATTCAATGCAATTCCCTTCAAAATTCCAACTCAATTCTTCATAGAATTAGAAAGAGAAATTCTCAAATTCATTTGAAATAACAAAAAACCCAGGATAGTGAAAACTATTCTCAACAATAAGATAACTTCCGGGGGAATCAGCATCCCTGACCTCAAGCTGTACTACAGAGCAATAGTGATTAAAAAAAAAAAAAAAACCTGTATGGTATTGGTACATAGACAGGTAGGTAGATCAATGGAATAGAACTGAAGACCCAGAAATGAACCCACACACCTATGGTGGTGGGTTGATCTTTGACAAAGGAGCTAAAACCATCCAGTGGAAAAAAGACAGCATTTTCAACAAATGGTGCTGGTTCAACTGGCGGTCAGCATGTAGAATGCAAATTGATCCATTCTTATCTCTTTGTACAAAGCTCTCAAGTCCAAGTGGATTAAGGACCTCCAGGTAAAACCACATACATTGAAACTAACTGAGGAGAAAGTGGGGAAGAGCCTTGAGCACATGGGTACAGGGGAAGATTTCCTGAAGAGAAAACCAATAGATTATGCTCTAAGATCAACAGTAGACAAATGGGACCTCATAAAATTGCAAAGCTTCTGTAAGGCAAAGGACACTGTCAATAGGACAAAACTGCAACAAAAATTGGGAAAAAATCTTTATCAATCCTACATCCCATAAAGGGCTAATATCCAATATATACAAAGAACCCAAGAAGTTAGACTTCAGAAAACCAAATAACCCTATTAAAATATGGGGTACAGAGTTAAACAAAGAATTCTCAACTAAGGAATATCGAATGGCCAAAAAGCACTTAAAGACATGTTCAACATCCTTAGTCATCAGTGAAATACAAATCAAAATGACCCTGAGATTCCACCTCACACCAGTTAAAATGGCTAAGTTCAAAAACTCAGGTGACAGCAGATGCTGGCAAGATTGTGGAGAAAGAGAAATACTCCTCCATTGCTGGTGGGATTGTATGCTAGTACAACCACTCTGGAAATCAGTTTGGCAGTTCCTCAGAAAATTGGACATAGTACTACCTGAGGACCCAGCTATACCACTCCTGGGCATATACCCAGAAGATGATCCGACATGTAATAAGGACACATGCTCCCCTATGTTCATAGCAGCTTTATTTATAATAGCCAGGAGATGGAAAGAACCCAGATTTCTCTCAACAGAAGAACAGATACAGAAAATGTGGTACATTTACATAATGGAGTACTACTCATCTATTAAAAACAATGAATTTATGAGATTCTTAGACAAATGGATGGATCTGGAGGATATTATCTTGAATGAGGTAACACAGTCACAAAAGAACACACATGGTATGTACTCACTGATAAGTAGATATTAACCCAGAAGCTAGGAATACCCAAGATACAATCCACAAACCACATGAAACTCAAGAAGGAAGACCAAAGTGTGGATACTTCAATCCTTCTTAGAAGGGGTAATAAAATACCCAGGGAAGGAGTTGAAGAGACAAAGTGTGGAGCAGAGACTGAAGGAAGGACAATCCAAAGATTGCCCCACCTGGGGATCACCAAACCCAGACACTATTGTGGATGCCAACAAGTGCGTGCTAATAGGAGCCTGATATAGCTGTCTCTGAGAGTCTCTGCCAGTGCCCGACAAATACAGATGTGGATGCTCACAGCCATCCATTGGACTGAGCACAGGATCCCCAATGAAGGAGCTAGAGAAAGGACCCAAGGAGCTGAAGGGGTTTGCAGCCTGATAGGAGTAACAACAATATGAATTAACCAGTACCCCCAAAGCTCCCAGGGACTAAACCACCAACCAGAGTATACATGGTAGGATTCACGGGCTCCAGCTGCATATGTATCAGAGGATGGCCTAGTTGGTCATCAATGGGAGGAGAGACCCTTGGTCCTGTGAAGAGGGTGGGTTAGTGGGCAGGGGTAGGGGGAAGGGAATATGGGGTATTTTGGAGGGGAAACCAGGAAAGGGAATGACATTTGAAATATAAATAAAGAAAGTTTCTAATAAAAAGAAAAGGAAAAGGTGATGGATACCCAGAAACTGGAGTTAAAAAGAACTGCCATGTAGGTACTGGGAACTGAACTTGGATCCTCTGCAGTAACAAGTGCTCTAAACCACTGAGTTGTATCTCCAAATAAAATGTTCTTAAAATAAAAGAATGCTTTTTACAAAGTTTTTAAATGGCCATTATTTGTCTATCTTTTGTCTCTACATATTTGAAATTTCCTAAATTCTACTAATGCAAAAAAAGGAAGAAAGAAATAAAGAAAGAAAGAAAGAAAGATAGAATGAAAGGAAGGAAGGAAAGAAAGAAAGAAAGAAAGAAAGAAAGAAAGAAAGAAAGAAAGAAAG
>NW_022196899.1:13191130-13194968 GCF_008632895.1 Mastomys coucha
AAGAAAGGGCAGACGCTGAATTAAATATAGACACAGAGAGACACAAAGAGGTCATCTGGGGGCGGATGACCTGGGCTCTGGAATGAGGAAAACCTGCTCCTCAGAAGCCTGACATGTCTGCTAAGTGCAGGTGCAGAGAGGTGAGTTCTATTACCATTACATTACATTACAGCTAAGTCAAAGACGAAGGTATAGCTAATCCCAATCTCTTAGGGGAGCCATCTTGAAGACTTACATAGCTGGGGAGAAAAAGCTACCGTGGACAGTTCATTCACAAACTGTCAACACTGGGACACAGATCAGAGGAGAAAGCTTTGCCCTCTCTCTGTGAGTTTCAGCTGAAAGGGAGACTTCATCAAAATTTCCCATGAGGCTTCAGCCTTTAACGTGGCTGGCTCATGTCAGTCACACACATTCGCTCAGGACTTTGTAAACTCAGGGCTTCCTCTACTCCCACGGGACATAACACTGTAAGGAATATGATCCAGGAAGGAGGCATGAAAGAAAGAGGAAGCCATCTTTCATACAGGAAACTGACTGGAATAATCTAAAACAGATTCCTCCAGAAGTAGGGAAGCAAAAATACTCTTCAGTGGGTGGTGGCCACATTTAAAACTAAAAATAGAACAGTGAAGTGGTGATGTAATTTTGGAGAATGGTACTAAGGATAGAGAAGAAGGCTTTTATTTCCTAGTCACAACCATATGACATCAATTATCTTTAACTATACATGATTTTATGTATGTATGATTTCAATAACTTTAGAGTTTTTCTTCAGAATGCAAGTATGCCTCTTTATATCAAATATACTGATCATAACTCCAAAACAAAATCCTGAACTTCAAAACACTGTTAACATGAGGATGAGGGGATGGCTCAATGGAGAAAGTGTTTGTTGCGTAACCAAGAGTACCTGGATTTGGGTCCCCAATACCCACATAAAAAGCCAGGTGTCTAGAACCTTGGTGCTGGAAAAAAATCAGAAATAGGTGGATCTCTGGAGTTCACTGGCCAGCCGGCCTACCAATCAATGAGCTCTATGTTAGTGAAAGACTCTGTCTCAGAAGATGAGGTGCAGATGGCGACTGCAGAAAAATCTCTTTAGTGAAGAAATCCATCTGCTCCTCCTCAAGTTCAAAGCCCAGCACCCACATAGCAGGTCACAACCATCCATAACTGTTTCTAGGGATCCAGTCTTCTGGCCTCTATGGGCACCAGAATGCACATGGTGCAGATATTTGTTTTGCAAACAAAACATTCTTAAACATAAAATAGAATTTTAAATTAAAAAAAAAATACAAGGTAGATAGTGATAGAGGAAGACACCTGTGTTAGTTCATCTTCTGTCAACTTGGCACAAGCTAGAGATATCTGAAAGGAGGGAACCTCAGTTGAGAAAATGAGGAGATAAGATGCAGTTGCAAGGTCAACTAGTGATGGATGGGGGCGGGGGGAAGCAGCCCATTGTTGGTTCTGCCATCGATGGGCAGGTGGTCCTGGTTTCTTTAAGAAAGCAGGCTGAGCAAGCCCTGGGAAATATCCAGTAAACAGCATGCCCCCATGGCCTCTGCATCAGCTCCTGCCTCCAGGTTCCTGCCTTGCTCAAGCTCCTGTTCTGAGTTCCTTCGATAACGAACAGCAATGGGGAAGAGTAAAAGTGAATAAACCCTGTCCTCCTCCACTTGTTTTTTGGTCATGGAGTTTCATTGCAGCAATAGAAAAACTAACTAAGACAACATTCAAACATGAACTCTGGCCTTAATGTGTGTGTGCTCCATCACATTCATACACACACACACACACACACACACACACACACACTTTTAACCTGGAGCCAGGAAGAGTGGCTCATTCTTATAATCAAAATAGTTGGTAGTTGAGAATTAACCACTTAGATCACAGGTTCAAGACCCTCTCTCAAAAACAAAATGACAATAAAAACACATTGTTAGGGCTGAAAGCAGCTAAAAGTATGTAATGCTCTTGTAGTGGACATGAATTCAGCTCATAGACATCTCATAAGTGCTATGGCTTCAACTTGGGGGCAAGGGTACCTGATATGTCTGACCTCCTCAGGCACTGGCATTCACATAAACATAATTAAAAATAATAATGTTGGTATTAGTTTACCTGGGCCAGTGCCCTGAGAAGACCTTAGACGCAAACTCTGCAGCCAGTCCCACAACACCCTGAGGAAGCTCCAGTCCCAGGTGCTCTAACACACCCAGGATCACAGGAACCCAGAATCACAGGATCACAGAGACAGCTTGACTCTAAGGAGTTCTGACACAACCAGGATCACAGGAAGGACAGGCTCCAGCCAGATTTAGCAAGGGCAGGTAGCACTAGAGTTAACCAGATGGTGGGGGGCAAGTGTAAGAAAATAAGCAACACAAACCAAGGTTACTTGGCATCATCAGAACCCAATTTTCCCACCACAGCAAGTCCTGGACACGCCATTACACTGGAAAAGCAAGATTCAAATCTAAAATCACTTCTCATGATGATTATACAAGACGTTAAGAAAAACATAAATAACATCCTCAAAGAAATACAGGAGAACACAGGTAAACAGCTAGAAGCCCTTCAAGAGGAAACACAAAAATCCCTTAAAGAACTATAGGAAAACACAATCAAACAGGTGAAGGAAATGAACAAAACCATCCTGGATCTAAAAATGGAAATAAAAACAATAAAGAAATTAGAAAGAGAAACAACCCTGGAGATAGAAAACCTAGGAAAGAAATCAGGAGTCATAGATGCAAGCATCACCAACAGAATACAAGAAATAGAAGAAAGAATCTCAGGGGCAGAAAACACCATAGAAAACATTGACACAACAGTCAAAGAAAAAAAGCTCCTAACCCAAAACATCCAGGAAATCCAGGATGCAATGAGAAGATCAAACCTAAGGATAATAGGCATAGAAGAGAGTGAAGACTCCCAATGTAATGGGCCAGTAAATAGCTTCAACAAAATTATAGAAGAAAACTTCCCTAACCTAAAGAGATAACCATGAACATACAAGAAGCCTACAGAACACCAAATAGACTGGACCAGAAAAGAAATTCCTCCTGTCACATAATCATCAAAACGCCAAATGCACTAAACAAAGAAAGAATTTTAAAAGCAGTAAAGGAAAAACATCAAGTAACATATAAAGGCAGGCCTATCAGAATTACACCAGACTTCTCACCAGAGACTATGAAAGCTAGAAGATCTTGGGCAGATGTCATACAGACCCTACAAGAACACAAATGTCAGCCCAGGCTACTATACCTGGCAAAACTCTCAATTACCATAGATGGACAAAACAAGATATTCCATGACAAAAGGAAATTTACACAATATCTTTCCACAAATCCAGGCCTACAAAGAATAATATATTGAAAACACCAAGGAACAAAACTACACCCTAGAAGAAGCAAAAAAGTAATCTTTCAACCATCCCACACAAACCTAATTCCATCTCTTACAACAAAAACAACAGGAAGTAACAATTACTTTTTCTTAATATCTTAATATGAAAATTAATATTACCAACATATCCTAATCAATTGAAATCCAAAAATATGAGGAATTAGAAATTTGTTGGCTGTCATCCAATGGTCTCTCTAATTCAGTAATTGGAGAAATAGGTCCAATATTGTACAATCCATATACACTTTCAGCTTGTTTGTACATGACAGTGTCTTGCTGTGTACCACATAATGGTTTTGAAATCATGCTTCTCCTATCTCAGCCTATTAGTAGCATTATTTATTTCATGGTTTTACACTATACTATGGTTTTCAGAACAGCTTATATATTTCAAAAGTATTTGTATACCCAAAAGAAA
>NW_022196899.1:13195268-13241322 GCF_008632895.1 Mastomys coucha
AAATTATCACAGCTAATGAACCAAATTCTTACCCTCACCTAATGTTTGTGCCACCCTCCAAGCAGAACATTGAAACAGTTGGTGAATGATTTTATGGATAGACCATCTTAATACACACATTTCTTAAATGAATGTAACCTGTTCTCTGTGGGCTGCGAATAAAGACACTCAAGTTAAGTAGCTTTGACCATAGCAGGAAGTCTGTATCCAAAATTCGTGTCTACAATTCATTCCTTGGCACAGCAGAACTGTCAACTCTCAGCTTAGCTATGATGGAGGTAAAATCTTTTGGTGATGTGAGCGTCATTCAAGTACAGTCTTATTACAATGAAATCAAATGTCTGAGTTCCAGGACAGCCAGAGCTATACAGAGGAACCCTGTCTGGAAAAAAACAAAAAGAAAAAAACATTGTTCTTATTTTGGGCTTGTACCACAGTAAGAGCCAATATTTTAAGCTCTACTAAATACGAAACAAAGAAAAACACTTTATATATTAATATTCTTTAAAAAATACTAATAGTTATGTATAATTTTAAAATATACAGTTAATATGTTTGGAGTTATTTAAATTTTATATTGAGAAAAATGTATGTATTTTCAGCATTGCTGTAGACAAGCATCTACATAAGACTGTTAAACTGATTGCTGTTTTATATCAAACAACTTTTATAATACTCATTTTTATTGTTATAATATTTTATAAATTTTAAAGAATATGACAAAAAAGATATTGTAGGTATTAAAGAGGGTCTCTGGGAGGAGTTGGGGTACAAAAGAATTCTATTTACTTAAAATATGTTTTTAAATTTTAACAAATTCAGATAAATTGAAATCATGTATCTTTTCTTATCATAATGAAATAAAACTTAAATCAATAAAAAAGTAAAGATCAAGAACACCTATGAGAAAGTTTAATTTATAAAGTAGTCACAGTAAAAAAAATTAACATTTAAATAAAACCATTTTAACAATACAAAAAAAAAAGCTTACTAATATGGTCTTACTGTGGCATAACTAAACTGTTACCTGTCATCATTCACATGCTGGACACAGTCATAGGCAGGCATGGTGCAGGAGCAGCTGAGAGTTCTACATCTTCATCTGAAGGCTGCTAGCAGAATACTGGCTTCCAGGAAGCTAGGCTGAGGGTCTTAAAGCCCACATCCTCAGTGACACACACACTCCAAAGGGTCACACCTTCTAACAGTGTCACTCTCTGGGCCAAGTATAGAGAAACCACTACATTCCACTCCATGGCCCCCATAGGCTTGTTAAACATACCTAAACATACCATAATAAAAATTACATTTAGTACAACTTCACAGCAGTCTCAACAATGTTAAAAGTCCAAAGTTCAAAGTCTCTTCTGAGATTCATCCACTCACTTAACTATAATCCCCAAAACAGAACAGGAAACAAGCTGGGCAAACTCCAAACTCTGCGTCTCCATGTCTGATTTCAAGGCAGTCTTCAGGTCTCCAACTCCTTTTTCATCTTTGTTGACTACAGCAAACTTCTTTCTCCTGGGCTGGTTCTACTCCCTGTTAGCAGCTTTCCTCAGCAGATAGCCCACGGCTCTGGCACCTCGCATATATTGAGGTCTCCAAGGCAACTTCAATGTTGCAGCTTCTTGTTTCAACACATGGGAACCACACATGATCTTCAAGGCTCCTCCAAAGGGCTGGCATCACTTCTCCAGCTCTGCCCTCTGTAGCACTCTAAGCTCGTGCTGATCCATTCCACTGCTGCTGCTGTTCTTGGTGATCATCCCTGGTACTGGCATCTCCAACACACTGGGGTCTTCTGCTGCAACTAGGCTTCACCAATAGCCTCTCATAGGCTCTCTTCATAGAGCCAAGCCTCAGCTCCTTTTCATGGCTCCTTTAGTCCTGGGCCTTCAACTACAACTGAGGCTGCAACTTCACCAATGCCCTTCCATGGCCTCTCACAGTGCCAAGACTCAGCTGCTCTTCATGACCCTTTCATGCCTTCAAAACCAGTACCACCTGGGTGACTCTCACACGTCGTCAAGTCCAGCAGCAGCATGAGACACAACCTTGGCATTCTCGACACAGCTTCTTTGTACTCTCAGAAAACACTTCCCAGAATATTTCACATCAGTGATTCTGGTCTCTTCTTAATCACTGCTAATTTCTTAGTTCCAGCTAACCAGCATCAATTGTCCAAGTAATCCCTTCTGTTCTGGACTCTAAGGCCAGAGCCATGTGGCCAAAGCTGCTGAGTTCTTCTGCTTGCTGGGGCTGGAACATGGCTCCCTTATTCTATTACATTATCACCAGCTTTCTATTTTCCAATTCCTTCACTGCTTAAGCTTGGCTGTCCTGGAACTTGTTTTGTAGACTTTGAACTCTGCATGCCTGTCTCCTAAGCACTTGGATTAAAGGTGTCATCCTCCAAGCTGGATTTAAGCTTTTCTACACCTAAAATTTGCCGGGTTCTAGGCTGGCCTTGAACTCAGAGATCTGATAGTCTTTGCTGCCTGGGATTAAAGTCTTGTACTACCTTGCCTAGACCTAAACTTAGCTGGGTGGGATCTTGCCCCAAGGTCCCTACTCTCTTAATTCAATTTAATATCCTTGAACATAGGGTTCAGCTCCATTTCACTTCCTGGTGCCCCTTTAATATCAGATATTTTATATTTTTCCTTTCTAAGCTTGCTACGCATGTTCAAAAATGCTCTTTGTAAAACTTAACAATGAAGTTTCTTCTGGGCTTTTTTGAGATTTCTTTCTTCAATGTAATTAATATAAATCTCTTTGCCTTAGCTTCAGCTAGAGTCTTCATACAGGGGCAAAAAGCAACCTCACTCTTCACCAAAATCCCACAAAAACTGTCTCAGGCCACATATTGAAATTCTCCACTGAAACCTCTTGCGTCAAGCCCACACCATTCAAATCACTCTCAGTAACAAAGTCCTTCATATTCTTATTAGGATAGCTCATGAAGCCCCACTTAAAGCATTCCACTGCCTTCCAAATCCAAAGTCCCCTAATCCACAGTCTTCCAAACAAAAGCGTGGTCAGGCCTATCACAGCAATACCCCACTCCTGGTACAAACTTCTGTCTTAGTGAGGCTTTTACTGCTGTGAACAGATACCATGACCAAGACAACTTTTATAAGACAACATTTAATTGGGGCTGGCTTACAGGTTCAGAGGTTCAGTCCATTATCATCAACGTGGGAGCATGGCAGCATCCAGGCAGGCATGGTGCAGGAGGAGCTGAGAGTTCTACATCTTCATCTGAAGGTTGCTAGTAGAGTACTGGCTTCCAGGCAGCTAGGATGAGGTTCTTAAAGTCCACAACCACAGTAACACACCTACTCCAACAGGGCCACACCTTCCAATAGTGCCACTCTTTTGACTGAGCATAGACAAATCACAGACTGATTTTAAATATTAAGATTGTCCGGTGTTTTCCATTCGCAATGATTCAGGTGAGCCAAAGAGAGGACACAGCGTTGGGGTGCCGTGGGGTAGCCTCAGCCTGGGGGGGGAGGCTGGTTGGTGGAAGGCTGAAAGGAGGGATGAATGTTGGCAGCTTAGCAAAGCCAACCAGATGAAGGGGGCGGGGCTGGGAGCGTTGGATGGAATTGGAGGCAGCCAACAACAAGGTGGCAGCTGTTCTCAGAGCATAGCCTCGATCTCTGAGCGTTAGCTAGCAGGCAGGTGGCTGAATAGCATGGAACTGAGTGAGACCGGGTGGTCATTGGTGGCTTGGTGGAACCAGCCACGAGAGGTTGAGAGACCTCAGGCAGAGCACCAAAGAAGGAGCAAGTATGCATTTTAAAATTACACACAGCAGTGATCTTGGCCTATCTCAGCAGCAACTGATAGCTTTCGACTTGGACTTCTGGTCAACACAAAGAAGTCATGCCAGGTACTGGAAACCCAGAACTCACCCAGGGATAGTGAGGTCATGGATCTTAGAAGGCAATCTAATCACTTATCTGTGTACCCACAAATACGTATAACTTTAGCCCCTCAGCAATGAAGCTTTTCTTTGCAACAAAGAAGTGTGCACGCACACACACACACACACACACACACACATATATACACATACACACACACACATATACACACATACACACATACACACATACACACACACACACACACACACACACACACACACTGTACTGGCTGGTTTTATGTGCCAACTTGACACAGGCTGGAATTGTCACAGAGAAGGGAGCTTCAGTTGGGGAAGTGCCTGCATGAGATCCAGCTGCGGGGCATTTTCTCAATTAGTGATCAAGGGGGTAGGGCCCCTTGTGGGTGGTGCCATCCCTGGGCTAGAAGTCTTGGGTTCTATAAAAGAGCAGGCTGAGCAAGCCAGAGGAAGCAAGCCAGTAAGGAACATCTCTCCATGGCCTCTGCATCAGCTCCTGCTTCCTGACCTGCTTGAGTTCCAGTCCTGACTTCCTCTGGTGATGAACAGCAATGTGGAAGTAAGCTGAATAAACCCTTTCCTCCCCAACTTGCTTTTTGGTCATGATGTTTGGGCAGGAGTAGAAACCCTGACTAAGACACACACTGATGAAAATCCAGGGTGAAAATGACTCTGAGGCGGTGCCCATACAACTGCAACACAACACCTGCCCCTGAGGCTTGTCATGGAAGCAGGGGTAGAAAGATTGTAAAAGCCAGAGGGCTGGGGCGTCTGCTATGAGATTGCATTCTCTAGAACAGACAAGGAAGATATAGTCGTGAAACCTCAATACTGTGGCTGCCTAAACAGGACTGAACAATGTCAACACCAACAGACATACTAACATGAAAGGGAAATCTCAAGGGATTCCACACCCAGACAAAGGGCTGCAGGGAACTAAGGGCCGCTGAGAGAAGGAAAATTAGTCTTCTCCAGAGATGACTCCCCAGCCGCTGAGATCATGTACATACAACCAACACTAAACAAACTCAGCAGGTTGTGCTTATATATTTGTGCATTTATATATGTATATGTATATGTATATATGTGAGTGTGTGGGAGAGAAAGAGAATAATAAAAAAAGCTCATGAATTTGAAAGAAAGTAAGAGGAGGCATGGGAAGACTTGGAGAGGGAAAAGGAAAGGAGATATGATGTAATTATATTTTAATAAAAAATTAAAATACAAAATTATTATTAATATCTCACAAAACCACAAAATACTACTGAAAATAAAGTTTTAGGTAATGATTAAGTTCTTTAATCGGTGATGTTCAAAGATACTAACCATTTCAGAACTCTAAAGAAACAAGGCAAGCAAACTAACTTATTGCAGAAAATCCGTAAATTTTGCTGCAATAATGTATCCAACTGGCATTTCCTTCCCAAGCAGGCTTTTAGGAATGTAACTAAAATTTTAAGGTGACACTGAGTAGGAGTCAAGTGGTAAAAAGAACACCCATTCTTCCTGTTCCAGAAAACAGTGCCCACAATGGTATGGGAAGCAGATATCAGCTCAGTAAGGAAATCTAATGGTCAGAGGTATCTGACCGTCAAAGAGCTGCCTAGAACGGAGCAATCCAAGGGGGATGTTTTAAATTATCAAAATAGAAATGAATGACTCCCAGTCCTGTCAGCTCTGAAATTTTTACACACAGGATGCCTCACAGTATATTTTGAGTCTAAAACGTATGCAGGGAAACTAGACAGTTGAGAAATATTTCTAATGCAATATTTGACCCACCATGGATGGCCGCTAGGACAAAACAGAAAGACAAATGAAATAAATTAACTTAGCAAGTCTTTTAGGGCGCTAGGCTCAATATCACTTTATGCCTCAAATATAGCTACCTATTTAGGGACTGGCCGCTTTCACTAGGTCTCTCTGTGAACTGTGAGTCTGCCACATTTTTCCTTGTTTTATGAGCATCATCAATAAGCTACACACACACAAAAAAAATTAACTAGCAAAGAAGATCATTGTAGTAACAATTTTGGAATTTTGGTTTCTTTAAGACCCACAGAAATATTATAAATATGGTTTTGTTTTAATCACAGGTGTGGGTTATGGGGCTGCTTTAGATTGTCCACAACAGCTGATTATGACCCACCTTGTGCTCTGGCGGGGGACCTAATTTTGCCAGCCGCAGATAGTTTATGCAATGTGTGATGTTTGGAATTCTGGGGACTTTTTCAGTGGCTATGTAAATGCTGGATCCTCGATATAGGAGGGTTGTGGTTGACTGCTTTACAGTGGTTGTTGGTTACTGTTGGTTACAGTTCGTTAAGTAGACATGCAGAAAGGAGAAGCAACAAGAAGAAATTAGATATCCTAATACAAAGTTCAGACTTGCTCCAAGGGACTCCATACCTCTAAAAAGCAAGAGGTAGTCTAAAGACATCATCCCCTTTCTGACCCCTGACTTTAATCAGGGATCTCTTTCCTTTCTATCCATTTTTCTCGCTTATCTAGTGTTAAAGGGTTGAGAGGAGGGAGAAAGGGGGTGGAGATTGGTAGAGGAAAGAAGAACCCACAAAGTAGCCAAAGACAGCTCCCCCACCACTGCAATTACAGGACGGACTCTAGAACCTGCCCTAGTACTAGGTCAGCCACACAGGCAGGCTGAGCATCTGCTCCAAGCTGCAGCCCTCCTGAGGCCAGACAAGAGAACAAGCCCTGTAAGACATAGTCAAGCAAGGCACAGCACAAGTAATGGAACAGCTTCAGAAATGAGGATGGAGGCTGAGGCGTCCCGCAGAACAAGCAGCAGGTTGCGGATGTGGGGAAATCACACAGACGACAACTCTCAGCTATAGAAATCGAAGGGCGCTTTAAAAGTCCCAACTAAAGCATGCCTGTGGCAGACACAAAGTTTCCAGTGGTCTGTAGGGTCCTTTCCTGCTTCATTAGTCTTTGGGGAAAACTTTAAAAACAAAATAAAAGAAAACTTGAACTAGAGATAAATCAGAACAATGGTCGAGAGCCCTGGGTTTGGTTCTTGGCGTCCACACAGCAGCTCACAGCTGTTGGTAACTCTAGTTCCAAGGGATCTGATTTGCTCTTCTGGCTTTCACAGGAACCAGGCACACATAAATATATCAAGACAACACAGTCATATACATACATATAAATAAATAAATAAATAAATAAATAAGAAGGAAATAAAAAAAGAAGAAGGAGGAGAAAGAAAAAAGAAGAGGAGAGGGAGGGTTGAGGAGAAGAAGTCTCTCCTCAGCAGACACAAGGGTCCTGTTAGTAATCAGATGCCTCTTTACCTGAGCCATGGTTCTGGACCATGAGTAAGAGGTGAAGGTTAACCACACCTGTATCTAGCAAATCGACAACTCCTTGTTTCCTCAAAGACTTCAGCCTTGAATGAAAGTTCCTAGAATAGCCTGAGCCTTGGGCTTCAGACGTTTTTTTTTTTTTTTTTTTTTTTTTTTTTTTTTTTTTTATTTTAGATATTTTCTTTATTTACATGCGAATTTCTCCTTTCCCAGTTTCCCCTCCAAAAAACAAAAAAACAAACAAAAACAAACCCCTGTTGCCTCCCCCCTCCCCATGCCTGCCACCCCGCCCTCTCCCACTTTCTGGCCCTGGCATTCCCCTACACTGGGGCATAGAACCTTCACAGGGCCAAGGTCCTCTCCTCCTATTGATGATCGATTTTGCAATCCTCTACCATACACATGCTGCTTGAACAATCAGACCCCTCTATGTGCAGTCCTTAGTTGGTGGTTGAGACCCTGGGAGCTCCATTTTTTAAAATGTATCATTTGTGTGTATGCTTTTTATGTGTAGATGTGCACATGTAAGATGTGTGGGAGGGGGATTTCATGCACCAGAGCACGTGTGGAGGTCAGAGGACAACTTTGTGGCCAAGTCTCTCTGTCCACTTATATGTGAGTGATGTGGATCAAATTCAGGTCCTGAGGCTTGTATAAGGACCTTTACCTACTGAACCATCTCACAAACCTGGTCCTCACTTTTTAAAAAACTCACTTACACTACACTGAGTGTTTAGAGGCAAAAAACGAAGGCACAATATCTATAGGTTCCAGTGGCATTTAGGTCTCAGGCCCAGCCTACCCTGGGCAGGTTCTGTAGGACCTACATGGATCATCACATTCTTCCAGTCTAGAAAGTTGCATGAAGGAAGCCTAATGTCATATCATGCATGTAACAATGTTAATAAACATGCATACTTCTTAAGAGAAATACATGTAAATAATCCCTCTTCTATTTCCTTAAATACTGTCCTCACCTGTATTAGAGTTACATACACCTTTCCCTTCCAGTTTTCGAGGAAAAGATAACCAAATTAAACACTTTTTTAGTTATTATAGAGATCAGAAAACTTTTTCTGTAAGGTTCCACATAGTAACGATTTCAATCTTTGTGGATTACATATGCTAGCTGTAGCATATAATTTTACTTACAGTTCTTAACAGTGTCAACACCATGATCTGGTACTGAATCTAGCCAATGAATTAGAACAGTTGTGGGTGCGGGGGGGGGGTGTTCTTCTGCTGGGTGTTCAATGAGTACTGCTAGGGTCCCATGTCCTCAGAGTCTGTGGCTAGTTACAGAGTCAACTATATCGTCAAGATCCCATAAAGCCTTGACTCACCTCAGGCACCAAAGCTGTATTCCCACAAACCCATGCTTGAGTACCTCTTTATTCTGTATTCTACACCTACCTGGCACTGGCCCTCACCTCGCTTTCACCCCAGCCCACACTACACCACTGTCTAAGGGCTTTCCTCTCTGGAGGAAGGGAGCTAGCCTGTTTGCTGTTTGCGAAGTGTCTGCTGCTTGCTCTGAAAAAACTGGGCTCTTAGCCTTGGCTTCTCCTCCTGGAGAAGAACCCACTGAGTGTGTTTGTGTTATCTCAGCCCATGAAATCACCCCCGTGGGATGTGGGATAAGGAAACCAACACAAATGTGCTGAGGCTCACGGTTTTATTGTCCCATGAGTAATAAATGCTATTTGTCCCTCATCCAGGAGTCTGACACCCCTGTCAGCAGATATGACATAAAAACAGGCTAATATGTCAGACTGCAAACAGGGTAAAAAATAGACCTTCGCACTCTTTGATCCCCAGATCTGCCACCACCACCACCACCACCACCACCACCACCACCACAATTATTCCTACTCCTATATCCAGGCAGCACTCCAGGCTTATAGCAGGGATGTATTGGAATATGGTATTTGGGGCAATTTGAATCTGTTCCCAGGCTATAGTCATTCATATTTGGCTCAAGAACACACTGTCTCTTATTCCCTTTGAGTGAGGTCCCAGGAGATGAAGTAAATCAATAAGAATTAAAACCAGGTGATTCCAACAATTGAAAAGACACATCAGGAGCTGATGATGTGTCTCAGTGGGTAAGTTGACTGCTATGTAAGTACGAGGACCTGAGTTTAGGGCACCAGGACCCACATCAAAGCCAATATAGCTGTGTCTGTAACCAGTGCTGGGAGAAGGGTGGGCAGAGAATCAGAGCTGCAGAGCTGCAGAGCTTGCTGCTCAGCCAGAGCTCAGGGATTAGTGACTGTCTTAAAAATGAGTTGTCAAGTGACTGAGGAAGGCATCCTCACATACACAGAGAGAGACAGAGACAGAGAGACAGAGAAACAGAGAGAGACAGACAGAAACACACAGAGAGACACAAACATAGATACAGAGAGACATACACACAGTCACATGCATACACTCAGACACATACACAGGCACTCATACACACACACAGACATAGACACAGAAAGAGAGAGAGACACGCAGACACACAGACACACAGACAGGCATATACACACAGTCATATGCATACACTTAGACACATACACAGGCACTCAGATACACACACACTGATATAGACACTCAGGTATACACAAAGACAGAGAGACAGAGACAGACAGACAGACAGATAGACACACAGACAGACACACAGACAGACACACACAGAGTCACATGCATGCACTCAGGCACATATACAGACATTTAGACACACACAAAGACACATAGACAAATACAGATGCAGACACACATACTCAGACCCACAAACACAGACATAGACATACACAGGCACACAAAAACAGACACAGAAATTCACCCGCACACACACCCTAATACAAAAGATGCCATAATGGAAGTGCCATTCAGGCCTTGAAACCCAGCACATAGATGGTAACACCTGCCAAAAATAAGAACAAAGACCCAATCCATCAAAGTTCATAATTCTGGCCAGGTGGTGGTGGTGCATGCCTTTAATCCCAGCACTTGGGAGGCAGAGACAGGCGGATTTCTGAGTTCAAGGCCAGCCTGGTCTACAGAGTGAGTTCCAGGACAGCCAGAGCTACACAGAGAAACCCTGTCTCGAAAAAACTAAAAAAAAAAAAAAAAAAAAGTTCATAATTCTGACAAAGTCCCTAAATACACTAACTTTGCTTGTTTTCTTAGCTTCTCTAGTTCTACTTCTGGATAACTGTTCTTGATAACTGATGTGCATTAAACCACGAGAACACCCAGCGTAGTTGCCAGCTAGCTAATGAACACTTCATATTGGCTTGAACCTGTGCCTGAGTGGTCTCCTCTGGTGGAAACCTCACAACACTGAGAAAAGTACCCTACTCCCAAAAGTGTTGAAAACTGCTACACAGAATATCTGAGTTCCTGGTCTAGGATCTCCATCTAAAATAGTGAGACCCTGCCATTCAGTCCATCGATTTCGAATAAAACAGGAGAATGGACTAGATGATGTGGATAACACAGGCTAAAACATGCACCTTGACACTGTTTTTGCGAATGAGCACCAACACTTCACTGAATACTCAAAAGCCGCACAAATTGTTCTAAGTCTGAGCATTCCTTGGGCACCAGAAACAGCAGATCATCACAGGACAGATCACCAGAAAATAGCAATATCCATAAAGGTGAGACTGCACCCTCCAGTAGAAGTCATCACCTCTTGAGAACCAGGTTATCCCTCCACCCACATCCATACTCTAACCCCAAGCAATGACTTCTTAGACCACTTACAGAACAAAAACTGAGAGACATGATCATACCATGACCAGGACTCTTTGCAAATCACTTGTTCCCTGCTCCAATTTTTCTGTTTAAATCTAAAATTCACGTGGTGGTGGAATTGGAGGTGGTAAAGATGGTGGTAGAGGAGGAAGAGAAGATGAAGATGGTGGTGGTGGTAATGGCCATGATGTGCGTGTGTATATACATATATATATATACACATAAACACACACATACATATACATATATACATATATGCATGTGTATATGTGTGTATACATATACATATACACATACACATATACACATACACATAAACACATACACATAAACACACATACATATATACATATACATATGTCTATATGTGTGTATATGTGTGTGTATATATAAATGCATACGTACATATATATGTATATATATACACACATACATACATACATATATATATGTATATGTATATGTTCTTGGGTTACTTCCACCCAGTTCCTTTGGTCACTGAGTCATGTTTCATGGAGGAGCAACCTGGATTCCTTTGGCCATGAACAGCAAGAAATGTTCTCAACTCCATATTGACCCGATTGCCCAGCTCCTGTTCTCAGGGGTCTATGAGGACAGTGGAAACTTTGAACGATATAACACAGTCTTTTCAAGCTCAGTGGATCCAGGCTCCACTTAGCTGTATCTCATGCTGAAACCCCTAGATACTAACAGCTGTAGTGTCTCTATACATACGCTGCTCAGTCCCATGAGTTACGTAGTCTGTGCTTCTTCTAAGTCCTGTTCTACTCTCCACACACAGCCACTGTCTTATTCGGAGTGTCCGTGGCTGCTTTCACAATGCCACGCATGAGTACTTTAGAGTCTTCACATCCTTCTGGGATCATATCCAGAAGTACTTGCTGATCCCTACCACAGAGCACCTCTGTCCCTTGGCCACCTGGTAAGAGCATGAAGAGGATGGTTATGGAGTGTAGCATTATAAGATGCAACCGTGGCTTTGTCTTAGTGACTTTTACAATAACCTCGACTGTTTAATCATTTCCAGCCTTTCGTAAATTGTAAAAATACTTATGCAAAATACCAATGTTTACTCATGTCATTTTTAATTTCTGTAATGGGAAGGTTGATTTTTTTTTAAGATTTATTTATTTATTATATGTAAGTACACTGTAGCTGTCCTCAGACACTCCAGAAGAGGGCATCAAATCTCATTATGGATGGTCGTGAGCCATCATGTGGTTGCTGGGATTTGAACTCACAACCTTCAGAAGAGCAGTCAGTGCTGTGCTCTTAACCACTGAGCCATCTCTCCAGCCCAGGAAGGTTAATTTTTAAAAAAGCATCTCTAACCTTGGAAGATAAAAAATTGCTGCAGTTATCAAAGGAAAAGGAAAAGTCTAGCCAGGCGGCGGTGGCGCACGCCTTTCATCCCAGCACTTGGGAGGCAGAGGCAGGCGGATCTCTGAGTTCGAGGCCAGCCTGGTCTACAGAGTGAGTTCCAGGACAGCCAGGGCTACACAGAGAAACCCTGTCTCGAAAAAAAAAAAAAGTCTCAAGCTCTTCTTATGGAGTTGCACTTCGCAGTTAGATACTTAAGGAAAATTTTCATGGAATCCAAATTATGCTTGGAAATATAAGTCACCTTTAAAATACAGCCTATAAAGTTTGCAGACTATGTTAGTGGCAAAGCCACAATATGTCCAACACAGCCAGGTTTTCTTTCACTGTCCAAACAGACAGCCATTCTTTGGTTGCGTACAAGATGAAGCAGTTGGCTTGCGTTTGCGGCCATCTTGTACCAAAAGCTAATCTTTAAACACTGGATGTCAGACTCTTCAACAAGAAGCTTGCAGTGCATGGCATAAGGAAATTATAACCAGTCAGAGGAGTAGCAGATCAATGCCTCTTCTTACTTAGTGACTACTCTAGGAAATAACTGGACAGGCAGAAGTGACATGACTTACATTCTCAACCTCCTTTCTCCGGCCCAGCATAGAGAGTTACAATATAAAACCTTACGTAGGACTCTGCTACTGTCACAAACATGGCGATGACCAAATAAAGATCTTCACATAGCTCAGATTCTACTTCTGGCACCAGTGTCCATTAGTATGATGCTAAGATTACAAGAGAAAATGCTGGATAAATGTATGAACAAGAGAATATTTTGAAAGAAATATCAGCATCGTTAACCAATACTAATTGTTTGACTTTGTATGTCTACATTGGAGATGTTTGGCTCTACACAATCTACACTGAAGCTTCTAACAGGTCAAAAGCCCTTGCTACCGTCTCTCATCTCTGAAGGGTGTGGTCCTCAATGTAACCAGCAACATAGACAAAACCAAACAAACAAACAAAAAACAGAAAGGCTGCCTTTGGTTAACTTTACTTTGACAGAGGCAACTTAAGACACATGCTATCACTTTATGTTCACTTATATAAATAATAAATAGCCAGCACTTCTAAATGATAATAAGCATTGTTTTGAATCATGTTTATTCTTCATAGTAAATTTGCAGTGAAATTATGTTCATGGAAGGTAATGGTTGGCTAAATTATTGAAAATAATTTTTAAGTAGGGCTGATAACTTAACCTTGGTTGATAGGGTTCTTGTCTACTATGAGTGAAAACCTGGACTTAGTCCCCTGTAGGCATCAATTTTTTTACAGCCTATTTTAATAAACGTTCAACCTCTCCTCTTGCCCACCACCCACCAGAGGGAGTGGAAGAGAAAAGTAACATATAGGGAGGGGAAGTGGACCTATTTAGCCATAGTTCTTTGGGGGCAAGCTCGGTCTTCTTTCCCACCAGTTCCGTCTGTAGCAAACACCAAATATGAATCAGCAGCTTCAGTCCAGTCCTCTTGGCAGGCAGACACCACACATGAACCGGCAGCTACAGTTCAGTCCTTTCAGCAGGCAGACACCACATGAACTGGCAGCTGTAGTTCAACCCTGAAGAAATCACCAGTCTCACCAACCAGCCTGAGGAAAGGCTGCAAGCTGCCACAGGAACCTCACAAGCAGTTCTAATAGCAGCATTACCACAAATTGAGCTCAACAACTCTGTGTAAGGCAAACCAATACATGCATGCTGTTAACAAAGAATAGCAAGGTAGAGCAAACTAAACCAGTCTCCCACTGTCTGTAGGGTCATAGTTATTCTCCTTCATCATATATCCTTTCACGTGTCTCCTATAGCAAAACATCTTTTTACCTGTGTCTGCTTCAGGAAAACATTCTTTCACGTGTCTACTTTAATAAGACATTCTTTTACCTGTGTGCCCCAGCAAAACATCATTTGACACAGCTGACTTTCCAAAGAACCCTTAAGTTTCCACTTCAGTCCCCCAGCACCATATAACTAGACATGATAGTGCATGCCTGTTACTCCAGAACTCAGAAGATAAAGCAGAATTAGCAGTTGAGCTACATAGAGTATTTAATGTGTATTAAGTATGAGGCTAGGCTACATACGACTGTTTCAAAGAACAAACAAATTTTAAGTCAAAATTTATCTTTATTATAAATATTTTAAAGGTTGTCTAAGTAAGACAACCTTTGATACACAAACCAGAGAGATGGCTGTTACTTGTATTTTACATATGAGAAGTTGGTAAGTACAAGCTAGGTACCCTGATTCTAAAAAGCCAAATTAATAGCTCTTGCTCATTAAAGAATAAAAAAGCCAGGTATGGTAACATATACCTTTAATCCTAGCACTGGGGACGTAGAGGCATGTGGAATTCTGTGAGTGCAAGGCCAGCCTGGTCTACATAGTGAGTTCCAGACCAATCAGGGCTACATAGTGATACTGTCTCAAAAAAAATATTTACATTTTTAAATTATGAGTATGCAAATATGCCTGTGTAAAGGCATACGTATATGTGAGTGCAGTTGGCCATGAAGGACAGAAGAAGGCACTGGAGCTCCAGGAGCTGGAGTTACAGAAGGTTGTAACTGTCCCACACGGATCTTGGAAGCCAAACTCTGTCCCTCAAGAGGAACAAGCTGAGCAGCCAAGCCACCTTCCCAACCACCGTTTCCTTAATAACTAAATGAAGCACTAACTTTGGTGTGAACTTCATGGGAACATTAAAAATACATAAGATAGTTATTATAGAATTACTCTGATAAATTTATTAAATCCCAAGTAGGAGGAAGTCAAATCATCTATGAAAAAGAGGTGCATCTTGGGAAATATAAGCTTGGTGACTGGAGTGACATAGTGGAATGTAAGCAGCCATTCGGATGATCAACTCCAACATATGCATGGCATGGCGGCAGCGATAGATGATTCTGTGCATGCGCCCCCTCCCGAGCGGGCTCATGCAAATTAGGTGTCTCCCGAGCGGGTGTATGCTAACCAATCATGCGCCAAACCCGAGCAGGCGCATGCTACCAAGCCCCTCCCAAGCAGGTGTATGCTAATGAGGCAATTGCCAGGGAACCAATCCAGTAGAACCACGAGGGCTTGGGCACGGGTATAAAAAGGGGCGCTCTCCAGGCACACCTAAAAGAGCCATAACACTTAGGAACCTGGAAGAGCTGGTAACACTTGGGTACCTAAAAGAGCTGTTTAACACAAAAAGAAATTTCCTGAGTAAACCGTCGAGAGAAGAAGTCTCGGTGTTTGGTCGTTACTGCCGCCATCCGGGCGAGCAAAAGCCGCCACGTACAGTGGAAAATAAGACTGTCCTCCATACTTAGTTCACAAAAGTCGGACAGCAATGGTGTTCAAACTACTTCCCTAGGAAGACTGTCTTTCTCTTAGATTATTTCTCCATCAAAAGCAGGCTAACTATCTCAGTTTTACTTTTTTTTTTATTATAAAAAAAAAAATAGTTTCTTCGGGGATCTCTAAGCTTATTGTAAAGAGAGGCCTTGAATCTGTTCCCAATTCTACTGGTCAGTTGGAGTAAGTTTCCTCTAAGTTTGCCCCGCTCCGATTAGACTGCTCGACTTTGCTTAAGGGTGGGTACTCCAAGAAGCTTCCTGCAGCCATCGCCTCATCTCTGCTTGTCACTATCCCCGGAGCGTAAGGAAGACCTCCAAATAGGGCCAGAGAAAGGACCTGCGCTGAAAGCAGAAGGGATAGTAAGCTTAGGACTGTCCTAAAAAGGCTGACGTAATTGTATCACATAAATCATAATGCAGGAAGCCCCCAAGAACGCGACATGCAGAGACCAAAACCTAAAAGCCAGAGACAGAACGACAGCGATTGCAGCATTCTGCTCAGCTTTCCTGGAACTGTGTCGTACAGCTCTGCTGGCTTCATGACCACCGTCATTTCCAATGGATATGGTTGTGCCACTAGACGGACTTTATTTATGTATTTTATTGGCCAGTAAAGTTATTTTGTTTTTACTTGGCATTCATCGAGTCAACAGTGCTGCCTGCTCACTCATCTTCAGCATCTGGGGACGATCCTGAGCACTGACACTGAGCATCTCTTGTCCCAAGTTACTCCAGCTGCAGAGTCTCCACGGACAGTCACGACTCTTGAGTCCAGATAGATCCAAACTTCTTCCTGCCCTATCCCCTTCATGTATCCATGTGATGGACATTATAGTAGAACTGCAGAAAATTGACAAGTATAACTAGCATATTGGATTTTTTTTTAAGATTTGCATTTATTTATTTTATGTGTATGAGTACACTGTAGCTGTACAGATGGCGGTGAGCCATCATGTGTGTGGCTGCTGGGAATTGAACTCAGGACCTCTGCCGGCTCTGCTCGCTCCGGCGTAATTCACTGTAGCTGTCTTCAGATGCACCAGAAGAGGGCGTCAGATCTCATTACGGGTGGTCATGAGCCACCATGTGGTTGCTGGGACCCAAACTCAGGACCTTCGGAAGAGAAGTCAGTGCTCTTACCCGCTGAGCCATCTCGCCAGCCCCCTGATTGGATATTTCTAAAAATTATGTTATTACACTTATGTTTGAATATGGGGGAGGTAAGGGCACACATATGCCAGAGGGTAACTTGAAGGAGTTGTTTCTTTCCTTCTAAAATATGGGTCCCAGGACTGGTATTCAAATCATCAGGCTTATAAGTGTCATAACCCACTGAGCTATCTTGCTAAACTGTTTTTGTTGTTGGGGGGGGGGGTGTTGTTTTGATTTGGTTTGGTTTGGTTTTTCGAGACAGGGTTTCTCTGTGTAGCCCTGGCTGTCCTGGCACTCACTCTGTAGACCAGGCTGGCCTCGAACTCAGAAAATCTACCTGCCTCTTCCTCCCAAGTGCCGGGATTAAAGGCGTGTACCACCACTGTCCAGCTCTTGCTAAGCTCTTGAATCATTATTTAGGAAACTAGATGGACTCAGTGTAATATCTTCTTATAATTCTCCACAATATGCCTGCTGACTTTGTTATTGAGCTGGATTTCATTTTTAAGCAGAATATCTACATGAGACTAAGAATATTATGTTTAATAAGCCTATTAAAGATAGACTTAAGCAAAAATTCTATAAACTCAGGAGTTATACTTCTGTGTACACCCTGTCCTTAACCCCTAACCCCAGCTTCAGTACCAAAAAAAAAAAAAAAAGGAAAAGAAAAAGGAAGAAACAAACAAAAAGTAGACTTGCTTTTTCAACTTGAAAGAGTAAAATGTAGCTGAAAGTAAACCTGTCTCTACTCTAAGTTTTCTGTTTCATAAAATATTTCTATCAAGTACTTCAGACTTATTTATGGTTATTTTCACAGAGTAAATATGGTTATTTCCAACAGAGTAAAATTTTATGACATTTCTATACTAGTTGAGTTTACTACAAAAAGATATTAAATACACACACACACATACACACACACACACACACACACACACACACACCTCAAGCAACATTACAGTGGTAAGCCCTTACAAAAATACTCACAAGAATTTCAAACCAGAAAGCTTTAGTCAGACATGGCTGCTTAAAAGCACCTACTAAATGTAAGTACGGGCTAGAAAGATGGCTCCACGCTGGAAGCACTGTCTGCTCTTACAGACGACCAAGGTTCAATTCCCAGGATCCACACCATGGTCCACTCTGGTTCCAGGAGATCCAATGCCCAGATCTTCTGGCTTTCATGGGTATAGCAGGCATGAAATACACAGACAAAACACACATACAAGAAAACGCACATATAGGCGAAAAAAAAGCATAAAATAAACCTTTAAAAAGAAAGAAAAATATCATGTAAATCTGATTTCTAACAATTGAGTGTAGCCAGGTGTGCTGATGTGTGTGCGCCTTTAATGTTTGTACCAAGAGGCAGAGGTAAGTGGAGCTCTGTGAATCCCAGGGCAGGTAGTGCTACATAATAAGATCATGCTGAAAAAAAAATAAATAAAAATGTAAAACATGGATGTGAAATCAATGTCTATTGATCTTTCTTCAAAAAGTTCATCCACTGTATTTTTTAAAGTCAAAACTTTATAAATAACTTTAAAATCTCCACTTGAAATTGAAACTATTTCTTGAAGAACATAATAGAACAATAATATCTTTATATATGCTTGTATTGAAAATAAACTAATATACTCACTGCGCTCATATATTAGGTAGTAACAACGGTAATGTACATCATAAATAATTGCATCCACATATGCTCACAACCTGACTACGTTTACTTTAATGATGAGGTTGCCTCTGTATAGTAAATGGTACAGAAAAGAATGTTCAACGGTTTGAATGGCTATGTGATGGTTTGAACAGAACCCATAGGCTCCTAGGTTTGAAAATGTCAGTCATTAGGTAATGGCACTACTTCAAATTAGATTAGGAGGTGTAGCATTGTAGGAAAAGGTGCATTACTGGGGCTGGGCTTTTTCTCAAGGGCCCAAGCGATGCCCGGTGGCCTTCTCTCCTTCCGCTGCCTGTAGATCTCTCAACTTCTCCGGCACCGCGTCTGCCCGAATGTTGCCAAGCTCCCCACCACAATGAGCCAGCCCCAATTAAATGCTTTCCTTTATAAGAGGTGTCGTAGTCCAGGTATCTCTTCACAGAAATATAACACTAAGACATACTGCAATTTTAAGGTCATTAATTTTTTTTTCACCACAAACGTAGGCATCTATAGGCAACAAAGCTACAGTAAGGACTAGTAATTATGTTATGCCTGAGCAAAAGCACTTGTAAAAATATGCAGTCCTTTGAAATAAGAGAGATAGCAGCCATAACCTACTAAACAGCCATGGAAAATAGCTCTTCCTGCTCATGAATTTTTGCTCCGAGCATTCCAGATTAGTACTTTTCATCTGAAGCAAACATGTGATACTCACTAGCCAACTTTTAGATTTTTTTTGGTTTTTGTTTTGTTTTTCGAGACAGGGTTTCTCTGTGTAGCCCTGGCTGTCCTGGAACTCACTCTGTAGACCAGGCTGGCCTCGAACTCAGAAATCCGCCTGCCTCTGCCTCCCAAGTGCTGGGATTAAAGGTGTGCGCCACCACCGCCCGGCTACTAGCCAACTTTTATAGTCCAAAATAATTCTGCTTATATAATAGAAGCTATCATTTATAATACCAAATAATTGTGTAAACTTCTCACAGCTATTGTGTGTAGTATATGTTCCCTACAGGTTGGGTGACTGTACGGGTGCATGTGAACCTCTCTGTATAGCGTATTAAGTTCCCTACAGGTTGTGTGACTGTATGGGTGCATGTGAGCATCTCTGTATAGATGACTGTATGGGTGCATGTGAGCATCTCTGAATAGCCAGCAGCTGTCATGGAGTCCCTTCTTCCATTGCTCTCCGCCTTATTTTTTGAGACAGGGTTTCTTGCTGAGCCTGCGGCTCACAATTGGCTGGCTGACCAGTAAGTTCCAAGGGTCCATCTATCTCTACCCTATTCCCTCAAAATCCAGGGTTACATGCATGCACAGTACTGGCCAATCTGGATGCCAAGATTTTGTTTAAATTATTTTTACATCTGCTCTTGCGACTACTAAACCTTCAATTTCAATGTGACTTGTTTGTACTTTTAGTTTTACTCTCTGATCATTTATAGCCGTTTGCCAAAAATACTTCTTTTCTGGTTTCTCCTGAATTTTTTTGTCTTACCTACTGAAGTTGTTTGCCCTTGATTACATCTTGAGCAGTGTTGTTTTTAATAACAGGTATTAAATCTTTTAATTCCTCTGTGGCTGAGTTTCTCAAATGCTGACAGGGAATGACTGAATCAAATTTGATACCGGGGCTTGTGGAAGAACCTCTAGGGTGTTTCCCAATGACAAAAGGTTAACTTGCCTGTCCCTGTTCATCTGCATGCATTAGTCCAATGCCAGCCTTCGCCATACCTTCTGCATACTCCAAAAGCCTAGGGACTTATTTTTGATTATCTCTAGAAATCACATTGTTTCCAGGAATGCCTTGCCTACCACCCTTTTCAAATGAGCTTGCTTACCACAATTGAAACATCTCAACATTTTGACTTTTATTAAAACTTTTAGAAATTACTTCTCCTATCAGAGTAGCATCATAAATATGAGATCCAGTATCAGCCATATTTCTAATTCATTCATCTATTGGCACTGATTTTGCCTTTAAAGGCCTAATCACTCTTTCACATTCTGAATAAGTATTTTTCAAAAGCCAAAGATTCGATTAATAGTTGTCTGACTTCTGACTCTGATACCATTCTATTTACAGCTCAAATCAATCCTTGCCAAAAAAAAAAAAAAAACCACAGTAAAGGCTTCTGGGCCTTGTATAATTTTAGTAAATGACTCAGACCTCTTTTCTATTCTTCAACCTTGTCCCAAGCACTTAAAGCTGCTAAAGGACACAGCACTAAGGTGTAACCGTCAAATTCAAGCTGCCTTTGTTAACTCAGCAAATTGACCTTCACCTAAGCTGCTGGTCTTGGGAAATATTAATACCATCAGCCATATTTAATTGCTCTATGGCCCTAACTTGCTCTGTCCACTTCACTATTGTAACTGAGGACAAATATTGCTGTTGCCAAATCTTTCCAGTCTTGGGGGATAACTCTGTTCTGAGTTGCTCATGGATTTAATATCTGCTTCACATATGATAATTGCACACCACGTGAAATGATTGCTTCCTTAACTCTCTTCAAATCTAGTATGTAAACATGATTTTGTTTAGCTTCTTCATATCCCTGGTGCCTATTGTTGGCTGGTAGTCTTGTACAGTAACTGGATAAACTAAGGCTGATTTCCTAACGATGTTGGGCTACTCCTCTCCAGTCTAAATTCTTCTGTGTCTGAGTATATTTTTTCTTATTTTCATCCATAAGTCTTTCTAAGTGTATCTTACCAATCCACTTTCATATTTGGCACAGTTATCAAACCATTTTTCATATTTGGCACAAAAAAAAAAACCCCACTATGGCTGTTAAGGATAAAATCTAAGTTATCAGAGTGATAGTAATTATAATCAGTATTATGTCAATCTCAATTAAACCATTTATCTTTTCATTTTCTGCTTCTATTTGCTTCTATCTAAAGTAGCACTATTCAAGGTCCTAAAATGCCCTATATTATTACATTTTCCATCCTTAACATGGGAAAGATTTTTCCTTTTAATATTACTTAACTCTCTCCTTGAAGAATTCCCAAGTGTCTTACCAAATCTGGTGGCTTCTCAATTTGTCTGTAGTTGGCATGATTTCTCTATCCATGTGGGCATGCCATGTGTTGGAGTGCCAATTTTTTTTTTTTTTTTTGAGACAAGGTTTTTCTGTGTAGTCCTGGCTATCCTGGAACTCACTCTGTAGACGAGGCTGGCCTCGAACTCAGAAACCTGCTTGCCTCTGCCTCCCAAGTGCTGGGATTAAAGGTGTGTGCCATCACCACCCCGCAAAGATTTACTTATTTATTTGATGTATATGAGTACATCATTGCTGTCTTCAGACACACCAGAAGAAGGCTGTCAGATCCCATTACAGATTGTTGTGAGCCACCATGTGGTTGCTGGGAATTGAACTCAGGACCTCTGGAAGAGCAGTTGGTGCTCTTAACTGCTGAGCCATCTCTCCAGCCCCCAATTTTTTCTTTTAACTTTTTATTTATTTAGTTACTTATTTAATTTTACACTCCAGATTTTATTCCTCTCCTGGTCCACCCTCCCAGACCTCCTCGTGGCCCCATCTCCATAAGGCTCTCCTCACCCCCCCCAACCCCCTCCCCAGCAGACTTCTAAACTCCCTGGGGCCTCCAGTCTCTTGAGGGTTAGGTGTATCTTCTCTGACTGAATCCAGACCCAGCAGTCCTCTGCTGTATATGTGTTGGGGGCCTCAAATCAGCTGGTGTATGCTGTCTGGTTGGTGGTCCAGTGTTTGAGAGATCTCGGGGGTTCCAGGTTAATTGAGACTGCTGGTCCTCCTACAGGGTCGCCCTCCTCCTCAGCTTCTTCCAGCTTTTCCCTAATTCAACCACTGGGGTCAGCAGCTTTCTGTCCATAGGTTGGATACAAATATCTGCATCTGACTTTCAGCTGCTTGTTGGGTGTTTTGGAGGGCAGTCATGATAGGTTCCTTTCTGTGAGTGCTCCATAGCCTCAGTAATAGTGGCAGGCCTTGGGGCCTCCCCTTGAGCTGGATCCCTCTTTGGGCCTGTCACTGGACCTACTTTCCTTCAGGCTCGTCTCCATTTCCACCCCTGCAGTTATTTCATACAGGAACAATTATGGATCAGAGTTTTGACTGTGGGATGGCCACCCCCTCCCTCACTTGATGCCCTGTCTTCCTGCAGGAGGTGGGCTCTATAAGTTCCTTCTCCCTACTTTCTCGGGCACTTCATCTAAAGTCCCTCCCTTTGAGTCCTGAGAGTCTCTCACCTCCCAGGTCTCTGGTGCATTCTGGAGTGTCCCCCCAACCTCCTAACTCCTGAGGTTGCCTGTTTCCATTCTTTCTGCTGGCCCTCAGAGCTTCAGTCCTTTTCCCTCACCCAATACCAGATCTGGTTCCTCCCCCCCCCTCATCTCTCTCCATCCCCTTTCCCTCCCAAGTCCCTCCCTCCTTCTCTCCCCCACCCTTGTTACTGTATTCTTCTCCCTCCAAAGTGTGACTGAGGTGTCCTCACTTCAGCTTGTTGACCTTTTTGAGTTCTGTGGACTGTATCTTGGGTATTCTATACTTTTTATTTTTTGGCTAATATCTACTTATTAGTGAGTATATGCCATGCATGTCCTTTTGGGTCTGAGTTACCTCACTCGGGATGATATTTTCTAGTTCCACCCATTTGCCTGCAAAACTCAGAATGTCCTCGTGCTTAATAGCTGAGTAGTATTCCATTGTGTAAATGAACCACATTTTCTGTATCCATTCTTCTGTCTTGGGACATCTGGGTAGTTTCCAGCTTCTGGCTATCACAAACAAGATTGCTATAGTGAAACATGTGCCCCTGTAGCATGGTAGGGCATCTTTTGGGTATATTCCCAAGAGTGGTATTGCTGAGTCTTCTGGTAGATCTATTTCCAGTTTTCTGAGGAACCTCCAGATTGATTTCCAAAGTGGTTGCACCAGTTTGCAATCCCAGCAATGGAGGAGTGTTCTTCTTTCTCCACATCCTCGCCAACATGTGTTGTCCCCTCAGGTTTTGATCTTAGCCATTCTGATTGGTGTAAGGTGGAATCTCAGGTTCGTTTTGATTTGCATTTCTCTGATCACTAAGTACTTTGAACATTTCTTTAAGTGTTTCTCAGCCATTCGAGATTCCTCTGTTGTGAATTCTTAGTTTAGTTATATACTGCATTACATATTTGAAGCAATCCCACTAAAATCGGGGACGAGACAAGGATGCCCACTCTCCCCATATCCATTCAATATAATACCCAAAGTGCTAGCTAGAACAATAAGACAACAAAAAGAGATCAAGGGGATACAATTGGCAAAGAAGAAATAAAAGTATCACTATTTGCAGATGATATGATAGTATACATTAAGCAACTCCAGAAATTCTACCAGAGAACTTCTCCAGCTGATAAACAACTTCAGCAAAGTGACCAAATATAAAAGTAACTCAAATAAATCAGTAACCCTCCTTTATACAAATGATAAACAGGCTGAGAAAGAAATTTGGGAAACAATCCCTTCACAATAGCCACAAATAATATAAAATATCTTGGGGTAACTCTAACCAAACAAGTGAAAGACCTGTGTGACAATAACTTCAAGTCTCTCAAGAAAGAAATTGAAGATCTCAGAAAATGGAGAGATCTTCCATGCTCATGGATTGGCAGAATTAAAATAGTAGAAGTGGCCATCCTACCCAAGTCAATCTACAGATTCAATGCAATCTCCAACAAAATCCCAACACAATTCTTCAATGACATGGAAAGAGCAATTCTCAATTTCATATGGAAAAACAAAAACCCAGGATAGCAAAAACAATTCTTAATAATAAAAGAATGGCTCAACGAATCACCATTCCTGACCTTAAGCTTTACTACAGAGCAACAGTGAAAAAAACTGCATGGTATTGGTACAGAGACAGACACATTGATCAATGAAGCAGAATTGAAGACCCAGAAATAAAACCACACACTTAACGCACATTTTGACAAAGAAGCCAAACATACAATGGAAAAAAGAAAGCATCTTCAATAAATGGTGCTGGTTTAACTGGCTGGCTGTATGTAGAAAAATGAAAAATGACTCATATTTGTCATCTTGCACAAAGTTCCAAGTCCAAGTGGATCGAGAACCTCAACATAAAACCAGACACAGTGAATCTAATAGAAGAGAAAGTGGGAAAGAGCCTTGAACTCATTAGCACAGGGGGGAATTTCCTAAACTGAACTCCAATGGCTCACGCTCTAAGATCAAGAATTGATAATGTGGGACCTCATAAAACCGGAACGCTTCTGTAAGGCAAAGGACATAGTCAATAAGCCGGGCGTGGTGGCGCACGCCTTTAATCCCAGCACTTGGGAGGCAGAGGCAGGTGGATTTCTGAGTTCGAGGCCAGCCTGGTCTACAGAGTGAGCTCCAGGACAGCCAGGGCTATACAGAGAAACCCTGTCTCGAAAAACCAAAAAAAAAAAAAAAAAAAAAAAAAAAAAAGAAAATCTGGCAACCTGCAGATTGGGAAAAAAAATCTTCACTAACCCCACATCTGATAGAGGGTTAATATTCAAAATACATAAAGAACTCAAGAAGCTAACCACTTAAAAACCAAATGTTTTTTAACAAAATCTCAATCATCAATCATTCAATTTACCAATGAAGTCTCAGGGGCTAGATGTTGAGATGAAAGCCACCAGCTCAGAAAGGCAGAGAGAGCACCCAGCTGATGTTCTTCATGAGGTCTCAATCAACCTCCTTCAAACTCGATGTCCCTCCCTTCTACTTCCTCTGTGTCTGTCCTCACTCCCTCTTAATCTTAATCCCGTGTTCACTATCAACTAGTTGCTTGTTCCACCTCTTGACCTATAATTGAGTTTATTTAATCTTGTTTACAATATGCAAGCAGAAAGCTCTTAGATTAAAGGTGTGCGCTAAGGCTGAGCCACACCACAATGAAAAAGTTTTTTTTCAGTAAATAACACAACCTTAAGAGTTGATAAGGTGATCAAATATCCTGCAACGTATTTCACAGTATCATTTACTTTAAAATAAGCAGCACTAATAAGATTAAACTAAAGGAGAGATTCCCTACGTCAAGAAACACCAAATCACTATTTGCCACAAAACAGACAATCATTTTGCTGGATGGCATAAAGGAACACTGCACTGATGACCAGACATAAGCCCAAGGGCAATATCCACATATAAAACCATACAAAGCTGAAGTGAGGAACAAGGAGTCAGCTACTAAAATGAATGATCCCATATACAAACTTCTTCTAAGTTAAGATTTGCATAGCTAATAAAACCTTAAGAGATCTACTGAGCAAAGCGAAACCTTAGGTTGTCAATCCCAGAGCTCAACTTCACTGCACATCAGCATCCCATGTGCTGGTCCACCATTACCACTTCCCCCAGGGGAGTTGTACAGTTCAACTGTACAACTGGGGGTGGGACACAGACTGTACTATTTGTTAAAAGCCTACAGATCATTCTAATGTGAAGATGGGGCAGCAACATGGCTGCATGATTATGACCTGATGGATGACAACAGCCACACTAACATGGAAGGGGAAAACTCAGGAGGCTTCAAACGTACACAAAGAATTACAGGCAACTAAGAAACGCTGAGAGCAGGAGAAAATTGTCTTCTCCAAATGGTCACCCCTGAAAATACATACATATATTAACCCAAACCCTAAGTGACATTATATATTTAGTCTAAGCAGGTTGTGCTTATGTATTTAGGAACACACACACCAATAATTAAAGAATAAGAGGCTATGAATTTGAAATGAGAGCAAAGGGGCAGATGGGATGGGGCAGAGGGAGGAAAGGGAAGGGGGAATGATGTAATTATAATATGACTTCAAACATATATTAAAAAGTATTTTAAAAAAAATTAAACAAGGATCAAATGAGATGATTACCAGAAGCAGGTGACAATCAATCTAGGAGAGTCTGTAGATTTTTTTTTTCATGGAATTCTTTTAACACTCTATCTTATTTTAAATTGTGGTGTGTATGCATGCTGTGTGGGTGCCCCAGAGGCCAGAAGAGAATATCAGATCTGCCTGGGGCCAGTTACAGGGAGTTGTAGGCTCTAGCCAAGGACCCAGACACACAAGCTTTTCCCACTTTATTCTAGACTCCTTTTGCTTGACCCTCATTAACCAGTTCAGAGAAATACAAATACCCAGTAAGTTTAAGGAAAAAACGTCCCACATATTTACTCATCAGAGCAATGAAAACAAAAACCATATTGAGATTCCACTGTATCCCTGTCAAGATCCCTATCAATGAAAAAAAAAATGAACATCAAGTGCTGGTAAGCACATAGTGGGAAAAGAACACATTCTTCTTTGGAATACAAATTAGTACAACCACTTTGGAAATCAGTATGGATGTTCCTCAAAACCTAACAATGTGACCCAGCTATGCCATACAAACATACACACATACAATTTGCCATGAACCTAGTCAGTACTCAAGAGATGTCTGCCGTTGCTGTAGGAATAAATCTGACAAAAGTTAACTTGAGGGAGAACGGGTTTATTCTGGATCCCAGTTCAAGAGGCAGCTGGTCATATCACATTATCAATCAGGAACCAGGACTGAGAAATGTTTGTTATTGCTCAGTTACCACCTGTGGGTCTCCCTTCCCTTGGGGGTCGTTGGCCATAGGAGTGGAGGGAGCAGAATTGACAAGCAGGGTTCGGATAGCCATGAGTATGACAGAAGGATTTCCAGGAGTCAGCTTCAGTAAGACAGCTCTCTTTTGTTTCAGGAGTAGGATAAAAACATAAGGGTATGGATGGAAAGAATTGATTGGTCACAATACAGTACTTAATTATCATAAAAGCAGGACGGTACCTAATTATCATATAGGTGGGAAGCTAGAGCAGGCCTGGTGTGCTGAATCACACTTGAAGAGAGCTCTGCACATTCTTCAGATAAAGTCACACATACGTGCTCAGAGACACTCTCCATGTAACGTTAGACAGAGAAAGAGAAGCCCCACTAAGAAAGGGAGTCTTCCACTTTGTACTAAGTTCAAAAGAGCTATCCAGATATGGTGGACTTCAACCTTAATAGTCGGGTTCTCCTACTAAGTAACTGCTACTTTCCTCTATTTACAGTTAAGGTTTTCATCCAGGGAATGATGTCACTACAAAGGATGGGCCTTCACTTCAATTACCACAATCAGAATAACCCCAAGAGGCATGCATGCTCTGGAGCCTGTCTCCCAGGGGATTCTAGATTTTGTCAAGTTGATAATACTAGCCATCATGTCAGCGCATTACTTTCTTTTTGCACTCTTAATAAGTGTCAATATATGAACCCAACCTGAGTGTCCATAAGCGAATGAATAAAGGCAAGATAGTGTCACACACACACACACACACACACACACACACACACACACACACACACAGTGGAGTACTAGACATCCATAAAGAATGAAAGTAGAGAATGGGCCTAGAGATGTGGCTCAGTGGTTACCATTGTTACTACTCTTGCAGAGGACCCAAGTTTGTTTCCTTGCAACCACCTTAGTTATAATCACCTCCAACTGCAGTTCCAGGGGAAGCGATGCTCTCTTGCGCCCTCTGTGGACTCATGCATGTAGTGCACTTAAACACATGAAAGCTCAAACACCTATAGATACAAATAAAAGATATAACATTCAAATAAACTGAATGGAACCAAAATATGAGGCATACAAATATGAGTTAGACAAATACATTTTTCTCATATGCAGAATTCAGATAAAAAAATCAACACAGCAAGTATAGAGTAACAATTTGAGTCAAAGGGTAAGAAAGGGAAAATGATACAGGCATTTTGTGGAGTTGGGGGGTGGTGGTGTTATGAATAGGTTGGTTAAGTTTATGTTTGTTGATAAGACATTCGAAGAATCAACGGTGAGGACCAGTGAGTAAGGTCGCAAAGGAGAGTACAATGACTTTATTCTGGATAAACAGATATTTTGAACACGTTAGAAGTGTAACATATGCTTCTTACCCAAGCATATACACATATAAGTAATAGACCAAACAGGATCAGGTATGGAGGAAGACATGAGAGAAGCTCAGAGGGCCAGGAGAATGAATGGAAATATGAAGCTGCCAGGGGTGTGGGGTAGGGGGAACCTCTAGAATGTTCCAAAGACCTGGGACGAGGAGGCTCCTAGGACTCCATGTGGGTGAGCTTAGCCAAAATGCCCAACAGTAAGGATATGGAACCTGAAATGACCATCTCCAATAGTTAGACAGGACCCCCAGTAGATGGATGAGGACATCAATCTACCTACCAAACTCTCAACCCAAAATTGCTCCTATGTAAAAGAAATGCACAAACAAAAATGGAGCAGACCGAAGGAATGGCCGGCCAGTGACTGTCCCAATTTGGGAACCATTCCATGGGCAGGCACCAAACCCTGACGCTATTACTGATGCTATGTTGTGCTTGAAGACAAGAGCCCTAGCATGGCTGTCCTCTGAGAGGGTCTACCAGCAACTGAGACAGATGCAGATACTCACAGCCAAGCATTGGACCTCTATGGGGACTCCTAGGGAAGAGTTAGAGGAAGGATTGAAGGAACTGAAGGGGATGACAACTCCACAGGAAGACCAACAGTTTCAACTAACCTGAACCCTAGGAGCTATCCATGACTCGAACACCAAGCAAAGAGCATGCATGGGCTGGTCCGAAGCCCCCAGCACATATGTAGCAGAGGACTGCCTTGTCTGGCCTCAGTGGAAAAGGATGTACCTGATCACGTTGACTTGATGCCCCAGGGAAGGGGGATGCAGAGAGGTGGGGCATCCTCTCAGAGGCAAAGGGGAAGGATGATGAGGGAAGAACTCTAGGTCTGGAGCGGGGGCAGTGAGGAGGGGTAGCGACGTCTGGGCAGTAAATAAATAAAAATCAATTTAAAAAGTAATCACAACATTGACTGTATGACTCTTCTGTCATCTTCTCACTGCACTTAGTATCTGGTGGAGTAACTCTTCCATCAAACTTCCATTCATTCTGTGTGTGTTGTGACCTTTCCATCAGCGGCTATAATGGACCAGTGCTATGCCAGTTTGAGACTTACAGAAACAGTAAATGAACAGTACAAAAGCTCTTGCACACTAGTCTTAAATGTTAACCTTTTCTTACGTTTCATCACTTCTCTACTTTCTAGATATGAACTCCAGCATCTAAAAAGGAAAAAGAAATTCTGACAACAAATGAATGGATTCAAGGGGTAATTTTAGATAAAAACTACATGACTAAGCCTCAGACACAACCCCAAAACTCTTGAGTAGAAACAGATGAGTCTTCAGTAGATGAGTCAAAAGCTAATAGTGGATTATCTCTTGAGATTCAAGAGGCTGATGAGATGGCTCATCAAGGACAGACGAGTGCTGGCCAGCCTACCCCTGACTTCCAGAAGCTGTTTGTACACAGCACTGAGCCCAATTCCCAGCAACCCTATCAGAGAGCTCACAACTGCCTGTAACTCCAGCTCCAGGGACCTAATACTCTCCTGACTCCCCCAGGCATGTACACACAGAGACACAGAGGATGGATGGATGGATGGATGGATGGATGGATGGATGGATGGGGCAGGCGAGTAGATAAATAAAATTTAAAAACACAATATCCACTTGATGTTCATTGTTATCTTTTATTATTTTACAATATATTTCAAAAATTGCCATTATAGTTGCCTTGAGTTCTTTAAGAGTCCTAGAAGAACACCTAGATACACACAAACATCAGTCCAAAATACCAACTGACCTGGACCACCACTACCAAAAGGCCTATAGTTTTTAAATAAATGTGTGAAAATGCAAAATAAAATAAAAACCTGTTGAAACAGAAAGTAAACTTCACTTTAGTGGATGTAGAAAGGAGGTGGCTTGTTGTCTGGTTCTGGCAGCAAGCAGTAACCTAGCTTAGCAATGTGCCCTGAAAACATCTGCTTTCTGCTTATACATAGCACTTGAATCGGAGACCAGACGTGGGGGAAATGCTCTAAATGCCTTCAACACCCTCCTTCCAGAAAGCCAAAACATTAATGACCTTAATGGTCTCATGGGCCATAGAACTGTACAGTTATTTCTCCCCAGCAATGCCGGATGGCTTCAATGATGTCCAAGAGAGAAACAACAATGGTGTAAGGAAACCCTCCAGGGTCCAACTTTATTTTCTCCAAGTAGCAAAACAGCAGCTCTACCTGGTGAGGATGCACTTCAGGTTCCTCCTGTTAGTTTTAACGATGTTGCCTTTAAATAGATTTAGCTGACTTCTAAAAAGAAAATATTAGTTGCCAAATATTTTAGAATCTTAAGAAAGCATCGCATACGTGTAATTCAGTCTTAAAGAAAAACACAAGTCTATGTCTCTATTTATATATGTTACCTTCACTGAAGTCAGTTTTCTGGATAGATATGAAAATAAGAGTAAGTGAGCAGTGCTGGCTTTCTTTCTCTCTAGGCAATAATGGGGATCCTGTTTTAGTCAAACTGACTGCAGTGCTTCCTTGCTAACCACAAAAAGGCAATAGGAGGCAGCATCTCTGGGATGGGTGTGTGCCAGGCAGCGGATGTCTGACGTCAGACCGACCAAGGTGGCACTGTGGCATTCTAGGCATCCAATTTCGTTTTCTTTTTCAAGTTTGTCAGTTGTTTAAACTATTACTTTTCTCTAGCAGGAAAGAGTGTCACCACAGAGTGAGGCCACGAGACCATCTGCTGCTCATACACTACAGTGGACTTAATTCTTAAAAGCCACGCTAAGCTAAGTGAGCAGGAGTCAACAGAGCCAGGCTGGCCACATTCAAATCCTCCCAAGCACTTTACAGCTGCTCATGTCCCTGTGCTTTAACTGGCCTACAGTAATCTTATTAAAATTACAGCAAGTAAGACTGTACAGCTTTTTGTAGAGGTTTTTTTTTTTTTTAGGTACTTCTATGTTCAAATGAACACAATTCCATTTGTAAAATGTTATTACTAATGACTTTTCTATAAAACATGGTTGGCAAAATAAAAAAGGCACAGAAGGGGGCTAAGTAGGTATGTTTTCAACTTTCACAGAAGGGTACCAGAGCACATGTCATACCATTTATAAAGAAAAGCTGAAAAAAAAAATCGGTAATTCATGCACAACTTGAGCTATGCAAAACTTTTTAGAAGTCTCCTGAGGCTTGAGGAGAACATGAGTTTTCCTAATCACATGCTTCTGTGGAACAGAATATAGAGCTGCACGTACATTTGGTTTCAACAGTGGACCCATGTTTTTCAGAACAAAATGTGAGGCAAGTAAGCAAAAGAGAACAATACAAAAATACCTTCATAACCAAACTTGACCTGTAGCCTCTGTCTTGTGCGGAAAATGTCCAATATGATGTAAAATGCAGCATACATAGTCATGTAATCTAGAAACTTTCCATGATAGTTTATTGCAAATTGCACTTGACAGTTCACCACAACAATGGAAAGCTGGCCCCCTGTTGGTCTGTACAGTCCTTGAGCCCCAAACTGAAGTTGAAGTCACCAGTAAAATGATCTGGATAAAAAGTTTGCAGCTGTGCTCAGCCAGCTGGCTCCACCTTCAGGGTGTGACCCAACCCGGGACACTGCCTTGTCCTGTTCCTTCGTGGGGCTCTCATCCTCAGGCAGGTAGTCAGGTAGCTCTGTGTTCTCTTCCACTTCCACAGGGGCATCCTGAAAAGGGACCAGCATCTGACACAGAGAAGCCAGAAGAGCCATTACAAATCAACCTAACATGACACATCCATGCTCCAAGCCACATCCTCATTCTAAGCATCATCTTCATTCCCAAGATTCTCAAGGGCTCTAAGTCTACCGCCTTCTTCTTTCGTGCAGTCAGACTGTCTGGGTCTCAAGGGCTCTAAGTCTACCGCCTTCTTCTTTTGTGTAGTCAGACTGTCTGGGTTCTAGGACAGGAGTCACCTATCACTGTAGAAATGGGCGAGGCAGGTGCAGGGGCACTGTGAACGCATCTGTGGGAAGCCAAAGGAGCTCACAGCTCACGGATGCATTCCTCCTCATCACAGAGGCTAGTACTCACCATAGTTACTTGTTCAAAAAGGTGTACTTTTATTTTCTTCGATTGGCAAAACTAGTTCAAGTTACAAAGTAAGTACTGAAAGAATGTAAGGAATAGTATCCTTTATATATAACATGTGCATCCTGTCTCCACTGAGCTCAGTTTGCCTTACAAGAGCACTCTGAACTTCAGAAAAAATTTCTCTGTACTACTGAGACAGTAACTATTAATTAATTTCATAACTATCCTTCTACAAATGTTATAATTTTCTAATCATAAAGAATAACCAAGCGCTCCAGTTTGGTAGGACTAAAACAAACCCCAAGCTTTACCTCTTCGCCACTTTCGCTCTTCACAACCTGCTGAGCTTTCATGACCTTGGTTGATGCGATTGCCGACGCTAAAGCCTGGGCCAAGATAAAAGGACCAATTCTGAATGACGATTTGCTAATTTATGACTTCACACATATTCAGTTGTTGAAAGTACTAACCTCTGCTTTCAAATCTGAACGGATCCGCACCACGCATCTTTGAACCGCCATTTGAAAAGTAAAGCTAATAACACCTTTGATTTTTAACAGAGCTTCTTCACATAGATTTCGCCGAGACTGAAAAAGTGCAAGCAAACAGTTATTAAAACAGGTAGAGGAGAGAAATCAACTCAAGCCACAGAAACTACTTCTAAAACACTAAAGAACAAAATTACACAAACCTACATGTCAAAGCATAAGCTGTAAGGTGTAGCCTTCTACACTAAGCCTCTACCACAGCTTATTCCTATACTGAAAATTGCAGGGAACTGAATATTGACGGTACATGCTTGTCCACCTAAGCACATCTAACACAGTAACAACAGCAGCATTATAATCTTATGGTGCCACAGAGAAATATGTGGTCCGCTATTGACAAAAGCATGAAACACTGCTATGTGTTAATTGGACGAGGTTTGGATTCCAACCTATCAGTAATTCCTAACACATTTCAAACTTCATTTTTTTGCGGGGGTTGGGGGTGGGGGTAGCCCTGGCTGTCCTGAAACCAGGCTGGCCTCAAATTCAGAGATCCGCCTTCCTCTGCCTCTGCCTCCCAAGTGCTGGGATTAAAGGTTTATGCTATCTCTACCTAGCTGAAACTTCAATATTAATATGTGCTTTAATAATTTTTATTATCAGAAGGAAGTCACCCAATGCTAATTTATATCATAGAAAGAACAAATGAATAACAGAACAAAGTGCTCAAAAACAGAGAAGTAGAGGTCCCTCAAGCTTAAGGGTGATCAAACTGCAGTCCTTCAGCCATTTGCAATTCTATTGAGACAGCCATGTTCACTTACTTACACATCATCTGACTGCAGCTTAATGATGAGACAGAGTTGACAAGTACAACAGAGAGCATATGGCATGCCTCAAACATTCACTTCCTAGCCCTCTATTCTAGTTTAAAAATCTCTAATTGGATTTGGTTTTCTCTTCTTTTGTGTGTGCAGGAGATGGGATTTGAGGGGATGCGGAGGCCTGAAAAAACTGGGAAGTGATTGTGATTGGAGAACATGATGTGAAATTCCCAAATGATTAACAAAAATATGTTGGAGCCGGGCAGTGATGGCACATGCCTTTAATCCCAGTACTTGGAAGGCAGAAGCAGGCGGATTTCTGAGTTCAAGGCCAGCCTGGTCTACAGAGTGAGTTCCAGGACAGCCAGAGCTACACAGAGAAACCCTGTCTCAGAAAAAACAAACAAACAAACAAAATACAAAACTTTTCCAAAATTTTGGAAAAAAATCTCTAGGCTTATGTTAGAATTATTAGCATTTGGTGTTTGAGTCATTGTCCCTTATAAATAGTTCATTATTCCTGGCAATATCAAGTATTATCAATATTTTCTTTTTTGTTTTTATTTTCCTGTGTTAGTATTGACAACATAGCACATGGCTGTGGGAAGACAGCTGATCACACTGTGAACCCCAACACTATGCTGTTTACCAGACAGACCTGTCTCTAGCTGTGGCGTCTCACCCTTAGCACACACCTTCAACCCCTCTGGCTGGAATCCAGATTTACCCTTAGTCCCCACATCTGATCTCAAACAATGGCAGTAAAGTTAGTTTGTAGAAGGAAGCACCCGTGTTTGAAAGTTATGCCTAATTGAGTGGCAGACAAAGTAACCAATCAGAGAAAGATCTGCAGAACAGGATATATCCAACTCTCATGAGAAGAGGGAGGAAAGGGAAACTAGAGAAAGCAGCGTAGACAAGCGGGAGGATGGCAGATGGGTAGGAAAAGGAGGCAGCTTTACCAGAAGAGTTTCATAGAGACAGGGTGAAGAGAGAACAAGGGAGACAGGATGAGCCAGAGAACAGAAGATTAGAACAGATTGCCAGAGTTAGTATGAGGCCAAGCAAAGCAGGAGAGGCTGAAAGAGAGAAGTCAGACTGAATCAGTCACTTAGGAGAGGCATTTGATACAGAACAGCTGGGCTGATCCAGCTAGCCAGAGTACAGAAAAAATAAGAAAGGGTATGATTGTGCAGCCGTAAGTCTAAGGGGCCTAGATTAGATTGCTCAGAGGCTAGAAGCTCCCAGGACTAGGACTGACAGAGGCAGTAGGCCTCAAGACAACAATTACAACAGGAGGGTAACAGATACCTTTACACATAATCTTTATACTTTAAAGCAGGGTGCTACTTATCCAATTTCCCACTTCACCACATCGTACTTGACTTGTCTTTTCTTACCCCACTCTCCAGTGCCTGTAATTAGGAAACTGCTCTTTGCTTTGGTCTTCAGGACACTCTCCTCATCAGTTCAGCTCTATTTCAGATTTCAGCAAGCACAGTCGCAATTACTATCTATTGGCCTATATTTGTGAGCAGTTAGGTTTGAGTGTATGGTATATATGGGAGAAGAGGGTAGGAGGCATGCATGTGTTTGCATGTGTGCACCCATGCACACACAGAGGACATAACTCAGGTCCTCATGATTGCACACCAAATATTCTTAAGTGCTGAATTATCACCTTACCCCTTTTGGATTTTTGTGTTAGCTTTAAAAAGTAACTTGTACTCATACTCAACATAATTAACAAAATACATTGGAGATATTTTACATTTATTAATATATCCCACTTAACTAATTTTCATTTATCAAAAAATTTCTAGAACTATATAGAAATGTTTTAGACTTTTGTAGCTCAGTTTCAGCAAGTGTTTTGTTAGCATTATTTGGTCCTGTCGCAGATAATAAGACTATAGAAGCACCCCCTAATACACACACACTTATTTACTAAACCATAAAACCTTAGGTTTGAGCCCCTAAATAAAGCAAAAGGTTATGAATTGTCTTTGTAAAAACAATTAAGCCATTAAAAAGAGACAAAATATTATTGAAAAAATAACCTCCTGATACTTAGATATTGGAAAAAGTAACATCTCTGAAAGAAGAAAAACTGAGCAAAATGAAACTGATGCTAATCCTGGCCGTGTACTGGACAGAACTGAGAGCTGAGCAGGAGATTAGGAGAACACAACTTGTGGCCAGAGACAGCTCAACAGTTAAAGAAGAGCACTGGCTACTCTTCCAAAATACATAGGTTTAAGTCCCAGAATCCACATCGCAGCTCACAACCATCTGTGACTCCACTTCTAGAGGATCCAACACTCTCTGCCAGTCTCCACGAACTCTGTACACATGTACAAAAGCATTCACAGTAAGGCACATCTCTAGTATGCTGTCTGGGAGGGCATCCTTTATGCTGCAGCCCCAGATAGAATTAAAATGGAAGAGAAGAAAGCCCTGCAGAATGAGCCTTGCCACCTCATTCCCTGAAGACCAATCAGTTTAAAAAGTCACAGTTTTGCCAATCACATTGTGTCTAATGGCTGCTGGCCTGAAAATTATATAAAAGCTCACTGAACAAGCTGTGAGGGGTCGCCACCTCCCCTTAGGGTCTGGGATGGCCCCAGTGCACTGGAACATTAAAAATCCTCTTGCTTTTTGCATTGATCAGGCTCCATGTGATTCACTCAGGAGGTCTCCGGTAAGCTAAGGCTCGACAGGGTCTTACAGAAGGAACCACACAGAAAGATGGCCATGGTCTTCAGAGTCAAGTGTGCAGTGGTCACTGTGAGCTGATTGATGATCAGTGCATGGATGCTAGGAAGTAACCCAAGGCTGAGCAAAACTCTGCTGGGGAGGAACTCTGTGGGCGGGCTCACACGCGGTTAGGAGTGCATCATCTCCTCATGAACTACACTAGACAACCTGCAAGTCCACAGGGTAAGAAGAGCATTGCCTCCACAGTGGAGCAGACTTATCCCTAGGTGGAAAAGGACGGTCCTACATAGTAAAACATTGAAACAGAGCTCAAGATCCAACTAACGACAACGGTTGGTTCACAATGAAGCTGAGCAAGGACTAGTGGTACACAGCTTTAGTCCCAGTTCTCAGGAGGCAGGCGTAGGCAGCCTGGTCTACAGAGTGAGTTTCAGGGCAGCCAGGGATTCAGAGAGAAACCCTGTCTGGGAAAAACAACACAAAGCAGACTAAAGCTGAGGAGCATTTACAGGCTGTGCATACAAATGAATTCTGTGTTCCACAACGCACAAAATATCTGGCATCTAATAAAAAATTACCAGACATTCAAAAGAAGCAAACTCTAAACTACAAAAAACAATCAAAACCAATATATTCAAAAACAATACAGGTGGTGGAGTTAGTGCACAGGGGCACTGAACAATTTTCCTAGAATGTTTCTACATTCAAGAAGATACGGTGTAAACATATGATGATGACATGAAGTATCTAAGTCAAAGTTAAATTGTTGTTTTATATCAAACAACTTTTATAATACTCATTTTTATTGTTATAATATTTTATAAATTTTAAAGAATGACAAAAAAGATATTATAGGTATTGAAGGGGGGGGTCTCTGGGAGAAGTTGGGTACAAAAGGGAAACAAGAATGTGATTTAATTCTATTTACTTAAATTATGTTTTTAAATGTTAACAAATTCAGATAAATTGAAATCATGTAACTTTTCTCATTATAATGCAATAAAACTTAAATAAAAATATCTAAGTCAAAACGTGAAAATATGCTGTAAAAACAATGTTTCTAATAAGACACACTGGAGAAGAATAACAAAGTCAGCACTCAGAGAAGATGTTAAGAAACCCAGACACAGAAACAGCCGTAAATGAAAGAGAAAGGAGGAGGTAAATAGGACACGAGTGAACAGTGAAGAGATCTCAAGTGCCAGACAGCACATAAGAAATCCCTGGCAGATCCAGGAAAAAGGGAGAAAAATTCATTTTGAAGACATGATGGAAAAATCCATACAAATCTACTACAAATTTAAATCACAAAGACAAGAAGTTAGATAAAATAGAAACAAACAAACCAAAGAGCCACTCACACACAAAGAAAAGACTGGGCTCCTGCTAGCCAGAGAGCTCCAAACTCAGATGGCAGAGCACAACCCTATCATTCAAGGAGCTGTGTGCCCTAAAAGCTAACTGTGAAGGACTTCTCCTCTGCCTTGGCGTAAGAAAGGGAAAGCCTATACGAACCAAGCCAGTGACAAAGTGAACAACTGAGAAGCAGGCAGTAGGGAAGAGGAGAGAGGAAGAGAAGACAAATGACAGCAGAACACTGAGCACAAGACGGTGTGTGGCTATCTCAGAGTGCAGGAGGGGAAAGTCATCATGGAGTCCATAGCCATCAAAAATAAAAACCATTTTTAAACAAAAGTAAAAGGAGGGCTTTGGAACATGTGCAAATAAAGTTGGAAAGTTCAATGTTAAGTTGCAATAATAAAGAATATAGCTGGAAGACCTTAAGGGAGACGGGAAGGGAAGGTAAAAGTCAGGCAAGAAGGTAGAGGAGGAAGGGGATGGGAGAAAGGGAACAAGAGAGGAGACAGGACAGAGTAGGGGGTGGGGAGGGAGGGAGGGGAAGAGAAAAAGAAGAGAAATAGTTGCTTTGAAGTAGCTAGAAGGAATGACAGACTTAAGAGCATGAAAGAATTCTTAAATGAGGAAACTATCAAAAGGTGGGTACTGGCACATTTTGGGGACTACTCCCTGCTGCTAAGAACTGTTACTTTATTTTTCAATAAAACCTTGGTGTCCTTTAAAAAGTTGGCTCTTGGCCCCAGCACATTCCTATAATTAGGGCACAGTGTTTCTGAGGCTGAGGTACAACTGCTTGAGTTCAAGGTCAACCTGGATACAAAGTGAGACCACATCTCAAAACAAGCAAAAGAAACAAAAAAACAAAATCAAAAACAAACCAAAAAATCCAAACCCACAGAACTAATGATAGCAAGCTGAGCGCAAGAGTGCATGCTACCAAGTCTGCCCACCTGCGCCTGGTCCTAGGGTAGGAGAAGCGGTTTCTGTTCACCTTCACATGGGCCCTGCCCCCAACCAACAAAACAATTTAAATGTAATAGAAAATTTGGGTCTTTGAAAAGGTCAATGAACCTGATAAACCTTTAACTTCCAAGAAAAAGCCAATCACTAAACTCAGGAATAAGAAGGAAATATTGCTGCCAACCTTGTAAGAATAAAAGGCTTTGAAAGGTTAAGTGTCCTTTGTCTGGTCTTGGGATCAAAGCATTTGGATCTGGGAGTTTTTTTCTAGATTTTACACTTTTGTGTAAACTAAACACTAGTTGATATACACTAGTTGAACATCTCAAATTCAAAAATCATTAATTCCTAGGCTGGAAAGATAGTTCAGCAGTTTAGAGAAGCTATGTTCTTGAAGAAGGCTCCAGCATCTATATGGTAGCTAACCAGCCATAAACTCTAGTTGCAGGGATCTAGTGCCAGCCTCTAGTGCACTACACATATGCAGGTAAAACAAGGTTGAAAAATCTGTGTTGGGCTTCAAACCAGGAACCCCCTCACCCTTACCCTGTGATACCCCACTATTCCACTGGCCTGTTTTCAGGGACCTAGCAAGTGCTTGCACTGTCACCTGCTAGCACCATGTGTGCTGTGCACAAGAAGGGCCCTCCTGTCACCCCAGACCCATGCTCTCGTAATCTCTCTCCTTCCCTCCTCCCTGTGTTCCTCTTCTCTTTGCTCTTTCTCTCTCTGTCCATCTCTCTTTGTCTCCCTGTCTACATGGTGATTTTCCTGGCCCCATTTTCAGTGAACCTGTCAAGAGCTGCTTTTATATCTATAATCTGGCCTGAATTGCCTTTTTCCATGAGCAGAGAAAACTTATTAATCTGAAATAAAATTTTATTCTCCATACTCCGAACGTTTTTGAGCATCATATTGATATTTTAAAAATAAGGTTTGGATCTTGAAGCATTTAGTTCAAGGGCATTCAGCCTTACAAACAATGTGAATAACTGCCAATATTATACAACCTCAACAAGATGTAAATGTTGTACAAAGGCATAAACAATCAAAGCTTACTAAAAAAAAGAAAAAGAAAAAAAATAAATAGATCTAATAAAGAGATTCAAATTAATGTCAAAAAAGACTGTCCACAAAACAAAGCCCAGAGCCAAATGGTCTCATCAATGATTTCAATAAAATGTACAAAAAGGGAGCTGGAGAGATGGCTCAACGATTAAGAGTATACAACATTCAATGCTGAGCAATAAAAGACCATTTAAAACTGGACAAAGAACAAAGAGGAAATGAATATTTCCCTCAAGTATAGATCTGAAGTAAAGGATACACACAAGAAGCCCCAATTTAACCACTAAAGCAATGACCAATACATGTCTAAAATGCTGTTCCACACCATTAGTGATCAGGAGACTACAGATCAAAACCATTAAACCTCAAATCTACTAGAGGATGTGGAAACACTAGGCCCCTCATACAATGCTGATTGAAATATAATATTGTGCAGCCACTGCACAACCTGATAGTTCATCAAAAAAGTTAAGCTCACAATTACCATATGGTTGAGCAATGCCCCTAGGTATATACCCAAGATGCTGGCACTGTGCTTAAAAAAATATATAACAGACAGGCTCTTTCCAGGTTTCTAAGAGCCAAGATGCAGAAACAAAGCAAAGTAGTACTGCATACCACTCGATGGGATACATATCAAGTGACGCACAGACCCATGCTAGAGTACTGATGAGCCCTCAAAAGTTACGCTAACCAAAGAGCCTTTTAACACCTACTGGACCTAATGGTACTGTCCTATCTCATTTCAGACACTAGTAAGTTATAACTCATCTACATAAATCATGCACAGCTCTAATTAGACTTATTTACAAACCTTACATTTCTGTCAGCTCACTTGTTTTATTACATATTCTTTAAAAGTCCTACTATAACATTTAAAACTGCTATGTATGCTGATTAGTCAATAGCTTTAGCATAAGGACCTTTTTGTCTTAAGTACAGAATATTAATATTGTGATGTTTTCTTAGAACCTGTTAGCAAGTGACTGCAAAGAACATGTTTGATGATACAATTTCTCACCGTCACCTTATGAACCACATCTATAAGTCTTACCGTATCATCGAGACCATCTATGTGCAAAACTACTGTTTTGGCACGTTTGTTTGTAGTTCCCAAAAAAAACTGAGCTTTCCTTCTACGTGAATTCATTTCATTAAAGCTATCACCATCGGCCATATTGGAAGACTGGAGAATGTCATAGATTTCTGAGGCCAGAAGTTTTGTTTCTCCTGGAGTTGTAGTCCTTGAAAAAAAAAAAAGCATAAATATAAAGTCACTTTTACTGGTTTTATAATTGCACTTCTCAATTTTGATGAGTTTTGTTTCCTTCAGCCTGATACCTTGTTCAATTAAAAAGAAACACCAATGAGTCTTAGAATAACCAATGATAGTTCAGGTGGCAGAGTGCGGGGCTAACATGTACAGAGCTCTATGTTCCGTTTCTAGCAGCATCACATAAACGGTACAACTGACATCCTCCTATAGGAACCACACGCAGGAGGAAGAGGAAGGAAGTTTAAGGTCTTCACACAAATGTGAGATCAGCCTATAATACAAGATTCTGATTCAATGAATGAAAAGGAAAGAATAAGAATCATCAGTAGCCGGGTGGTGGTACATGCCTTTAATCCCAGCACTTGGGAGGTAGAGACAGGTGGATTTCTGAGTTCAAGGCCAGCACAGAGTGAGTTCCAGGCTACACAGAGAAACGCTGTCTCAAAAACAAACAAACAAAAACAAACAAACAAACAAAAAAGAATCATCAATAATGTAGAAAAAGCATTTAGCCTGTAAGATCTCCCTTCAACTTTTTTTTAAAGATTTATTCATTTATTTTATGTATATGAGAGCTGTCTTCAGACACACCAGAAGAGGGCATCAGATCCAATTACAGATGGTTGTGAGCCACCATGTGGTTACTGAGAATTGAACTCGGGACCTCTGGAAGAGCAGTCAGTGCTCTTAACTGCTGAGCCATCTTTCCAGCCCAGGCTAACTTTCTCTACCTCATTGTGGTGGCTGTAATTAAAATGGCCCCCACAGACTCATAGGGAGTGGTACAATTAGGAGTTGTGGCCCTGCTGGAGAAAATATTTCACTGGTGGGTGGGTTTTGAGGTATGGAATGCTCAAGCTAGGCCCAGTGTCACTCTCTTTGCAGCTGCTGCCTGCTGATTGTAATTTAGAACTCTTAGCTACCTCTCTAGCACCGTGTCAGCCTGTGTACTGCCATGTTTCCCATAGTGATCAATGGACTAAACCTCTGAACTGGAAGCCATCCCAATTAACTGCTTTCCTCTGTAAGAGCTGCTGTAGTCAGGTGTCTCTTCACAGCAACAGAATCCCTAACTAAGACACTTATAATAAGCCACCAGGCCTGGCTAGGCTATAACAATCTCCTAGTTTCATTTAAAACAGATTCATAATCTATCCTGGCATGGCACAAAACTACATTTAATTGAAATCATTAACTAGGAAACCAAGTAACAAGATCAAGTTACCAAATTTCTTTGGACCGCTACTACCGCAATTTTTTGTTCAAGTCATCTTTCTTTTATTGGTTCAGGTAGCTTAAGCTATTTTTAAAGTTGAACTGTAGAGGCAGAGAGCTACAGTACAGGTAATTTTCAATATCTGAAAAAGATCCAATGAGATGGAAATTGCTGGCAAGCACATTAACAATGGCGTTCCAGAAGTATTAGCAGGGCTGGGAAGAGAGCTCAGTAGGGAAAGTATGTGCCCTGCAAATGAGAAACGCAAGTGAGCAATGGGGTTTGGATCCCCAGCACCCAAGGAAATCCGAGGTAGCAGGGCAGTCCCCCTGTGATGGTCTGCCTGTCACTCTAATGCTAAGCAGGCAGACTAACTAGACTACCTATATTAACACACACTCAAATACAAATGCTTCGAATGCTCATTTCACTGAACAGAGGTAACTTTTCCCAAGCTTCAAGGGCAGCAAAAAAAAAAAAAAAAAAAAAGGGAAGCTTGAAAGAGAACCTTCAAACACTAAGATCTACAGAAGCCAAATGAACTGCAATGTCTTTCTGTCTTGTCTATTTATTTATCAATTCTTATTATTTCTACTATTAAAAGGGCTGTAGGACCAAATTAGGAATGGGTGGTAAATATTGAACTAGTAGTGGAACAAGGAATCACCATCCAGTGAGGTGATTCAGCAGTTAAAGGTGCTTACTCAAGCCATCCTCTGACTTCTACACCCAAGCATACACCCATGAAAAATGGATGGATAGATGGATGGATGGAAAAGAGATAAATAAAGGGCTTGTTTTTCTTCTACAATCATCTGCTTCCTTTCTTGTTGAATGTGTACTGGAATCTGGAGAGCCCAACCAAGTTCTACCCTTCTTTATGCCTAAGACATTAATGTACAACATTTCTAACTTTATCTCAGATCTTCTTCCTTGATGATCTATCAGGATAATGTCTTCAATTTCTGTTAGTAAACCCATAGTGGTCAGTCACCCTACCAACTTAACTTTTCCATATACATACATACTCTTTACTACATCCTTGAACCAACAAGGGTAAGAAATTACCTTTACAGATTAAATGTATGTAACCTAAACTTACTTTAAATTTTTAAAGTTCAAATATAAAATATATATTAATTTTTCAACACTATTTTGGTTTTTAGATGTGTTTTACTATTTTTATGTGTATGGGTGCTTTGCCTGTATATATGACTGTGCACTACATGCATGCAGTGCCTACAGAAGCCAAAAGAGGGGTTCAGATCCCCTAAAACTGGCATTTTGGATAGTTTTGAGTGACCATGTGGGTGGGGGCCGCAAGCCTGGGTCCTCAAGAAGAGCAGCCTGGTGCTCTGAACCACTGAGCTAGCTCTTGGTTTTAGAAGCAATCTCTACAGACCAAGCTGACTTCTAACTCCTGGCAATCCTTCTGATTCAGCCTCTTGCTGAAATTTCTGGTATGAATAATTATCATACCTGGCTCTCTGCCTCTGGAGTGCTGAGAGTAAAGGTGTGTTCCACCACCTGGCTTCAACACTAGTTTTAAATCTAATTTTCTACATCTTTTTTTGTACCACTTACTTTCAACTTCAATAACTAAGTTTAAGGATATATATGCCACTAATTTAAAATACAGAGATATATACAATTATATTTATCAAGTTAAATGGCTCTATCAATCAGACTCATGATAACCTCACCAGAAGCAGCTTTCAATTTCCATGACCCTGATGAATGGTCTTTTGAGTAAAGTCAGGGACAGTGCGGTCACCACATATCCTCCTGCAGATCCTCTACTATAATTAGTTGTCTGGATGTTCGCTACCAAATCAATTCGTGTACTTTATTACAAAGCTTTATTCAGCATAGTACTTTTTCTAATACACTCATGTGTGTGCGTACACGTGTACACACACATACACACACACACACACACACACACACACACACACATCATGTATTTTAATTTTTAGACAATGGCCTATGAGTGACTGATTTCTTGATATCCTTTTTTAGACAATAGGAAATATATGAATTTTAAATCCATAAACTCACAAACAGCAATTAATGAAGTAGAAAGTGCAATGGGAAGGAATGTCTGAGAGATACTAAAAGCCATGGATACTCAGCTGTCTTCAAATCTGAACGAAATCTGTTTCCCTGTTTCTGTCACATTAGCTACAAATATCCTAGTATTAACTCTAAAAAGGAGAGAAAAGCAAATGAGTTTTGAAATATTTACTAATATCCCCAAATGACAGGATGAATACCATGTCAATATCTTAAATAAAATATAAACATGTATAAGGACTATAAATACCTACATTTATCAACAAAAAAAAAAAAAAAACAGGTAGGCGTGGTGGCACATACTTTTAATCCTAGCTCTCAGAAGGCAGGGGCAGACAGATGTCTGAGTTCAAGGCCAGCCTGGTCTGCAGAGCTAGTTCCAGGACATCTAGGGCTACACAGAAAACTAATATTCATTAGCAAAAAAATTTTGGACATAAAAATTACAGAAGCCTATTTTCTAAATAATACTTAAACCTTAAAAAAGAAAATAAAACTTGAGTCTTGGTTCAGTTTGCACAGACTACCTTTCTGGGACCTCAAAGGACACTGCTGGACTTACTTCTGGATGACGTTCTGCAAGCTCAGCATCATGCCCAGTTCTCCCTTCATCTTTTCTCTGTTCGCACGGCATTCAGCCAAGTACCGCAGCGCCTGCAAGCAAAACAAGAGTCAATTCACACATCCCAACTGCTCAAAATTAATGTTACCTATAACTTACTGCAAGAGCAGGAAGAAAATAAGTGTTTTTATTTTCAGCATCAACTGGTTTTTAATTCTCCTTTAACTGTGTTGTTCAAAGTAACCTCCTAGGGGCTGTGAAAACCGAATGTGTGATAAGGTCAGAAGTGAACATTCAGAAGTGAACATTCTGACCTTATTTGCAAGGTCAGAACTTCATCATTTCACCGTGACAAGGCCACAAGGAGCATTCCATTTATTAACCTTAAAGCGCAGCTCCAATAGCCACCATCGGCCTCGATGCTCTTGCTCATTACTTAAACCTGCTAGAGACAAAGCATGCAGTGAACTTTATAAAGTGAACTGAGTCGTGCTTTTACTATATGACACCTTTCAAATGTATTTTAAGTAGAAAACAAACAAAACAAAAAAAAAACAAAACAAAACAAACAGGCAAAGTGGAAGTGCCTGCAATCTCACCATGAAGGAGGCTAAGGTAGGAGAGTTTGCTGTGAGTCAAAGGCTAGCTTTGACTGTACAGTAAGTTTAGGGACACCCTGGGCTACAGGAAGCCCTGTCTCAAAACATCAGAATAAGTAAAAAGAAAATTACAAGATGAACTAGTGGCCGAATTCTGAGTTACTAACTTTTTCAATGTTTCAGGCCCTTTTCCTCCCCCAGTGAGCACACTTTGTCACTGTCTCCCTCACAGGCTGCTTTCTGGGGTGTTTGGATGTCTCAGGTCCTTCTCCCCTCCCAGTGAGCACACTTTGTCACTGTCTCCCTCACA
>NW_022196899.1:13241336-13256474 GCF_008632895.1 Mastomys coucha
TCTCCCCTCCCAGTGAGCACACTTTGTCACTGTCTCCCTCACAGGCTGCTTTGGGGGTGTTTGGATGTTTCCCTTTACATCTAAATATTGTTATCAGACTTCATCACTGTCATTCACAGCTATCTCAGCCTAGTTAGCATCTATATTTCCATTGAGCCTTTGCCTTTCAAGTAAAAACTGCTATGTGGCCCACCTGCTGAGATGCCACTATCATGTCTAAGTCTGTGGTAGAGAGATGAGAAGAAGAGAAGTGGAACGCTCTGAGCACTGTAGAGAAAGATAAAACCGGAGACACAAGGGTGGTAAGGAACAGCATGATGGGAGTAGCCTGCACTTTGGCCTGAGGCCAGGGTGAAGTCCCAGTACCTGCTGCCACTGAGGGTTCCATCTGGGTCTGTGACCCTGCACCAGCAAGGATCTGCATTGATGTCCATGGCCCATGCTACCACCAAAGGCCATGTGGATGTCCCTGGTCTGGACTGCTCCCCAGAACTATGCTGATGTCCAAGGCCTGAGCAGAACTGGCCCGGTCCCACACTGGCTGGGGCACTCAGGAAAGCTAGCCCCACCTCTCGCTTGGGTAGCAGTACAATAGAGCTGAGCTGGCCCTGAGAGCAGGGGCACACAGGTGGGCCAGCCCTAAGGGTGTGAGAACAGGAGAGCTGGCCCCTGGGAGTACAGTACAGCTGATCCTATTAGCAGGGGATCAAGTGAGGGCATGAGAGGGGGAGCTGGCCTTGGCTCTTGGGTGAGTTAGCCAGCACAGTGCTAGATAGATGATCTGGTGGAATGGGTACATGGGGGAAGAGTTGATAGGCTGACCAACTGAGCTAGCACCCAGGCCCTACTCCACCCATGTCTACTCTTCTATGAACTGGAGTGCGTGAAGGCACAGATCCAAAGGTACAGAATCCCCATGGCAGAGGGTAACAACTGAATATCCCACAGGAGGTCCCAGTTAGGTTCCAGTGTTGACAGTGTATCAGAAGCCAGAAGCCTCAGACCACACCAATGACTCATTACAATGAACATTTGCAAGTGAAGATGTTGGGATAAAAGGGTATACTGTGATACACTGAGGCTCCACAGCAAGATTTCCAGAGCTTAGCCGGGCGGTGGTGGCGCACACCTTTAATCCCAGCACTTGGGAGGCAGAGGCAGGCGGATTTCTGAGTTCGAGGCAGTCTGGTCTACAGAGTGAGTTCCAGGACAGCCAGAGCCAGAGCTACACAGAGAAACCCTGTCTCGAAAAACCAAAAAAAAAAACCAAAAAAAAAAAAAAATAGATTTCCAGAGCTCCCCCTGTGTAAGCATGAAAGAGCACATGGTGAGGGAATAACCCCACCAGAAAGTGAAACAAAGCGGCCGAGCTCAGGGCAGGTAGTTAGGGATGACATATGCCAGACGAACAAAGACCTGCCCACGCATAGGCACCGGGAGGAATGCTTGCATGCGTTTCACCTTGGCAGTGGAGGAATCACAATGGCATACACTCTAACAAAGCAATCTCAAGAACCAAACTGGCCCCAAGTGATCCTAAAGCCAACACTGAACAAAGTTCAACAGTATTTATAGGAATACTTAAAACAATTTCAAAAACCCAACATAGTAAAAGATTTAAGGGCTGGAGAGGTGGCTCAGTGGTTAAGAGCACTGACTGCTCTTCTGAAGGCCCTGAGTTCAAGTCCCAGCAACCACATGGTAGCTCACATCCATCTGTAATAACATCTGACACCCTCCTCTGGTGTGTCTGAAGTCAGCTACAGTGTACTTATTTATAATAACAAATAAATCTTTGGGCCGGAGCGAGCAGACCAGTCTGAGTGAGCAGAGGTCCTAAATTCAATTCCCAGAAACCACATTCACAACCATCAATACAGCTACAGTGTACCCATATACATAAAATAAATAAATAAATCTTTAAAAAAAAAAAAAAGATTTTAATGCCTGGCATAATTAGAAAATCATCAGATTAGAAAAAGAAATGCAGGTAAATATAACTACATCCAGAATAGGGAGGTAAAAAGTACTCAAAAGGCAAACTGGGTGCTATGAATTAGAAAGACATCAAAAGAGGGCTGGTGAGATGGCTCAGTGGGTAAGAGCACCAACTGCTCTTAGAAGGTCCTGAGTTCAAATTCCAGCAACCACATGGTGGCTCACAACCACCCATAATGAGATCTGACACCCTCCTCTGGTGCATCTGAAGACACCTACAGTGTACTTATTTATAATAATAAATAAATCTTTGGACCAGAGTGAGCAGGGACTGAGCAAGCGGGGTCTACCGGAGTGAGTGGGGTTGACTGGAGCAAGCAGAGGTCCTAAAAGTCAATTCCCAGATGAAGGCTCACAACTATCTGTACAACTACAGTGTGTACTCATATACATAAAATAAATAAGTCTTTAACAACAACAACAAAAGACATCAAAAGAGCTATTCTCCACTCTATGTCTGAAACTGAGATGAAAAATAAAGACCAGGCAGAGACATGGACGCCAGTAAGGCAGCAAGCAACATGTACAGGACGAACGTTGACCATGAAATGGGAATTACAGAATGCAGAGCAATGGGCTTTAAAATGTAGCAACAGAACCAGCCAAAAGAAAATACAAAAGAGGAAGAAAAGAGATGAAATAATGGGCATAAAGGATTAGAGCTTACAGGACAGCATATGCTAACATACGTGGTGGACCTAGAAAATGGAAAGGGGAAAGACTTTCACTAAAAATTAAAAATAAAAACCTTCAAAAAAACAATGGATGACAATTTCAACATGGAGAAAAACATGGAGATTTAAACCCACAGACCCACGAAATTCAACAAATCCCAAGTAAAACAATAAAAAGAAAGTACATCAAATCTGTAATACATATATCAATCATTTCCTGAGAAACAGTAATACCGTCACAGATAAAGTCACAAAATCCATTGTCAGGATGGCACTTACTCATTATCAGGGAGAAAGAGGGCTTGATGGGAAACTGACAGCCTGAAGTCAGGCTCCAGAATATTCAGGAAAAGGGGGAAACCCACTGGACCTCCACAGATGAGCCTCTCTGTCTCTCTCTGTCTCTCTCTGTCTCTCTCTGTCTCTGTCTCACACAAGCACGTGCGTGCACGCGCACACACACGCAAGAGAGAGAGAACAAAAAGACATTATACAGAAAGAAACAAAATATAGAGAGGAACAAGGAAATTTAACAGTGGCCCTTAAGATGGGAGTATGTAAACTCACTTGCCACAAAGCCTGACAACCTGAGTTCCACTAGTGAGACTCACATGGTAGAAGAGAACCAACTCCTGCAAGTTGTTTTCTGACTTACACACACACACACACACACACACACACACACACGTACAGAAGCATAAAGAATGCTCAAAACAAGTACAGCACTTTTCTTATTAGAAATCACGTAAGTTGGCAGCCTGATATGGTGGCTTATTCCTGTATCCCCAGCACACTGAGACTGAGACAGACAAATCGCCATGAGTTCTAGGCAAGTGTGATTTACATAGTAAGTTCTAAGCCAGCCTGGACTATAAGAGACCTTATCTGAAAAAAACAAAAGAAACAAAAAAACAACAAAATCCATAAGCCATGAGACAAACAGCAGCAATATTTTTTAAGTATAGGAAAACAATAACAAACCTGTATGGCAAATGTTAAAAAAAATTCCTCAGGCAAGAAAATAAAAAAGATGTTGGTACAAATCTCAGTCTATGTTTAGGAATAAAGAGCATTAGAAATGGGAAAGATAAGAATAAATATAAACAACAGTTGAAATTGAATGTAGTGGTACATACCTTCAACTCTTAGCTCTGGGAAAGTGAACAAGGGAGATAACAGTTGAAGGCAAGGCAAGACATGGTGGCACATGCCTTTAATCCCAGCACTTGGGAGGAAGTGCTGGTCTTTGTGAGCTCAAGGGCAGCCTGGTCTACAAGGTTAAGGTCCAGGCCAGCCAGGGATAAATGAGACCCTGTCTCCCAACAAAACCAAAGTTGGAGACAAGCTTGGACTACAGGGCAACAGCACACGGATTCCTATTCCTCCCTCACCCCAAATCCTCCAAACTTTCAAGAGGCATGATATTTGAAACTGGGTATGGTAGCACATGCCTGTAATCCCAGCATCTGAAAGACAGGGCAGGCGGGTCTCACGTTGAGAGTTTGTTACAGACAAAAACAAACTGAAAAAACAACCACATTTGACATTCTTTTAATATATTTTAGAGCTGATTAAACGCTTTAGCTGGGTGCTTGCTTAGCATATATGTAGTTCTAGTTCAATCCTGAGTACCACACACACAGACTGAAAGAACACTAACTGTTTAAAGCAGTATGTATGCATGTATACATGCAGTAGAAACACAGAGAAGTATGATGTATGATGAAAATAACACAATGACGGAAGAAAAGGGAACACAAGACACACAGGTGCTAATCTGACAAGGAAGCCATGAACCAGTTTTCCTATATGGTACATTAAGTTGTAACATACTGTTGTGTGATTCTCACGTCATATATAAATAAAGCATATGATCAGTTAAACATGGACAAGTAAGTTGAAAATGCATATCATAAAACTGGAAGTGACCATTGAACTAAAATAAAGTTTTGAAGTTATGCTCTGAAAGGGCAACTATTAAAATGCACACGTGCTTGTCATGCTGCTTAGAATGTCGGCCCACTAGGCAGTACTGGTTCCGGCCTCCTCTTCCAGCTCTCTTTCCACTCAGGCTGGCGCCTAGAATCTCACCATTTACCAACTCCTGCCATGATCCTACTCTAAGTACCTTACAGCCATTCTGTCCAACTTACCTGACCAAGAACCAACCCTGGATAAATCCAGGTATTAGGCCATCAGGGCCTATAGCAGGCCTGAAGTGGGAAGAAAAGTAGTTTAATAATCCAGCCACAGGATCATATTAATCCAACACTACTGCACTAAGCAGTTCTCAACACTGATTAGCAATTTTACCCTCCCCCAAAGTAAACAGCTTATCCTTATTCTATACTTAGGAAATTCTCCTCAAAAAAATTACCTCCTCCAGCCAGCTGTGAAAGCACCATACCTATAATCCCAAACTAAGAAAAGTGAGATAGGACAGGCTACATATAGTAGGAGATTCTATTTCCAAAACAAAAAATAAAACAAAAAAAAAAAAGCAAACAGAGTTGACCCAGCTCGTAGTCCTATTTTGAGACTGTATTCTTTCAGGGAAGTCTGGCTAAGTTAATTGTAGGGGAGCGTAGACCCACCCTAGCCTCGGTTCAGTTGCTTCACATTCACTGTGATTTCGAGAGTCTACCACATGTTCTCGCTCCTGAACTCACGAACTAAGATGCTCTTGCCATGCCTTCCCCATTAACTAAATCCCTCTGGGGAAAAAAAACTCAAAGGGAAACTTTTTCTCCCTTATGTTGTTTCTGCCTGTTATTTGATCAAAACAACTCATCTCATGTAACCCAGGCTGGCCTTGAACTCCTGACTCTCCTGCCTCCACTTTTTATGTGCAAAGATTACCAACACAGACCCATCTCTTATAGAAATACGGAGCACACTGAGTAAAGAAAGTGTGTGGTGATCCCCATGTACCATCATTTAGCATCAGTCACTTGACAATCTGGTTTCATCTCTCCCTCCTGTCATAACTGATCTAAATATTTCACTACATCTCTAAGAAACTTATTTTGTTGTTGTTGCTTTGGGTCTTGAGATGTTCTCACTGTATGTACCTGGCCAGCTTGGAACTAACCTGCCCCTGCCTGCCACATGCTGGGATTAAAGGTGTGTGACACCATGCCCAGGAAGAACCTGGCTTTTAATTATCTTAAGAAAATCCTACACAAATGACCTTTTTAAAAAGTAACAACCTTTTCTTCAAGTCTCAACACATTTTTATTGTCTAATTACTAATGCTACAATGGTAAGGTGTTTTGTTTTGTTTTGACAAAGAGTCTCACTATATATCTCTAACTGACCTAGAACTCACTAATGTAGACCATGCTGGTCTCAAACTCAAGAGATGCCTACCTCTGCCTTTTTAGGAGCCAGGATTAAAGGTTTGTGCCACTACACATGAAAACATTAACACCACATATTAAAACATTAAATCTTTTAATTTGACCCTTACATTATTCATTTTTTGTGTATGTCCCTGCACCAGAACACAATGTCTGAAAGTCATGAGACAAGTAGCAGAAGTTTGCTCTCTCCTACCAACATGTGGGTTCCAGACATCAATTCAGGTCATCAGGTTTCGTCACAAGCACTTTTACCAACCACTGAGATATCTTACTGGCTACAAAAATTTTACATCTGTTTAAATTGTTTTACCTTACATATAAGGGTATTCTGCTTATATATATACCTGTGTACTACAAACTACGGTACTCTGTAGGAGAGTCTGAGCTGTTAACTCCTGAGTCATCTAGCCAGCCTTCATAATGACTTCTTAATGTCATTTACCATATGCTGCACATTCACTTCCAGCCACTTAAAAATTGCCTATGATGAAGTGGACCAGGATATAAGTAAGGTCCACGAATAACATTTGACTGATACATCTCTTAAATAAAATGTATAAGACAACTATCTGTAAGGGGAGGCTCTGAGGTCTGTTCCCAGTTGGTTCTTGACGTGTTAGTAAAGAAGGCCAGGAGATAATTGCTAGGCAAGTACAGGTAGCCCTTCCAGGTCCCAGGAGGAAAAGAAGATGCAAGGAGAGGAAGCTTTTCTGCCATGCTCTGGAGGAAGAACAACACAACAATAGCCTAAGGCCTCAAGGGGAAGTAGGGCCTGCAGCCTACCGATGGTGGCCAAGGGTGTCTGACAGGGCCAGGTGGAACTGGCCACTAAGTTTAGGGCAGGTGGAAAGATGGAGATAATAAATTGGTAAGGGCACACTTTTCCAGGCAGGAGATATCTGCATCCAGCAATTGTGCCAAGAAGGCAATTGTAAAGGAATTAACTGTGTGTGTGTGTGTGTGTGTGTGTGTGTGTGTGTGTGTGTGTGTGTGTGTGTTTTATTCGAAGAGAGGATTCATGGGTCTCAGGAATGGGTTGGTAGTAAGGTCACCTACAGAAACCACAGGCAGGCAGTACAAAATGGAAGCCAGCAGAGGCTAGTAGCTCAGGCAACCCAGGCAAAGGGGATGGGTTTTAAAGCCACACACAGCTATCATCACTGCACTCTCCTCCCAGCTGCTTTCCTTTTTGTATTAGTTACCACTGAAGGTACCACATTTTATGTCACTCAGAAATTCTTCCCTTCTGGATCTGTCTGATGGCCTTGATGCTCTTTAACATGCCTCCCTAGCCTCCATGTTTCCTGTAATTCCTTTCGAATTGTTAGCTTTTATCTGCATATTTTCTCTTTCCTTATCTTATATTAAAGTAAGAGTCGTGTCTATCAACTAGTGAGTGGGTAAACAAAACAGTGTATGTCTACACAGTGGGACGTTCTCAAGACATGAAAGGAACAAAGCACTGAAAGTTGTTGAGTATAGATATCTATTCCAACATAATATAAATAAAAGAAATGCCACCAAGTCACACATTAGATGATTGTATCTGCATAAAAACTATAAATAGCTATAGCTATTTTTGCAGAGTAGCAAATTCTTAGATGGGTGCTGCCTCCATAGTAGGGATGGCACTGGGGAGTAAGAGGTGACCAGTACAGTCCCCTCTCTGGGTGATAACAACTTCTAAAGTAAGAAGTGGTAATGTCCTCCTAGAGGGCATTATAATCCCAACACTCGAGAGGCTGAACCAACAGGATCTCAAGTTCCGGGTAGATTACATAAAAAGACTATGTCTCAAACAATATAACAAAATAAAATTGTTCTAAAATTGACTACAATGATGATTGTACCATTCTCTGTGAATAAAGCCACTCAAGGGTATATTTTAAATGCATGACCTTTATGAGGGCATAAAAGTTATATCTGAAAAAGCTGTTATAAACCAGATGAGGTGGTGTACATCTGTAACCCCAGGACTTGGGAGTCTGGGCCACGATGACTACTTTTAGTCTAGACTGGGACTACATAATGAGTTCTAGGTAAGCGGGGGATGCAAAGTAAGATCTTGTCTTATTCTTCTCCCCAACAAAGAAAGCTATTATGAAATTTTAAAAATATATTTATCTTTTGGGTGAGTTCAGTACAACATGTGCTTAACATCCATGACACCCTGATTTTTAACCTCTTGTACTAAAAAGTAACTTTCTGAACAAGAATTCTCTTAATTGATGGCCCAGAGAACATTAGAAGGTTTGCTAAACAAGCATAAAGTCCTGGGTTTGAGCCACAGCTACACACACTACACAGTCCACATACACAGGGAGTTTGGGGGATGACAACAGTAACAGGCTGGGTGTAACGATGTATGTATGCCTGCAGTCAAAAGATGACTTGTGCCCAAGAGCTAGAAGATCAGCCCAACCAACACAGCAATACATCCCATGCCAAAAAGAAAACCAACCAAACAACAGATCACCGTGCTAACTAAAAATACCAAGAGCCAGAACATTTCATATGTGCTCTAGCTACCACTTACATTAAAGAACAAAATCAATATGTTGCTGTTTGTGTTAAAGAACTACGTATATGCCATGGTTTCCATGTTATCAAATGGAATACAGACTGTATGGCCTAATGTCTTAGTCGTTTACCATGTTATCAAAGGTCTTTGAAAATTTTTACTTGCATTAATTAAAACAACAAAAAAAAGTATTAAAAGCAACTCACAAGCAAAGCTGAGTGAACAACAGGGGGGTTTGGATGGTCCATAAATAAAATAAGGCCAGGCAAACATCCCTGATCCTGGACGATGGCTCTTCTGTTTAACGGATCTGCTGCTAAATCCCGTAGCTGGTTAACTACTGATAAAGCATCAGGCTCTTCATTCACAGTAGAAGAGGATGAATTCATCTTCTATGACATGCACATGAATAAAAAGCTTCTTAAATTCTGTGAAAAAAAAAAAAAGTAGAAGTCAGGTTGACAAAATTCTCATCTGCCAAGGTAGACTAGGATCACATTTGTCTACTTACTTACTGAGACAGGTTTCACACAGTGCAGACTGGCCTCAGACTCACTATGTTGTTGATGCTGTCCATGTATTCTTCATCCTCCTGCCTCTGCTTCTCAAAAGCTTGGATTACAAGCAAACACCAGCTATGCCTAGCTATGGTACCTTTAAGTAACTACATTATAATATCTTTAGAAAGAAGCAGATGAATCTAAATTACACACACAAAAATAAGGACTGGCAATTCTAAAGCTTGTGAAAAATAAAATGAACATAAGCTGAAGGGAAAAAAATCAAGTTATTTATATATGCAAAAGAGCATATGCCATCCTCAATATTCCAATAAATCCCATTTTAGCAATACATATTTTAACACTAAGGTTCCAATAAACACGGTCTTTACATACAAGCTTGCAACCTTTGCTCTCCTCTTCAAACTGTAACCCTGCCAAGACGTTTCCCTCCTAGAACATTTCCAGGCCTAAACCAAATGCCTCCAGGAAAAGTAGTGATGTGATGGCCTGGGCTTTCCTTATTCATCTGTGGGAGGGGTGTACAGCAAACTGTATCTACGAAAGATAAAATCTCCTAAGGAAAGGAAAGAGAACCTTGCCAGGCACTGTGGCCTACCTGCAATGCAAGCTACCTCAGAAACTGAGGCAGGAAGATCTCAAGTTCAGGGCCACCTGGGTGACTTACTAGGACCCTGACTCAAAATGAAAATTTTGTTCAAGGAACTACCTAAGTGGTAGAGCACTGCCTAGCACACTTTACTTGGTTTCTGGGTTCAATTCCAAAGATGGGAAAGGAAAAGAAGAAAGAGAAAGAAAGAAAAAATGAAAAAGGGCTTCTCTCTAATCTGTGCCTCAACCAAGCAATGGGAGGCCATGGTAAAGACACTTGCTGCCGAACCTGACAATGGGAGGCCATGGTAAAGACACTTGCTGCCAAATTGACAATGGGAGGCCATGGTAAAGACACTTGCTGCCAAACTGACAATGGGAGGCCACGGTAAAGACACTTGCTGCCAAACTGACAATGGGAGGCCATGGTAAAGACACTTGCTGCCAAACTGACAATGAGAGGCCACGGTAAAGACACTTGCTGCCGAACCTGACAACGAAGTCCCATATATGGAACCCAAACAGGGGAACAAGAAAACCTACCCCTCAACTTGTCTCTGACCTCCACCGTTGGCACATGGTGGCATACGTGCACCAATATGTACAATAAATGAATACATGCAAACACACACTCGTGCACACACACACACACACACACCACACACACCACAACAACAAACACGGCAAACAGTGGCTTTTTCAGTGTCCAGGCTTTGATACTGTAACAATCTGTTTTTATCTGTCATCCTTCGATAACTACTCAACGGAGATCATCCCTTAAATGTTACATATAATTTTCCTGTTCCTTTAGGATGGCCTGCAGTTAAAATATCTTAAAACTTCCAATCCTCAAACCCTACTGATAAGTCCCTACTGGGGACTACCTAGGGAAGAGTCAGGAACATCAGGCAATGCCAGAAACTCAAATCCAAAACAAGGAGAGTTGTGGGTCAAATGCCACAGCAACTACAACTTTTAAACGAGGTAAGAAAAGAAGGCAGGAGAGCTCGGATTTGCCCTCCAAATTACAGATTTTACATAAAACTTCAAAGCAAGACTATTCGATGTCAAAAGCTCATTTTATTTTAGTATCTTGATGGCATCAGGTTACAGACACCCCTTTTTGACTATGTGGCCTGAACCTTTTCAAATAATCAATGATTTAGTAGCAGATTACTGAGCTCACATAACCAATTTTTATTTTATCTTACTTTTATTTTTGAGACAGGGTCCCACTGTACAGCCCACGATAGCCTCAAACTTGTCAGATCCGTCCTGCTAAGGCTCCCCAAGGGCTGAGACCCCTCCTGCTAAGGCTCCCCGAAGGCTGAGACCCCTCCTGCTAAGGCTCCCCGAAGGCTGAGACCCCTCCTGCTAAGGCTCCCCGAAGGCTGAGACCCCTCCTGCTAAGGTTCCCCGAAGGCTGAGACCCCTCCTGCTAAGGTTCCCCGAAGGCTGAGACCCCTCCTGCTAAGGTTCCCCGAAGGCTGAGACCCCTCCTGCTAAGGTTCCCCAAGGGCTGAGACCCCTCCTGCTAAGGTTCCCCAAGCGCTGAGACCCCTCCTGCTAAGGCTCCCCGAAGGCTGAGACCCCTCCTGCTAAGGCTCCCCGAAGGCTGAGACCCCTCCTGCTAAGGCTCCCCGAAGGCTGAGACCCCTCCTGCTAAGGCTCCCCAAGGGCTGAGACCCCTCCTGCTAAGGTTCCCCAAGGGCTGAGACCCCTCCTGCTAAGGCTCCCCAGGGCTGAGACCCCTCCTGCTAAGGCTCCCTGAGGCCTGAGACCCCCTCCTGCTAAGGCTCCCTGAGGCCTGAGACCCCTCCTGCTAAGGCTCCCCGAGGCCTGAGACCCCTCCTGCTAAGGCTCGAGGGCTGAGACTATATGAGTACACGGCCACGCCTGTCAAGATGGATGACTGTATAGGACAGCTATGCTGGGTTAGGAAGACAGAAACCGGCCTGGGGATGAAGGCCCTAACTTTATCCCCTAGTGCCATAAATGCATACAATAAAAGAAAAACAGGAGGAGGGGCCAAGGCGGGATGCTGGGACAAAGATAACCAGCATTCTCTGTTTGCTTCTGGAGTGACAGGAGGACAGGGGTTTACCACTGCCTGACTCAAAAGGTAGAACTTGGAGATAAAGAGATGGCTGAGTGGTTAAAAGCACAAACGGCTCTTGCAGAGGACCCAAGTTCAGCTTCTAAACATCCATGTTTGTTGGTTACAACCATCTGTAACTCCATTTCCAGGGTATCTGATAACGCTCTTCTGGCCTACATGGGCACATATGCAAATACATATAATTAAAAATCTTTTTTAGGGGTTGGGGATTTAGCTCAGTGGTAGAGCGCTTGCCTAGCAAGCGCAAGGCCCTGGGTTCGGTCCTCAGCTCTGGAAAAAAAAAAAAAATCTTTTTTAAAATAGAATTTAAAGCTCAATATATGTACTGAATATTCTTTGTAGTTTTGTATTAACTATCAACATAAATTGTTTATGAGAAATTTTTTTTCCTTCACAGGCCGGAAAAATAGTTATATGTGATTACTGCAGGACTTACTCCACACTTCTCTACTCCAAATTTAGAAGACATCAAAGTAAATGGAGAAAAGGAATTAATGAGAGCAACATACAATATATAAGAAGATGCCATCGTGGAATCCATTACTTTGTATGCTAATGTAAAAAAATTTAACTATTCTGTATCACACTAAAAAATAATTTTAGGGCTGGAAAGATAATTCTGTTGATAAAGTGCCTGCTGGGCAATGAAAAGTGACTTTGCATTTCCAGCACCAATGTAGAGGCTGGATGCAGTGATGCATGTGATCCTAGCATGTGTCTTAGTCAGGGTTTCTATTCCTGCACAAAACATCATGATCAAGAAGCAACTTGGGGAGGAAAGGGTTTATTCAGCTTACTTCCACATGGCTGTTGATCACCAAAGGAAGTCAGGACTGGAACTCAAGCAGGTGAGGCAGCAGGAGCTGATGCAGAGGCCATGGAGGGATGTTACTTACTGGCTTGCCTCTCCTGGCTTGCTCAGCCTGCTCTCTTTTAGAACCCAAGACTTCCAGCCCAGGGATGGCACCACCCACAAGGGGCCCTACCCCACCTTGATCACTAATTGAGAAAATGCCCCACAGCTGGACCTCATGGAGGCACTTCCCCAACTGAAACTCCAGCCTGTGTCAAGTTGCCACACAAAACCAGCCAGTACAACTGACCTCTTGTCAACTTGACACACAAACACATCACTATTAAGCCTCAAACCTTACTTTCTTATTTATCCCCAAGATCTAAAGTCCCACAGTCTTTACATATTAAAAGTTCAATCCATTTAAAATGTCCAATATCTTTTAAAATTCAAAGTCTCTTAACTGTGGGCTCCACTAAAATACTTTCTTCCTTCAAGAGGGAAAAATATCAGGGCACAATCACAATCAAAAGCAAAACCAATGTCTGGGATCCAACTCAAACTTCTGGGCTCCTCTAAGGGCTTTGGTCACTTCTTCACCTTTGCCCTTTGTAGCACACATCTTGTCTTCTAGGCTTCAAATGCCTGTACTCCACTACTGCTGCTGTTCTTGGTGGTCATTGTATGGTACTGGCATTCCCAAAATACTGCTGTATTCCGCTGTAACTTGGCTTCACCAATAGCCTCTCATAGACTGTCTTCATGGTGCCAAGCCTCAATTCCTTTGCATGACTCCTTCAGTCCTGGGCCATCAACTGCAAACCGAGGCTGCCCCTTCACCAATGGCCTCCCATGGCCTCTCACTGTGCTGAGCTTCAGCTGCTCTTCATGACCCTTTCATGCCTTCAAAACCAATACCACCTAGGTGACTCTTACACATTACCAAGTCCTGCTGCAGCACAAGGTACAACCTTGGCTATCTCTGGAACACAGCCTCTTTGTGCTCTCAGAAAACACTTCCCAGAAGATGTCACCTCAGTGATGCTGGTCTCTTCTTAATCACTGCTAATTTCTTAGCTCCAGCTAACCAGCATCAATAGTCCCAGTAATGCAAAGTTCTCACTTTATTAGTTCTGGTATCTTGTTAATCACACCTGATACTTCAGCCCCAGCTAACCAGAACCACAGAATCTTCACAATCAAAACAGCATGGCCCTGATAAGAGTCTTTAGTCTTCCCTCTGAAATTTCACAAGCCAGGCCTCCATCTCTGCACTGTTCTCAACATGATCTTCCAAGCTCCTACATAACATCCCATAGAGCTCTTAACAACCAGTGGCTCTTCTAGCTCAAAGTTTCAAAGTCCTCCCCGAAACATGGTCGTTTGTCACAGGAAGACCCCACTATGCAGGTGGATCCTTGGAGACTCACTGACAGACCCCATCTCAAAAAATAACATGGAGGGAACCTGAGGAAGACACTGGAGGTAGACCCTTGGCCTCCACATACAAGCACACACATGTACCCTATGTGCACACACGCGTACACTGACCACTGTGGAGATGACTGAGTGGGTAGTGCTGACTGAGCAAGCACAAGGACCTGCATTTGAATCCCAAGCACCAGTGTAAAACAACAAAACCAAGCCCAGTGGCACACATCTGGTAATTCCAGTGCTGGGGCTACAGAGGCAGGTCTGGAACACAGGTCAGCTAGCTCAGCTCCTCCAGCTTCCGCAGAGACCCTGCCTCAAGAAATAAGGACGAGTAAGAGACAGAGGAATATACTCAAAGTTGACCTCAAACCTCCGCAGGGATTCACACAGACACACACACAAACACACATGTACACAGCACAAAGAGGGACAATAATTTTAAGTAACCTGAAATGCTGTCCTGAGCACATGTATAGTAGCTAATGAACCACAAACAAATAAAAGGTTAAAACAAACAAATAAAAACCCCCTTTCCTTTCTGTAATGAATACCATATTAGCACAAACACAAATGTGCTTGTTCATCTGTCTGCTGGTTGTATTTTCCATCAAAAGCATTAAATGTCAAGAGGCATGGACCTGGACAGCATCAATCAATACAATTTCCTTGGGCCTATCCAAATCAGTAGGTGTTTTTGAAGGCAAGACCCAAGGCCTATGCACATCAAATAAGTTCTGGTGCAAACCAGAGCCTGAAACTTTACCCTGGCATATAAATGAATGCCTCTGAACGCAGCACCGAGAGTGGGGCTAGAGAGATGGCTGGGCAGTGAGGAACACTGGCTGACCTTCCAGGGGTCAAGGCTTCCATTCCCAACGCCCAGAAAGCAGCCTACAACTCCAACTCCAGTTCCAGGGGATCCGATGCACCAGGCACATGTACAGGCATAGATGGAGTCAAAACCATCATAGAAAATACTTTTGATTATTAAAACACTGAAAACTAAGACTCTCTGAAACACTATCTTTAATTATTGAGACTTGGGATAAGTGAATCTGGCAGTTTGCTTCAGCTTTACCATCAAATAACCAAATGAATAAACTGGAAAAACTGGGAGCAGCAGCA
>NW_022196899.1:13256484-13278410 GCF_008632895.1 Mastomys coucha
AAAAAAAAAAACCACAACACCTAACTGGAAGATCTTCATGACAAATGGTAGAAATTGGGGGTAGGGGCTTACATAGGGAGACTAGACTGCGGCAAACTGAGTATACATAAAGAACACAAGGTTCTTTTAATCTGACTAACTGTCAGCAGTAAATTAGCATTTCCTCAGTCTTAATTTGCTCTTTTACTTCTAAAGCCCATACCTGATGTCAATTACATGATTACAAGACAATTTTTGAAACAGTTACTATCGATGCCTACTTCAAGATTTGGGACTGCTAAGTTAAAACTCTCAAGAGACACATTCATTTTCTGAACAGGAAAACATCTTGCAAATGACAAAACTGAAAAAAAGCTTTGTTCTTGTTTTTTTTTTTTTCTGTATTTCAGTCCAACTAGAGGTCACAGTACATAAATGTACACAGCATTAAATGTACGACTTTACTTTTTCTTCTCTTTACTAAGCTCTGGCTGACTATGTAGCTGAGATGAGCCTGGAACTGAGAAGGGTCTGCCCGCGAATACCTCCCAAAGCAAGGATTAAAGGCATTCACAATTACGACCCAAACTTATTTTGTCTTCCATGATTCTCTATGTGGACTAACATAACCCTCCTCAAACTTTAAGGAGCGCTGCGATCACCTAAGGGATCTTGTTAAAAATGCAAGTTCAAGCTCAGTGGGTGCAACGGAGTCTCGGAATCTGAGATGTCCGACCAGCTTCCAGATGAGGACTGTGCGGCTGTCAGACAGGAAGTCTTTGAAGCACGGAGTTAGAGACACGCGAGACGTTTGTTTTGGGGGCGGATGTCGGAAAGGTATTCCTTTTCTTTTAGCTAAGAATCACCACTTAATTAATAGAAGTATTTAGCTCTCGCGGGCTAAGGGCTGCGGCGGGTACACACTCTTATCCTAAATCCGTAAATGATTAAGTGGGCTTGGAAAGCAACCACCACTATCAAACACCGAGACCCGATCTGGCTTCTCCTTGCGATTAACTTTAACTGTAACTCTTCTGGCATTGAATTACCGTCTCCAAGCCTCCGTTTGTTCAGGTTCACAGTTTTGAGCGGTTATCAAGGAAGATAATAAAATAAGAATGCAAGGCAGTGAAAATGTCTGGCAAGGACCCTGCAAGCACAGAACAACTAACCCAGTAGGAAACTTCTAATGCGAAGCTCTGAGGAAGAGAGCCATCACGAAAGGAGCAGCTAACTGCACCAATGCCCACCACCGGTGTCCACGGGTTTCTCTTGAATGAAGGCCTGCGCGCACAGACTCGCACATTTACAGAAAGGAACGCCGAGACCTGGACGCCCGCTACCCGTAGGGCGAGCTGGCTGGTCAGAGTAGCAGGCGGGGAGGAGAGCAAGCGTCCGGAGCCTGGCCGCGGGGTGCCGGCAGGAGGCGGGCGCAGCGGCGGGCCCGCGTAGCAGGGGCCTCCCTCGGCCCCACCTCGGTCCCGGCTACGTACCCTCCAGAGCTCCGGGCGTCCGGAGCCTGCCGCAGCATCAGAGCCGCGCACCCACCACGGCGGACGACGGGCGGCGGAGACCCCCGAGCCGCGGCCTGACTCCCAGAACCACACACACACACAGGGCTGAGTCGCTGGCGGCGGAGGAGCTGCAGGACTCCGCGGTGACCCTGTCACCTCTGCTGGCTTTATCATCCCATTGGCTGAAGACGAAGCAACGTGAGGAAGGCCCACCCAGTCCTAGAAGGGATGGTTTTCAAACCTCTTAGCTCATTGGTGGATTAGACCGGACCTATGAGGACCCGGAACACTGAATTGGACCCGAGGGCTCGCCGTCCACCGAGTACTCAACAGCTTTACGTCCATCGCGGCTCCGTGACTACAATTCCCAGAGTTCCCGCGGCGGGAAGGCCTTCCGGGTCTCAGTTCAGAAGTTCAAACCGCGTAGTCTAATAAAACAAACAACCTGTAACCCTTCGTCCGCGTCAGTGAGTCTTTGCCCAGAATCTTCAGGCGTTTTCTTGTAGTTTTTTTTTTTTTTTTACTGTGAACGTCGACACTCTGTGTGGCCTCTCTGGATGTGATTCATTTCTTGTCATCGTCGCTTTCTAGCAAAGCAAGGGATGCGAAGTGCTTTTATTAGGTTGGCCGACGTGATTTGACGTCGGAAAGAATTTTGCCTTTTTTCTTCGTCAAGAGACGTCTGTTTAAGAGACGTTTCTCCAGTTCCATCGTGAAGTTTTGTTAAAGCTGTTTTCTGTTTATCAAAGTAAAGACGTACTTGTTTTATCGATAGTAGTCGCCGAGGGTTTACTTTAGTATGTTTTATTTTACAAAGTATTTCTGGAATTATAATCCAAGTTTCGCAGGCTAGTCTGAAAATAATGCATCCACCCACACTCCTTGATTTTCTCTTCTACAGTCTGATTCTGACGCGTTGCCTAGATATTAAACTTACAGGGATTTTGTTGTTATTCTTGTCGTTACAAGGAATTTGAAAGGGCTTTAATTTGGAAAGAGTGTGGAAGACACTACACCAGACTGTACTCTACGCTATTATCTCCAATGCTTTGTAAGTGAATTTATAAACCAGACCACCACGGCGGAATCTGAGCACTAACTAGGTAAAGGCTGAAGGCAGATCATTTTAAGTTCAAGCCCCATTAAGCTAACTAATGCTTCACAGAAACCTTGACTTAAAAGGAAAAGAACAAAAGAGTCCTTCTCTTGAGTTTTTTAATGTTCCCTTGTTCTTGGTTATCTTATTATTAAAACCCAAAATGAAAACAAGACCAAAGGAAAGCCTGATAGAAAACAAGAACAGGTCTCTAAATACTATCTGACCAACATGCAAAAATAAGTCTGTGCACTTTATTCGCAAAGCCAAGACGAGGATTGGTGGTAAGAGAACATCGAGCCTAAATTAAAAACAGTGAATGTAGAAAGCAGGAAAAAAAAAAAAAAAAAGCAAATATCTAAGTCCAAGGGGCATATCCAGTCAAGCACAACCTCTCTGGTTGTGTAAGTGAAGAATTGCCCAATATTCTGATAAAAGATGATTCAGTAATCCGGAAATGTAAATTCACTGTTTTTGCTAATGCCTAATAGGAAAAGACACATAGTATTTTCAGAATTAGTAACTAATGACAGGTTGGGTTTTTTTTTTTTTTGAGCAATCAGTAAAAATATGTTTCACAAAGTCTTTTAGCTATTGGAAGTTCACCATCTGAAATGTAATGTATTCTCACTTATGCCTTTAAGCTCTTCCGAATTTAAACTTTGTGCAAAATGTCATTACCAAGAAAAGATGGCTAGAACTAAAAAGCAGAAGAAGCCTTAACAACAAATTAATCAGTGCTTCCTAAACTCCTGTGAATTGATTATAAGCCTTAGGGAAGCCTTTTAAGTTTTTTATGAATTCACATTTCTAGTTTAAAAGTGTCTGAACTTGGCACCTATGAAGTTGTGCTGCCTACCATTATGACTCGTTGTTGGGTCTTAGATATCTTGCCACAGGACAGGTCAGAATGTAAAGTTTCTCAACCGCTGTTGCTTAAGACAGTATTCAGATCCCTGTAGTTTTATTTAACAATTGTCTTTTGAATACACACATTGTGCCAGAGACAGTCTTAGCTATGGTTCAAAGTGAAAAACAAAACAAACAACAACAAAAAAAACAGCCCTTCAAAGAGCTCAGAGTCAAGGTGCTCGAAGAGCAGCAGCTTCTGGCATTTTGAGATCAGATAATCCTTTTTCATTTTTGAAATTTTAATCTTGTTTTTAATTTTCCTACAAATACAGATTATATTATCCTCCCACCCATTTCTTCTATCTCCCTTTTAGTTACCTTTCCCATTATCCCTCTTTGTTCACCAAACAATTTCACTTCTACTTTCATGTTCTGTATACATTCATGATTTTATGTGATTATATAAAATCTAGTGTCTTAGTTAGGGTTTCTATTGCTGCACTGAAACACCATGACCAAAAAAAGCAAGTTTGGGAGGGAAAGGTTTTCATTATTGTAGGAAAACTGGACAGGAACACAAACAGAGAAGATCCTGGAGATGAGAGCCGATGCAGAGACCGTGGCGTTTGCTGCTTACCCCGCCTTCTTTCTTATAGAACCCAGGACCACCAGCCCAAAGGTGGAATCACTCACAGTAGGCTGGGCCTGCCTCCATCAATCACTGAGGAAATGCCTTTCAGCTGAGTCTTAGAGGAGGCATGTTTCTCAATTAAGGTTTCCTACTTTCAGATGACTCTATTAGTGTGTGTGTGACAAGTTGACACAAGACTAGCCAGCAGCCATAGGAACCAGAAATGAAAGAAAATATGACATTTATCTTTCTGAGACTGGCTTAATTCATGTAAGATGACTGTCTCCAGATATGTGTATTTTCCTACAAACAATATAACCTTATCCTTTGTGGCTGAAAAGATCCCATTACATGTACATGCTACATTTTCTTCATCCGGGTGAGTTGGTGCCATCATTTAGCAGTCATAGATATAGTTCTGTATTAAACAGTAATGTGCAAATATTGCTTAGATTGATTTATAGTTTATTGGAAACTTCTGTGCCAGTTTCTGTGGATGCCAGACTAGTTTACAGGACAACAGCTGTGAATAAGAACTCCTTTTCACTCACATCCTTAACAGGATTACTTCTCTGACCTTCTGGTTGGATTACAATAGAATCTCATATTTGTTTTGCTTTACATTTCTCACATGTTGTTGTTCAGGTCTCTCCTGTACTTCATTTTGCAAACTGCTGATTTCCATTAGCCCACTTAAAAAGTAGTTGTGAGTTATTCTTATTCACTTTTTTAGTTCATTGTATTGTCTGAATATTAATCCTCTGGCAGAGGTATAGCTGGCAAAGATGAATCCTGTTCTGTAGGATGTTCTTTACTAAGTATTTCCTTTACACCATAGGAGCCTTTCAACTTCATGAGGTCCCATTTGTCAGTTATTGAAATTATTTCCTAAGCAACTGTACTCCTATTAGAAAGCCCTTGTCTATTCTTATGTCTGGATATCTTTTGCTTACCTTTTCTTCTAAGAGTTTCAAAGACTTGGATCTTGCATTAATGTCTTTGATCTGTTCAGAGTTGATTTTTACGAAGTGTGAAAGATAAGTTTCTAGGCCCTGTGAAGGTTCTATGCCCCAGTGTAGGGGAATTCCAGGGCCAGTAAGCAGGAGAGGGTGGTGTGGCGAACAGTGGGAGGGGGAGGGAACAAGGGTTTGTTCTTGTTCTTGTTTTTTGTTTTTTTGTTTTTTTTTTCGTTTTTTGGTTTTTTTGGAGGGGAAACTGGGAAAGGAGATATCGTATGACATGTAAATAAAGAAAATATCTAATAAAAAAGATAAGTATCTAGTTTCATGCTTTTATAAGTGCATATCTGTCTTAGCTAGGGTTTTGCTTCTGTGAACAGATACCATGACCAAAGCAATTCTTTTTTGTTTGTTTTGTTTTGTTTTGTTTTGTTCAAGACAGGATTTCTCTGTGTAGCCCTGGCTGTCCTGGAACTCTCTCTGTAGACCAGGCTGGCCTCAAACTCAGAAATCCACCTGCCTCTGCCTCCCAAGTGCTGGGATTAAAGGCATGTGCCACCACTACCCAGCTATTGACTTGCATTTAAAAAGATTTTTTGCACCCAAGAGGCAAAGGGCAAGCTGATTTCTGAGTTCATGGCCAGCCTCGTCTATAGAGCAAGTTCAAGGACAGTCATGTCTCTATAGAAAAAATCCTACCTTGAAAAAAAATTTTGTTGCTGGGCCAGAGACAGAAATACTGGGAATTAGATGATTTCCTTGACTATTAGTGAGCTCTACACCGGTGTGGGCTAAGACTATCAGACTATGTCTCAAATAACCAACAGCTAGACCAGGAAGATGGCTCAGCAGCTTGCCCCCTGATAATGCAAGCCTGCCCTGCACCTGATTCGTAGAATGTGTATTAACTACTTTCCTCTTCCTGTGCTCTTAGGAGCACAAGCAACTTAGAGGTGAGTAGGGTTTGTTTCCGTTTAAGTCACAGAGGGGTACAGTCTGTCTAGATAGGTTAGACAGCAGTTGCCTAGGGCTCACCTGCCAGTCAGGGGCAGAGAGATCACATTTTGTCTACTCACAGTATTTAAATTTGGGTTTCTATTGCTGTGATGAAACACCATGACAAAAAGTGACTTGGAAGTGTTTATTTCAGCTTACACTGCAGTCTATCATCAAAGGAACTCAAAGCAGGAACCTCAAAACAGGAACACTACTTATTGGCTTGCTCCTCATAGTTTGCTTAGCCTACTTTGTTGTAAAATCCAGGACCACCTTCTCAGAGAAGGCACTGCCCATGCAGTATCTGGACCCACCTACATCAATCATTAATCAAGAAAATGCCTAACACATTTTCCTATGGGCCAATTTTATGGAGGCATTTTCTCAATTGAGGGTCCATCCCAAGTGACTCTAGCTTATATCAAGTTGAAAAAAAAAAAAAAAGGACCATTAACCCCTTGTTAACTTTACACACCAATACAACACTATTAAACAGTAACCTTTCCTTTCTTGCTTATCCCCAGGATCTCATATTGGTATTAATAATATCATATACAAAACATTCCAACTTTTAAAATCACCACAGTCCTTAAAAGTCAAACACTAAACGTGTGGACTCTCTTTGAAATGTTCAACATCTCTCTAAAAATCCAATGCTTCTAAAAGTCCAAAGTTTCTCTAAAATATCCAAAGGTTCATAACGAGGTTCCCGTAAAACCAAAAATAAGTTAAATGCCTTCCTTAATCCAAGAGGGGATGGCCAGGGTAAAGGCACCATAAGCAAAACCACAAGTCCAACAGTGTAGAAGCTCAGTGAGAAACTCCTGGAGCCCACTGAGGATCGTCTGGCCTCCCAAGGCCTTAAGCAGTTCCGTGTCTCCAAGACTGCTGCATACTGCGCACACAGTTTGTCTCATAGGCTCAGGCCTGCTCTACTCTAAAGCAACAGCTCTCCTCAGGGGCGTCACATTATACTGACCTCTCCAGAAGTCTGCCGTCCACTGCAAATGGGATGCATATCTACCACTAGCTTCTCCCGGGCTCGGTTTGGGGGCTCTGACCTTGCCTCATGGTGCCGCACCTCAACTCTGCTCCATGCTCCATTCAATACAGAGGCTTTTATCTCGACGGAGGCTACACTTTCACGAAGGTCTTCTCCTAGACTCTCTTCAGGGATTCCAGACCTGCCGGTGTCAAAGCCTCAGCTTCTCTGAATGACTCCTTCATGCCTTCAAAACCAGTACAACTTGGGTAACTCTTACCCAGGACCAAGGTTGGCTGCCAGAATGAGATGCAACTTTGGCCCCCTCCGTATCACAGCTTCTGTGTGCTGGCCCGGAGGAAAGAACCTCTCAGAGGTTTTTGCCAAAATGATGCTGGTCTCTTTTTTGTTTTGTTTTGTTTTTTTGTTGTTGTTGTTTTGTTTTGTTTTGTTTTTTGTTTGTTTTTTGTTTTGATTTTTTGAGACAGGGTTTCTCTGTGTAGCCCTGGCTGTCCTGGAACTCACTCTGTAGACCAGGCTGGCCTTGAACTCAGAAATCCGCCTGCCTCTGCCTTTAAGGCGTGCACTACCACTGCCCGGCTGCTGGTCTCTTTTTAATTGCAGCTGCTTCTTCAGTCCTAGCTGACCAGCATCCACCAACCTAGCAAAGCAAAGTTTCATTTTTATGGTTTTGGCCTCTTTTTTTTTTTTCTTTTTTTTTTTTCTTTTTTTGGTTTTTCAAGGCAGGGTTTCTCTGTGTAGCCCTGGCTGTCCTGGTACTCACTCTGTAGACCAGGCTGGCCTCGAACTCAGGAATCCACCTGCCTCTGCCTCCCAAGTGCTGGGATCAAAGGCGTGCGCCACCACCGCCCAGCAGTTTTGGCCTCTTGTTAATCACAACTTTTCATTCCCCAGTGACCAGAACTACTATTCTTAATTCAAAATAACACATAAATGGCACTGATAGTGACCTTGCTTCTCTTTAAGCTTCACAAGCCAGGCCTCCAATGGCGAGGTTACCCTCAGCATTTTCTTCCAAGTTCACACAACCACAGCTCATTAAGCTCTGAGCACTCCACCACTTCTCTAGTGCAAAGTTCCAAAGTCCTTCCAAGATCCTTCCTAAAAACACATGCTCGGGTTTGTCAGCAATGTCTCACTCCTGGCACCAATTTCTGTCTTAGACATCCTCTGCTGTGATTTTTTAGAGGAAAAAAAAATGACCAAAAGCAACGTGAGGAGGGAAAAGTTTACTCCAGCTTATAGTTCCATGCACATTTTAGCACCACAGGAAGCAGGAACTGAAGCAAAGGTCGTGGGGGCACACTGCTTACCGGCTTCCTCAGCCTGCTTTCTTTCTTTCTTTTTTTTTTAAAAAGATTTACTTATTATTATATCTAAGTACACTGTAGCTGTCTTCAGACACACCAGAAGAGGGCATCAGATCTCATTATGGATGGTTGTGTGAGCCACCATGTGGTTGCTGGGATTTGAACTCAGGACCTTCAGAAGAGCAGTCAGTGCTCTTACCCGCTGAGCCATCTCTCCAGCCCCCCAAGCCTGCTTTCTTACACAACCCAGGACCACCTGCTCAAAGGTGGCACTGCCCATAATGGGCTGGGCCCTCCCATAGCAATCATTCATCAAGAAGATCCACAACAGACTTGCATACAGGCTAATCTTATGGAAGCATTTTCTCAATTAAAAGTCTTTCCTAAACGACTCAAGCTTGTGGCAGGTTGACAAAAAATCATCAAACACCCCAGGACAGAAAGCTGAGGTGGGAAGGGCAGGCTATAAAACATCAAAAACCTTCCCCTGGAACTTTCTCTTAAAAGTTCCTCAGCATTCCCATCTAGGGACTAGATGTTCAAATACATGAACCTGGGGTGGACATTTCACATTCAAAACACTGTACCACATTAAGGAAGGAGAGAACTAATTCCACAGCCTTGTCCTCACAATGCACACTGTGGTGGGTATGTCTGCCCTTCAAACTGTCTCTCCATTGTCAATCTCTCTCTCTCTCTCTCTCTCTCTCTCTCTCTCTCTCTCTCTCTCTCTCTCTCTCTGCCCTTCAAACTGTCTCTCCATCGTCAATATCTCTCTCTTTCTCTCTCCTCTCTTTCTCTCTCTCTGCCCTTCAAACTGTCTCTCCATTGTCAATCTCTCTCTCTGCCATTCAAACTGTCTCTCCATCATCAATATCTCTCTCTGCCATTCAAATTCTCTCCATCATCAAACTCTCTCTCTCTCTCTCTTTCTCTCTCTCTCTCTTTCTCTCTATTTCTCTCTCCTCTCTCTCTCTGCCCTTCAAACTGTCTCTCCATCATCAATCTCTCTCTCTTTCTCTCTCTTTCTCTCTCCTCTCTCTCTCTTTCTCTCTCTCTGCCCTTCAAACTGTCTCTCCATTGTCAATCTCTCTCTCTGCCATTCAAACTGTCTATCGTCAATATCTCTCTCTTTCTCTCTCTTTCTCTCTCTCTTTCTATTTCTCTCTCTCCTCTCTCTCTCTCTCTCTTTGCCCTTCAAACTGTCTCTCCATTGTCAATCTCTCTCTCTGCCATTCAAACTGTCTCTCCATCGTCAATCTCTCTCTCTCTCTGCCATTCAAATTCTCTCCATCATCAATCTCTCTCTCTCTCTCTCTCTCTCTCTCTCTCTCTCTCTCTCTCTCACACACACACACACACACACACACACACACACACACGCACACACACACAGACTGATAAAGAACACAATTTTGCCATGTGTGGTATTACACAACTGTAATCCCACAAGTAGGGAGATGGAAGCAGGAAGATGAGTGTTTCAACCAGGGCTGGGGGTAGAGCCCAGTGTAAAGGCACTTCCCCACAAGACACTGATGACCTGAGTTCAGTTCTGGGGATCCACACGGTAGAAGGAGGGTCCAGACTCCTGGAAATTGTTTTCTAATATCCACACACATGCCTTAGTATATGAACTCCTCTTTTACACAATAAATAAATATTGACAGCAAATTTAGGTGGTGTGGTGCAGCTCAGTGGTAAAAGACTTCCCTTGCATATGTGAGTCCCTTCCTCAGAAAGACAGCACCAACAACCCTTATTTACTGCTGATTATTCATGTGTGTACACATGCACTCAGATGTGAGCAGGTAACATGACACAGCATGTCCATGGGAATTAGTTTTCTCCTTCTACCATGTGGGACCCAGGGATCAGATCCATGTCATTAGGTTTGACAGCGAGCACCTTAACCTATTGAACTAGCTCATCATGCACCAAAATGGAAATGTTTAAAAGGTGCCTAAGTGGGGAAAGGCTCATGGGCTGCACTCCTTTTGGGGGATCTCTAGGCAGTTAATCATTGCTGTGGGAAGGAAATACATGTTTTTCAGAGAACTGCAAGTTGTCCATGATAATTTGCTTAGCCCAATTAAACTAATTGGTTCACAAAGAAGGAAGGAGGGAAGGAAGGGAGGGAAGGAGGAAGGAAGGAAGGCAGGGAGGGAGGAGAGAAGGAGTGTGGCCCACGCAGTCGTCTCTCCAACAAGAAGAAGACACACAGACACTAGGATCCTTCTGCAGCAACGTTTACTGCCCTCTTCCAGAGGAAAAAAGGGGCCGAGCCAATAATCAGCACTGCTTATATACACCACAGTACGGTGTGTCCGCCCATGATTGGCTGTTCGCTCATCACCCCACGTGACGCCCCGGGATGGGCCGTGACTTGGCATCTTTTCATTCTACGCACATGCGCAAACAGTTGTTTACTAGGAGTTGACAGCAGAAGCAGGCGCCATCTTGCCATGGCGAATGCCTCTTCAGCTCCACCGCTCCCCACAAAGGAGGAAAGGAAAGAGGCAGGAAGAATGGAAGAAGGAAGGAGAGAGGGAGGGAGGAAGGTAAAAAATTGAGAAGAGAAAAATTTCATCAGAAACAGGAGGAGGGCAAACAAGAGAGGGTGGTGAAGGATGAATATGTCAAATGCTCTATATACATGATAAAAAAACATAGTGCAATCCATTCTGCATATAATTAATATATGCTAGTTGCCGTGGACCGGGATTTCTTGCGGGGTCCCTTGTTCCATGGGACTAGGGGCTCTGGCCAGGTGGGCATGGGATTCGGCTTTGACAAACAGACTAGACACGAATGGTGTAAGGTCTGAGTGTATTTCTTTAAAAATGACATGAGGCTTTTACAATCATTGTAAAAGAGAAATGAAAAATCTGGCAGCTCAATAGTTGAGGTACATCTGAGGCTATCTGAAACATACTGGGTCTAAAACAGCAGCTATCTCCTCTGAACTGGTGCTGCATCCCCCGGGGCCCAAGTGCTCTGGGCCCGGGGGACTGCGAGAGATACATGAATCTGAGTCCTAGCCCATCTAAGTTCTAGTGCTAGTCCTGCAAGTGAGTCTAAGTCTTTCTTCCCTCTCAGTCCTTCCGTTAGACTGAAGTCACGTAGGCAAGCGACCCCCACACCAAGGTCAGCAGGGTCTGGTAGCTAGGTGTGAAACAGGAGGAAGAGGGGTGGAGCCCTTCCTGTTGAGGTATTCTTATGCTAATTTTCTGGTTCTTGTTGGAGGCAGGCAGAGGGGAATCCCTACCTAACACTTTCAGCTAATGTCTTAGAGTGAGAGAAACCTTTCAATTACTCTCTAGTACTTAAAACATTAAACTAGGATAGTTGGAAACATTGGTGAAGGTCAGAAAGCAATGTCTGAATTTTCTCTTGATAGCTGTAAGAAAATGATATCTTGATGAGTTCCTAGCACACTAGTATGAGGACATATCTGGGCCACCTCTGAGTTTGGGGTGCCAGGCAACAATGCAGAGGCAGGAGACTGACTTCCTTGAAGTTTATGCCTCAAATACCGCCGTCATGCAAAGTGCGCGTGGCAGCTAGTAAAATGCTTTAGAATGCTTTAGAATGCATAAAAGGTGTCAGTAGACAACATAATCTGGAATCTTACTGATAGAGACAAAAACAGAATAAAATACCCTAGAATATTTGCCACAAAATGAAAAATGTAGCCAGAAAACCTGAAAAGGAAGGTAAACTCACATCTATCTGAAAATACAATTTAATGTAAAGTAAGAACAATCCCTTGGATCTGATTTCCAAGTCAAGATCCCACAATGATGACAGCAGGGATGGTGAGTAGGGCAAGGACTCTCAATCACGTCTATGAAAATGCGAGTTCGAACAGCACTGTAAAGAGCAATGAATCAAAATCTATTCCAGAAACCATGACACTTTGACCCAGCAATTGTGACCCAAAGACTCTAAAGATTCTGGGGCTGGAGAGATGGATCAGTAGTTAAGAGCACTCGTGTTAGGTGGCTCACCACAACCTGTAACTCCAGCTCCAGGGAAATTCAACAAGCCTCTTCTTGCTTCTGCAGATACTCACAGACATGTGTGAGTACACACACAGATAACTTGAAGAGGAAGAAGAAGAAGAAGAAGAAGAAGAAGAAGAAGAAGAAGAAGAAGAAGAAGAAGAAGAAGAAGAAGAAGAAGAGAAGACAAAGAAGGAGAAGAAGAAGAGAAGACAAAGAAGAAGGAGAAGAAGGAGAAGAAGAAGAAGAAGAAGAAGAAGAAGAAGAAGAAGAAGAAGAAGAAGAAAAAGAAGAAGAAGAAAAGAGAAGACAAAGAAGAAAAGAAGAAGAAGAAGAAGAAGAAGAAGAAGAAGAAGAAGAAGAAGAAGAAGAAGAAGGAGAAGGGAAGACAAAGAAGAAAAGAAGAAGAAGAAGAGAAGACAGAGAAGAAGAAGAGGAAGAAGAAGAGGAAGAAGAAGAAGAAGAAGAAGAAGAAGAAGAAGAAGAAGAAGAAGAAGAAGAAGAAGAAGAAGAAGAAGAAGAAGAAGAAGAAGAAGAAGAAGAAGAAGAAGAAGAAAAAGAAGAAACCCTGGCTGGAAAAAAAAGAGAGAGAGAGAATGAATCTGAAGACTCAACGGTCCCAGTGATCTCCACAACAATACGCGCTATTTCCGCTGTTCTTTGTCACCCACTGGAACTGGATAGTAAAACCTGAAGACACCACACACTTTGCTTGCAAAGAGAAATTAAGCTGGAACTATGCTAGTGGTCGCCTCCCCATTAGCCAGTGTTCAGAGTACTAGAACATATCATGCAGATTCCTGGGAAGAAAAATGAGCAGTTTTACCCAGCTGTGAATCCTGCAAAACCTTCGAGGCAAGATATGCCTGTTGATGTAACACCGACCTAAGAGTAACCAATTACTGTCTGATTGGATTTGAGGTCTGTTCCATAAGAAGGGATTCATGCCTAGTACTATAAACATGATCCAAAATCTCATGGCTGGAAGGTCATAATCTGCAGCGAGCAGAGAACCTGTTAGTGTTGGTTTTGTAAATGGACCTGGTGTTCATAGACTAGTTCTTGTCTTTGCCACGGTCAGGGTAGCTAGTGCAGAGTCTTGTACCTAGACAAAGTTCTGAGGATCTGTGACTCTTGAGTGCTGGGCTCTCAATGAGACATTGTTATCTCCCTCTCCACCTTCTGAGGATCTCGGAAGAGGAAGGAGACCGTAAGAGCCAGAGGATGCAGGAGATTACGGTTAGTTGCTGTCTTCTGGTCGTGACCTGACCGTTACACTCATGACCTTACAGTGGGTCTGGTTACTGTCACAAGACCTGCGCAAGATGGAACATGTCAATATTCCGTATTATGCAGATTCCTGGGGAGAAAAATGAGCAGTGGGTGTGACACACTCATCCTAAGACCCTCATCCTAGCTGCCTGGAAGCCGGTATTCTCCTAGCAGCCTTCAGATGAAGATGTAGAACTCTCATCAACTCCTGCACCATGCCTGTCTGGATGCTGCCATGTTCCTGCCTTGATGATAATGGACTGAACCTCTGAACCTGTAAGGCAGCCCCAATTAAATGTTGTCCTTATTAGAGTTGCCTTGGTCATGGTGTCTGTTCACAGCAGTAAAACCCTAACTAAGACAGATACTTACAAAAGAAAGCATTTACTTGGGGGTTTGCTTAGCTTCAGAGGGTCAGTTCATAACTATTACCCTGGGGAGCAGGGGAGCAGGCAGGCACAGTGAGGTAGTACCTGATAGTTTACAATTTTGATCCACAAGCAGGGGCATGAGATTGGACCTGGAGTGGGCTCTTAAAACCCATCCCCCATAATACACCTCCTCCAAAGACAATTCTAATTAATCCTTCCCAAAACACTTCCACCAACTATGGATCCACCATTCAGATACATGAGCCTATTGGAGGCATTCTCATTCAAGCTGCCATCATAACAAAAGATAAATCTAATGAACTCATGTCAGTAACAGAGCATCACAGGTACGGCGGTGCATGCTTCCTATATACCCATAAGAAAATATTTTGGCTCATCGTGGCTGTCAACATGACTATGTCTCTAAGGCTGGACACTCTGGTGAGGGATTTTCCTGATCATTTGTTATTGTTATTATTTGTACTGGGATGACCCACTGTGGTCTGGGTCACACCTTCTGGTGGCCGCCCACGTAAAAGGATATGGAAGGAAGAAACTTTCTGTCTGCTTTTCCTCACTCTCACTAGCAAGTTCTCCTGTCCTACTGCTGCAGCCAATATTAGACCCAACTGCATCAGGACTGCATCCAATGTAGACTGAAGACCAGCAGCTCTCCAGGAGTCCTTCGGGCCTCCTGCACCAACTTGGGACTGAGTCATCCAGCCTTGTGGGCGGAACGACTCCTGGATTCTCAGACTTTCCATCATTAGACAGCTATGAGACTACTCAGACCACATCCAGCAAGTCCGTCTAATGAATCCGCCTTTGATGTATACATTCTATTAGCTCTGTTCTTTAAGGAACCCCATTTAATACGAAAGGCTAGGCAGAAGGCTTCTAAGCCAGCCTGGGCTATGCAGAAAGTTTAAGGAAGAGCATGAACTGCTTCAGCAAGGATGAATGGAAGGAATGCTCAGAGGCCATGGTTCAGTGGTAGAGCGCTTTCCTTGCAGGATGAGGTGGGGGTTCATTCAGAGAACCACAAAAATTAATGAAAACAATAAGGTAATAAGAAAGAATTAGTGGAACGTTTAAGTAAATCATGATAGTTCCACAAGCTTTGGGCCATTGTATAAGCATGAATAAAAACAGGTCAGAACTCAGATAGTGGTATAAACATGTAGTCCCAGGACAAGGGACACAGGTAGAAAGATTGAGTTTGAGGCTAGTCTGAGCTACAAAGTGAGATCTGGCCTAAAAAACTCAAGGAGCTGGGATACGGCTCAGTGATGGCGAAGCAGTTGCTGCTATTTCAGGAGACCCAGGTTCGACTCACAACTGTCTGTGTTTTAGTTCCAGGGGACTAGGTCTATTTAGTTCCGTTGCCATCTTCTGACCTCTGCGAGCACCAGTCGTGCACATGATACACAGATATATATGCAGGTCAAAGATCCATATACATTAAATAAATCAATCTAAAAATAAAATAATGAAATGTAATTAAAAATAACAAAAAACAAATTAAGTCTAGAGTTGTAGAAATAGCCTTATAAGATTACAGTCTTAAGTAATGCCAGAAAAGCATATACTAGTCATTTAAAAAATGATAGCAAAAATAGTCAATTTTTATTTTATGTGTATGAGATGTTTGCCTGCATACATGTACAGGCATGATATATATGGCTGGTGCCTGCCAAGGTTAGAAGAAGACACTGGATCCCTGTTGTGGATAGCCCTGGTCTTGTATTTTGATGCTAATTCTCCTCTCCTGGAAAGCACTGCAGAGGAGTGAATCATGTATACAGGTGCCTTGTGAACCTTCTCCCCACTTTAACTTTTCAAACAAAGGCTAAGGCCAATGATTGGGCAGCAGGAGGGAAGGTGGAGCTGAAAAGTTTGGGGAGAAGGGGAGAGAAGAGTCGGGGGAGGAGACTGGAGAAGGCGACGATGGAGGAGGACGAGGTGGAAGGAAGATGGAGCTGAAGCACATGGCTTGGAGAAATCACAAGTCATATGGGATCTCATAGATGGGAATAGAGTAGTGTAGTGGTAGATCTGCCCAAGATCTAGGCAAGTAGCTTGTATACCAATTAATTAAGTTGTGAATTCGTTGATTGGGTAAATTGGGTTGAAAATTTACCTCAACCCAAGGTACTGGAGTTACAGGCTGCATGTAGGTGCTGGAAAAGGGCCTCTGCAAGAACAAAAAGTCCTCCTAATTGCTCTTCAGTTACTGCTCCTAACCGTCTCTCTCCAGCCCCATCCCCTCTTACACATGAGTACATAAGCTACGTAGGATAAGATTATTAAAAATACAGAAAGGTCTACACCTTGCTTTCTCAGTTGAAATGCGTGGGACAGGATGTGGGAAGGGAGAGCTGTCTTGAGCTTCTATTGGTGTGATAAACACCACGACTGACAGTAACTCGGGGAGGATAGGGCTTGTTTCAGCTCACAGTCCTGTGGGAAGTCAGTGCAGAAACTCAAGCAGAGCAGGAACGTGGAGGCAGGCACTTAAACAGGGAACATGGAGCTGTGCTGCCTGCTCACCAAACTCACAGTTTCTTCTACCTCCCTGAACCACCCGCCCAGGGATGGCACTGCCGACAGAGGCTAGGCCCTCTTTCATCAATCATTCATTAAGAAAAGGTCCCCGCTTGCCTATAGGTCAATTTGATAAAGGCATTTTCTCAGTTGAGTTTCTTTTTCCCAGAGAACTCTAGCTTGTGTCAAGTTGAACAAAACAAAACAAAAGAAAACAAAACACCATCATCAGCGGGGTGGTGGTGGCTCACGCCTTTAATCCCAGCACTTGGGAGGCAGAGGCAGGTGGATTTCTGAGTTGGAAGCCAGCCTGGTCTACAGAGTGAGTTCCAGGACAACCAGGGAGAAACCTTGTCTCGCAAAAACAAAAACAAAAACAAACAAACAAAAAACCCAACAAACAAACAAACAAAAAACAAAACAAACAAAAAAACCCCAACACCGTAATCATGACAGGAGTCCGCCACATAAAGAAAAGTTAAAAAGCAAGAATAACATTACTTGGAAATGGGATATAAATATACTTTTTTTTGTATGTGATTAGTTTTCATTAAGTGAAATCATTTATGCAAATCTTACTCTCTCTCCTGTCTGCCTTCCTGTAAGTTCTCTCTGTCTCTTTCCCTGTCTCTCTATCTCTCTTTCTCATGCTCTCTCTGTCTGTCTCCTTCTCCCTTTCCTTTTGCCTAGCTCTGTCCCCCTGACTCTATTTTCTCTGTGTGTTGGGGAGTGTATGTGCCCGAGTATGAATGTGGGTGTTTCCACTGGTGGAAGCGTCTACTGCTTCTACTGCAGGTCTTCTCCATACTTAGGAGAAGGCTCTCCTGTGAGCCTCTCATATACGGCTACGTATACACTCCTCTCTGAACTAAGTCCCTCTGCCACCAATAACAATAAAATTTAGACAGTTTCTATTCAAATATATTCCCAGTATATGGAACAAAGATTGGAAAGACTGGTTTGGCCTTAATTGTTTTTGGATGAGGGTTCAGTATGGAAAGACTGGTTTGGCCTTAACTGTTTTTGGATGAGGGTTCAGTAGAGCAAACTGTGTCTTCAATGGATCTGTAGGAGACTCCCCCATTTACCTCTAATGCCTATCTGGGTGTGCACAGGATTAAACCCAGATGCATTGTGAAGAGACATGTACAGTAGAAAAATGAATATATTACTTGTCAGAGAACCACCCCAACTATACCCGCTACCTTGAAAACCGTCACTCATGCATCATGTGTCAATACTAACAGTGTTTGTTTAAACATATCTGCACAGTTGCTTTGCTTTTAAATAAAGTTACTTACTACTTCTATGAATCTGTGGGAGCCCTGATTTCAGTCCTTTCAATTAGAGGCAGGGACCTGTGCACACCTAGCCCAGATCTTGACTACAGGTAACATTTTGGCCTATTTGGGCAGTTCAGCCCAGCATGGCCAAGAAGGCAGAGTGGAAAAGCTAGGAACATGGTGGCCAGGAAGAAGAAAAAGTGAACATAAGGGGTCAAGGTTATGGTATATCTCCCAAGAGCACACCCCTAATAACCACGTCATGTCCACCTCCACCCTCCACCTGTAAGAGCCTAAGCAACCTGTACGCTCCACCTGCCCAAGGACCAGGTAACTTCCTGGAATCATGCAAGTTATGCTTCTTGGAAAATAACAAAGCTACGTGGGAAATTAGATGGCCGTACGGTTTTGTCCTTAAAAAGCCCATATGACTTGTGGCTTGTCACCACTTGCTGGGATTCCAGAGGATGGACCTTACCAGAGTCAATCCTAATTTAATTAAATTAGGATATTTAGTATTTAATTAAAGCTTGCTTCAAATTTGACTCAAAATTGGGGAATTGTTTTTTTCTTTCACAAATCTCAAGATTAGCACACTGCCTCCAATAATGCCGCCATATAAAGAATCTCTTCTTTTGGATCTCAAATGTCCCCCCACAGGCTACTATTCTTGAACCCTTGTCTCCCAGCTGTAAGTGTTGTTTCGGAAGGGTATAAAGCCGTAGGATGTGGGAACAAGCTGAAGGAGAATGGCTCCCCGAAAAGGGAGAGGTGTCACATTTAGGGCCCAGCAGGTGTACTGGCTGGTTTTGTGTGCCAACTTGACACAGGCTGGAGTTATCACAGAGAAGGGAGCTTCAGTTGGGGAAGTGCCTCCATGAGATCCAGCTGTGGGGCATTTTCTCAACTAGTGATCAAGGGGGTACAGCCCCTTGTAGGTGGTGCCCATCCTTGGGCTGGAAGTCTTGGGTTCTATAAGAGAGCAGGCTGAGCAAGCCAGGAGAAGCAAGCCAGTAAGGAACATCTCTCCATGGCCTCTGCATCAGCTCCTGCTTCCTGAGCTGCTTGAATTCCAGTCCTGACTTCCTCTGGTGATGAACAGCCATGTGGAAGTAGGCTGAATAAACCCTTTCCTCCACAACTTGCTTCTTGGTCATGATGTTTGTGCAGGAATAGAAACCCTGACTAAGACAGCAAACAGACATCTGACAGATGAACAGCCTCCTGCTTCACTACACAGCTATAAGCCATCCTGGCTGCCATGTCCTCCACCACAATGCACTCCACCAAACACACCAAAGCCCAAATAAACATTTATTCTATTTTCCATTTATCTATTTTATTACATTGTGAACATGGATGTTTTGCCTGCATGTATGTCTGTGCACCTGCATATATGTATGTCTGGGGCCCATCGAGGTCAGAAGAGGGCACTGAAACTGGAGTTACAAGCAGTTGTCAGCTATCACATGGGTGCTGGACGTTAAACCCAGGTCCTCTGGAAGAATACCCATTGCTCATCTGAATGATACATATGGCGAACATTAAGACCATTGCAACTCTCTTGAAGATCCTATACTAACACTTGTCTGTGTCTTACTTAGGTTCCGTGACTCCTCTTTGAGCCATAACCAGTGAGTCATCTCTCTAGCCTTGGAATCTTTATTCTCTTAAGTTGCTTCTTATTAGATATTTATCACAGCAAGGAGAAAAATAACAGAGTCCAGTCAGCAGTCAGTGGTGAGTCCATTCTAGGTCCAAGCCTTCACGAGTTAATTATCTCTGGAGGAGCCATAAGCCCTTCCAAAGATTTGCAGTACTACTGTCCAGGGATTGTCTCATCCAGGGATTGTCTCAGTCCAGTTGTTCTTCTCATCAAAATTAACCAATGTCAACTAACCCAGATCCCTCAGCGCTCCCAGAGACTAAGCCAAAACCCCAAAAGCATACATAGTTTGGTTCCTGGCCCCGGACATAGGTGTAGCGGAGGACTACCTTGTATAGCCTTAGTGGGAGAGGATGAGCTTACTCCTGTGGAAACTTGATTATCCCCAGGGAAGAGGGATGCTGGTGGGGGTGAGAGGGGTGGGTAAGAGTGGGAGCACCCTCTCAGAGGGGGTGAAGAACTTGGGGAGGGGATACCAGACAGGGGGGCAACTTTTGGAATGTAAATAAATAAAATAATTTAATAAAGATTTTAAAAGAAAAGAGTTGTCTTTTGATTTTTTTTCCTTTTCTTTCTTTCTTTTCTTTCTTTCTTTCTTTTTTTTTTTTTTTTTTTTTTTTTTTTTTTTTTTTTTTTTTTTTTGGTTTTTCGAGACAGGGTTTCTCTGTGTAGCCTTGGCTGTCCTTGGAACTCACTGTGTGGACCAGGCTGGCCTCGAACTTAGAAATCCACCTGCCTCTACCTCCCAAGAGCTGGGATTAAAGGCGTGTGCCACCACCTCCCAGCCTGTCCTCTGATCTTAACATGTGTGCGTGCGCACACGCGCGCGCGCGCGCACACACACACACACACAAACAGAGGCATCACTTTAAAACATTTTAAATTTAGCGAATCAGAGGAAGGAGGAGCCTACAAAGGAAATGGTGCTGGAGACTACTGATGGCTGAAAGTGGCTTTTATGAAAACTGGACAGAAATAAAAAGGATCCTCTTTACCTTAGAGTCTGGCTAAAGCCTCTCACTACAGCAAAGCAAGAGTTCTAGAACAATGAACAGCTGCATAGGGCCTCTCTTTCTTCCAGATGTCGATCTGTCATTTTCTAGAAATCTCACCGGAAACCTCACTTGTAGGGAAAATACGTGTAGTAAAGTCCTTGTGCAACTCTAGCGCCTCATGGTTTAACCTTATCAGATCACAGTTCTATCCAAAGCATCTCAGGAGCTACACTATAATCTCAGAGGATGATGGGATGGAAGCACAGACTCATCTGGATGATACATATGGTGAACATTAAGACCATTGCAACTCTCTTGCAGAGCCTATACCAACACTTGTCTGTGTCTGTCTTAGGTTCAGTGACTCTTTGAGAAACACACATCAATCCCCTGACTGCGCTTGCCTATCAAAATGCCTTTAATCAGGTGGTGGTGGCCCACACCTTTAATCCCAGCATTTGGGAGGCAGAGGCAGGCAGGTCTCTGTGAGCTTGAGGCCAGCCTGGTCTACAGATCGAGTTCCAGGACAAATAGGGCCTGCCTGTCTTAAAACAAAACAAAACAAAACAAAACAAAAGAAAGAAAAAAAGCCTTTTAAAATTATGTGTGACATATACTCACACAGAAACATATATACAGAAATAAAAATAGATCTCAAAAACAAATTGTGTGTGTGTGTGTGTGTGTGTGTGTGTGTGTATGTGTGTCCAGATGTGTATGTCCAGGAGTGCATCCAGATGTATGTGGAGGTCAGAGGGCCGCCTTAAGGTGTGTTGCTTCTTCCTTTCCACCTTGTTTGATTCAAGGCCGTTTTATTGTGTGTCCATGCATAACCCAGGCTAGTTGGCAAAGGGAGATTCTCCCATGCATGCCTCCTGTCCCGCAGGGGTAAGGATTGGGATAAAGACTAGCACACCTGGTTCGGTGGGTTATAAGGATCTAAACTCAGATCTCAGCTTACCCACTGAGTCATCTCCCAAGCCTTAAAATAGCTTTAATAAAACCTCCAACACTGCGTCACACCAACTAGTTTCGAAATCCTTTTCTGCATTTAACATCATGAATCCTTGCATTCCTCAGCCTGCCGCAGATGCCAGTATGGAACATGACTCTGCCCCCCTCCATTGACAGACACTGTAGTATTTCTATCTCATTCTTTTCTTCAGTGTATGGGATGCTTTGTCATAATTAAGTTAAAAGTGACCCTGAGAGTCTTCCTTGATTCTCACCAAGAACCCTGTGAGACTCGTTTCCCACAGTGGGGCAGTTAAGCTAAGGCAAAAGCAGCACAAGAAGAAATGGGCCTTGATTGCTAGAAGAGACTCCATGTAAATAACTTAATCTGTATTACCAAATGGGACTGTCATTCAGCCTGGCATGGGATGGGTTAATGAGGCCATTGGCCATTATTCTGTCTCCCGTTTTTCTGTTAGTTTGTTTTTTTTTTTTTT
>NW_022196899.1:13278466-13285250 GCF_008632895.1 Mastomys coucha
TATTTATTGTTATATGTAAGTACACTGTAGCTGTCTTCAGACACACCAGAAGAGGGCGTCAGATCTCACTACTACGGATGGTTGTGAGCCACCATGTGGTTGCTGGGAATTGAACTCAGGACCTTTGGAAGAGCAGTCAGTGCTCTTAACCACTGAGCCACCTCGCTGGCCCTCTGTCTCCTGTTTTACTAAACACTGGATCATAAGCACAGGAAGTTCTGTTTTTGTGCTTCATGGTGACTCTTTTGGGTCTTTGTGATAAAATGAAATTGACCTTAGAATGGCCGATGCTATGCAGTAGTCCTCAAGGATTCTCCAAGCTGTCCTGTTGGGATGGGAAGCACACAGAGTCAGAAGGAAAATTTCCTTGCTACATTCTTTATTTTGTGTATGGGAATGTGTCTACCATTTCTATTGTGGTGAAGAGACGCCATGATCCAGGCAACTCTTATGAAAGAAAACTAATTGGGACTAGATTACAGTGTCAGAAGTTTGGACCACTATCAGGACAGAAAACATGATAGCATCCAGGCAGACATGATGCTGGAGTAGTGGAGAGTTCTATATCTTGACCCAAAAGCAGTCAGAAGACTAGCTTCCAGGGAGCTAGCAAGAGGTTCTCAAAGCTTAACCCCACAGTGACACACTTCTTCCAACAAGGCCACACCTCCTTATTGTGCCACTCCCTGGGCCAAGCATATTCAAACCACTACAGGGTCCCGGTATCAAATACCGGCTGTGAAATTTGGTGGCAACAGCCTTTGCTTGGTGAATCATCACCCTGGCCTCCGTAAGTCAAAGGACCTTTTCAAGGCAACTGCTGACCCATTTCCCTCTCTTCGTTCAAACGGCAGATAACCTCTTAGTTATTCAGGATTCTTTCAGAAAAAGCTGAACTATCCATTTGGGGGGGGGTGGAACCCCTCCAGGATCAAGTATACTAAAGAAAACAAAGTCCATTTTTTTTTTCTGATATCCCCTAGTGGATTTTCTTGTAATATCTGCCATTTGATTACCAGTTTGTTCCAAATCACCTTCGTAGGAGTTTGTGCATATATATTAGTAGCTCCAAACGGAGATGTAAGAACCAGTCTCTTACTTCCTACCAGCATCTGCAGATTGTCTCAAGCCTAGTACAAACAGAATGTCCTATCTCCCACTCTGTGCCCAGGCAGCTTACCTGAGCTTACCTGAGTGCTCCTGTCTCGATATTTCACAAAGGTACCACAGCAGTGTTAGCTGCAGTGTTAGTGCGGCTGCAGTCATTTCAGATCTTTTCCCACATTGAAGCCACATGGCTTTTAGTAGGATGTAGGCTGCCACAGACTGAACACTGGACCTTTATTGCTGCCTATTGACCAGAGAACTTCTTGCCATCGGCTTCCCTCAGAGTAACAGAGACAAGAGTAGGCAAGCCAAGATCAAGGCTGAGATCTTTTTGCAACCTGATCTCAAAATCAGCCTCCTCAGGCACTTCCTATATTCTCCTAAGAACTACGTTACTAACTCTGTTCAAGGAGGAATTATCCTCTGTTCAAGGCCAGGGTGATGACTCACTAAGCAAAGGCTCTTGCCACCAAATTTCACAGCCTGTATTTGATACTGGGACCCTGTAGTGGTTTGAATATGCTTGGCCCAGGGAGTGGCACAATAAGGAGGTGTGACCTTGTTGGAAGAAGTGTGCCACTGTGGGGTGAAGCTTTGAGAACCTCTTGCTAGCTCCCTGGAAGCTAGTCTTCTGACTGCTTTTGGATCAAGATATAGGATAATTCCTCCTTGAACAGAGTTAGTAACGTAGTTCTTAGGAGAATATAGGAAGAGCCTGAGGAGGCTGGTTTTAAGATCAGGTTGCAAAAAGATCTCAGCCTTGATCTTGGAGGTGGAGCTTAATGAGGGGGCTATCTCAGGGCTATAAACAAATAATTAGGAAACATGATAAGAGCCTGGAGAGATGGGTCAGTGGTTAAGAGCACTTGGTGTGCAATCATGAGGAGAAACATTCAAAATAAGACACGTAAAACTCCAGCTTTGAGGAAGACAAAGCCTAGCAAAAAAATTGAAAGCCATAGATTCAGGGAGAGATCTCCCCTCAAAGAACAGCATTAGAGGAGGAAAACTGAGGTCCTTTCCTGGCCGCTACACACACGCACAGATAGACACAAATACAAACAATTCCTTTCAGAGTTTTTAATTCACATATTTATCTATATGAGTGCGCTATCTGCTTATACACTTACTTGCCAGAAGAGGGCATCAGATCTCATTATAGATAGTTATGAGCCATCATGTAGTTGCTGGGAATTGAACTCAAGACCTCTGGAAGATCAGGCAATGCTCCTAACCACAGAGCTACCTCTCTAGCTCATCAAATATATATATTTGGTTTTTCGAGACAGGGTTTTTCTGTGTAGCTCTGGCTATCCTGGAACTCACTCTGTAGACCAGGCTGGCCTTGAACTCAGAAATCCGCCTGCCTCTGCCTTCCAAGTGCTGGGATTAAAGGTGTGCGCCACCACCACCCAGCTCAAATAATTCTTGAAAACAAACAGCATGGTGAAAATATAGCAGATCTATCAGCTCACAGTCTAAATTCAAAGATATGCCAGCAGTCACCAGGATACTTGATATCTAAACTTTTTTTTTTAAAAAACACCATTCTAGGGCTCTTTCAACAAAGGGTTGATTATCCATTTTGGAGCAAGAAATACACAAAATGAGTCAGTAGCATCTCTAGTTCTAGAAGAAAGGACATAAGCGAAAAACAAAAGGGCCACACAAGCCAACCTAGAAGAGCTCCATGAGGGCTTTGTGCAAAGAAATAAAAATCTCAGGATAAAGTTAAAACAACACATATTTGTGTGTGTGTGTGTGTGTGTGTGTGTGTGTGTGTGTGTAAGTCTACATTAATGATTGACTATAAATAAATGAGAAAAAAATTTCTGATAATAAAATTCCCAAACTGTATGTGCTAATGTACTCGGGTATACTCTTTCAGGAGTTGAGACTTCATCCTATAGTCCTCTGAAATGGGGGCAGGGCTAAGGACTTGTCTTAAACACGTGCAGAACGTACGCGCACACACACACACACACACACACACACACACTCACATACACACACACACACACACACAGAGAGAGAGAGAGAGAGAGAGAGAGAGAGAGAGAGAGAGAGAGAGGGTAACATGTTCTTGTGGGTATTGTATGAGTCAAATATCTTCATATGTAGCTTTTTCCTCAAGTCTTATAATCATAGATTAATTATATTAAAAAATGCCAGACAATTTCAAATCTAGGACCATTATACAAAATATCTGACTGTATGTCTCAAAACTGTAACAGTCATGTCACACTCATGAAGAATAAGATAAAAAAGAGGCGAGTAGACAAAGGTGATTTGATGACTAAGTGCCATGTGTGGTGCCATCCTTGCATTAATAAAACCTGAACAGAGTCTGGAGTTTTTATCCATAATTGTCTTAGTTAGGGTTTCTATTGCTCCAACAAAACACCAGGACCAAAAAGCAAGTTGGGGAGGAAAGGTTTATTCAGCTTACGTTTTCATTGTTGATGTTCAAAGGAAGTCAGGATGGGAACTCAAGCAGGGCAAGTACATGGAGACAGGAGCTGATGCAGAAGCCATGGTGGGTGCTGCTTATTGGCTTGCTTCCCATGGCTTGCTCTGCATGGTTTCTTATAAAACACAGGATTACCAGCCCTGGAATGGTACCATCCACCATGTGCCCTCCACCACTGATCATTAAGTGAGAAAAATGTCTTACAGCTGGATTGTACAGTTGTTTTCTCAACGGAGGCTCCTTCTGCTCGATAACTTTGTGTCCCGTTGATATAAAATCAGCCAGTATAGTAGTAACGTATGAGTGTAGGATTTCTAATTCTGTCAATGTATCACAGTAATGTAAGATTGGGGAATACTGGGGGAGGTAAGGCCAGAACTTTTTCCTACCCCTTGGCACTTTTCTATAAAAGTAAAAATTTTTTTTCTTTCAAAAAGCAAGCCTTAAATGTGTAAAAGCATAACAAGTGCAGGTCTTTTTTTCTAGATTAGATCCTGGCTGGACATATTTCAAACCATCCTTCTCCTTCACCAGGGTTTGGTACCAGGCACCACGTTGATAGGCTCCTTGTGTTATAGTATTGAATGAGATGGCACACAGCTTGGTCGGAGTTCTTAGAAATGATTCCATTTTGGGGGAGAAACAATAATTTGTGACGAAATTACTCGGGTTTAAGTCATCGCGCCTTCATCCAGATTGTCAAAAAGTTCGGGGCCACTCCAGGGCACGTGAGGGTAAAGCAAGGTGGGAAGGAAGGGGGAGTTGTAAAGAAAACACAAAAAACCAGGTCTTAAGCCATCAGATTCTTCTTAAACATAGACAATCACATAGGCCTGTGTGGTGTCATGCAGCTGAGAGTCACCTGTGGGTCACACAACTGGTGATCAGGGATCCTGAAGCAACTTTTTTTTTTTTTGGTTTTTCAAGACAGGGTTTCTCTGTGTAGCCCTGGCTGTCCTGAAGCTCACTTTGTAGACCAGGCTGGCCTCCCAAGTGCTGGGATTAAAGGCGTGACCCACCACGGACAGGCTCTGAAGCAACTATTAGCTTAGCAGTAAATCCTGCAAGTATTTCAGAAGCAACGGGCCGTTGGGAATGGTTGCCCTGGTCTGTGGTCCCCACCAGTTCAATTCAGCGTTTGTCTTTTCATCAAGCTTGAGACCAAGCACTGAACTGTTCTCTCAGGCGTCTCTCTCCCAGCCTTGGTCATAGCCTGTCAGGCTCTTTTGTACTTACATTATAACACTTGATCATATATCTTAACCTTGTTTGTTTGTTTGTTTGGTTTTTTGAGTCAGGGTTTCTCTGTATAGCCCCGGCTTTCCTGGAACTCACTCTGTAGACCAGGCTGGCCTCGAACTCAGAAATCCACCTGCCTCTGCCTCCCAAGTGCTGGGATTAAAGGCGTGCGCCACCATCGCCCTGCGTTAACCTTGTTTTGATCTCCCTGTTATATGGTAGGCTCACTCAGGGTGTGGTTGAAATCCTAAAAAAAAAAAAAAAAAAAAAAATCTTTGTACTGTCATAGTGGGCTCCCAACAAACGGTTGTTGAGTAACTGGATTGAAGCTCTTGATGAAATACAAAGCAGTAGTCAGGAGGAATTTAGGCCATCGGGGCAAGATCACCAGCGCTCCAATGTCTGCCCACGAATGACAGGGTAAGAGAGAAGGCAAAGTAGCAACAGCCGGTGCCCACTTCCCACCTTAACTCTCCCACCCTCTTCCGGGTTGTTTTGGAGTTTGGTTTTCTGGTGGGGTTTGGTTTTCTGGTGGGGTACGCTGGCCTGTCACTCTGGATCCGCCAGCCTCCAACTTCAAACTGCTCGGGTTACATTGCATGAGCCGCCACGCCCAGCTAAGGAGCGGCCTCGTGAAATACAGATAGGCTTTCCCTCCATATTCTTGTTTTATCGCACCCCCCCACAAACGGTACCATGCTGCTTATAGCTAACTTGACACAGACTGATCATATTTTCTATGACTAGGTTATTCGAAATCTAGAATAACCCTTCCCTTAAAAAGTACGCGCGGCAATTAGGCAGACTTCGGGGTAGGGGGAACCGACGGCAGGAGGAAGTCTCCATCCCCCTCTGAGAGGCGCCTTACACTCCTCCAGGACACACATCCCGGATGGGAGGCCAGGAAACAGATCGCCCTGGCAGACAGACACAAGTCCCCACGTGGGATGAGAAGGGATCGGCACAGGCTAGGCTAGGCTAGGCTAAGGATCCAGCTTCTTGCAGCGGGCACACACTTGAGACTTCACTCGGAAGGTGGGTCTTCCTACACCCAAGGGTCCAGGGCAGAAGAAGCACAGAAGACAAAGCGTGGTCCTCGAGAAAGCACACGCCCCTTACTGGGCCCCGCGCGTGCGCACAAAGACCGGGAAAGGTAACCCGGCCTGGCCGGGGAGCAGACACGCCTTCGGCCCCCGCCGCTCCTGAGCCCGCCCCCGGGCCCCAGCGAGCCGCTCATTGGTCATCATGAGCTGGGCCAGGGGCGGGGATTGGCTGATTGGCATAAGGTCCCGGGACAGCCAATCTGGAAGGCTGGAGTCGCTGGGAAGGTGAGGGCTGCTACGCAGCTGAGGTGAGTGGGGGCCCGGGTCGGAAAAGCGGTTGGCGAGGTGGGGAATGGCTACCACCCGGAGCTGAAGGGCGGCGGCGTTGCGGACTAGGGAGGGCACGGGGAGCAGCGCGGGAGGCCGGCGAGCGGGACGGAGGCCGCGGGATCCCCGAGCGGGGAGCAGCCCTACGGCTCGCCCGCCCGCCCGCGCCTGGCCTGCTGAACTCCGCGGGCCGCCGCCGGCCTGGCTCCCATCCCCCGCGGTCGGCGTTGCGCCCTCGCCGGCTCCGGGGCTGGGGCAAGGAGCGGGGTGGCCCCGGGCGTCTAACCTGTTCACCTGGTGTCCGAAAAACCGGCTGGCAGCTCTGAACTTTCTAGTCTCCCTACGGAAACTTAAGAGATCTGCAGTCAAACTTTTTGTTTTGCGATCCGTCTGATGTAACCCCTTCTGGTGGAAAACCTCGTTTTGTGCTCGAGAATGGTCTGTAGAAGTTCTGATCCTCCCTCCACTTCGTAAGTGCAGGATTTAAAGCTTGCTTCATCACATCCAGAAAAAAAAAATTAAGGAGCATTTCACGATACTTGATTTTAGCGTTCACTTTTCTTTTCTTTTCTTTTTTTTTTTTTTTTTTTTTTTTTTT
>NW_022196899.1:13285260-13294568 GCF_008632895.1 Mastomys coucha
TTTTTTGTTGTTCGTTTTGAGACAGGGTTGTGTCTTCCTTACTCCAGGCTGGGGTGGAATGCACTATGTAGATTAGGGTGAGCTGCTTAGAACCCAGGTCAACCTCCTGGCTGAGTCACCCCACCCAACTCCAGTCACAATTTCCTAGTGTCTGTAGTTGTTTTACATTACAATGACTTAGTCTAGGAGGTTTTGACACTTAGACGAAGTAAGTCGTGTCCATCCCGCCCTCTTCCCGCCTCTAAATTTGAGATGAAGTCACAGTATGGAGCCCCTGCTGGCTTGCAGGTTGATATATAGACCAGGATGGTCTTGAACTTGAAGGGATTCCTTGCCTATTTCTTTCTGTCATTTTGTTTTTGTTTTTCTACATAGGGTTTCTCTGCGTAACTGTCCTGGCTTAGCTGTCTTGAACTCCTTATGTAGATCAGCTGTCTTCAAACGCACCAGAAGAGGGCGTCAGATTTCATTTTTACGGATGGTTGTGAGCCACCATGTGGTTGCTGGGATTTGAACTCGGGACCTTTGGAAGAGCAGTCAGTGCTCTTAACCGCTGAGCCATCTCACCAGCCCCAATTTTTGTTTTTTTTTTATTACATTGTTTTGTGTAACCTTTGGAAGAGCAGTCAGTGCTCTTAACCGCTGAGCCATCTCGCCAGCCCCAATTTTTGATTTTTTTTTTTATTACATTGTTTTGTGTAGAAAACATGGGAATTGGTTCTCTTCCACCATGTAGGACTCAGGGCTCAAACTCAGGTTATTATGCTTGGCAACAGTCTCCTTTACCCACTAGCAATCACACCTACCCTTGAAAGTAGAGTGACTAGTAGAAGAAATAGTCTAAAGTAGGTGAGCAGGGGGTGCTTTTTACTGCTGTTTATGTAGTAGAATATGTTGTTATCTTGAAAGGCGTTCATTTATTGTCACCAAATAAATATACATATATTTGCTATCATTTAACAGTAGCTTATGGAACTGGATCTGACTAGCATAAGCTAATTGTGAAAATATAAAAGACAGGAAGAAAATGAAGTCAAACTAGGAAATACAGTGAGTTAAACTGCAAAATTTCAATATAATTAGGATTTTTAAACTATGAGTTTTTTTTTAGACAGGGCCTGACGTAGTAGTCAGACTACAACCAGGACCACTACTCTGTGAGTTTGAGGCCAGTTTGGTCTTCAAAGTGTTCCAGGACAGCCAGAGTTATACAGAGACTCCCCCTTCCCGCCCCCCCAACCAAAAAAAAAGTTTTGTGGCACACACATAATCCCAGTACTTGGGTAGCAGAGGCAGGTAGATATCTTTGAGTTCCAGACTAGCCTGGTTTATATAGTGAGTTCCAGGCCAGCTAGGGCTATATAGTAAGACTTGATCTTAAAAAGATCAAGCTTTATGTTATTTTAAAAAATGAGATTACTATAGTAAATACTCATTTAATGTATAATGGCGTTACACTGGGGAGTTGAAGCAGGAAGATGCTAATAAGTTCCAGTGCAGCCTGGGTTATAGAACGAGAACCTGTCTCAAGAAGAGGAGGAAAAAAAACCCAAAAAACCCAGAAAATGTATTCTAACCTGCTTGAAAAGTTACAACAATATAGAAGTTGTAAATGCAAAACCAACTTTTTTTTAAAAGGGAGCTGTTACTAGTTCATCTCAGATACTGTCAGAGTTATCTCTTCCTCCGTTTGCAGCAGGTCTCTCTTTCACCACTGGTTACGTGGGTCTGTGGTATGTGCAGATACGTGTGCAAGTCCCGGTGAAGCTGGATGAGTCCAGCAGGTATCTCCCTCTGTCACTCTCCTCACTGTTTTTTGAGACTGTCTCTTCCTAAGCCTGAATGGAAGCTTAAGATTTCAGCTGGGCAAGCCGACCGTGGCCTACAAGCTACCGGGATCCACTTGTTTCCAATCTGAAAACTGGGCTGCACTCATGCACATGACCACCATGGTCATGAGAAAACCAAGTCCCATGTTGTCTACTTGATCACATATATTATCCATACACAAAAATGCACTTAAAAGTTCAAAATTATTTGTAATAAAAAGAAGGTAATAGAAATGGGCTTGCGACTATATACAACCAAGTTTGACTATAAAGTAAGACTTTTAACTTTCTACCAACACCCTAATCTTTAAATTGAAATGTAAGTCTAGTAACTGAAGTGGAAACTTAAGGGTTCTTTAGAAAGTCGGTTGAATGGTGGTGTTTTGCTGGGGCAAACACGTGAAGGAGCATTTAGCTGAAGTGGACATGGGTGAAAGGGTGTTCTACTAAAACAAGCACGTGAAAGGACAGGGGGATGAAGGATTCTTTGCTAATGACATGCATGTATTGGTCTGCCTTACATCGGCAGACCCCAGCGGTTACGTTATGTTGAGCTGCATTTGTGAGACTCTATAGAGAGAAATGCTCCATAAAACTTCTTGTGCTGCAGTTTCTTGCCGCTTCCGCAGAATCAGGCTGATTGGCAGAGTGATGTCAGCTGAGATGGACACACATGCTCAGGCAAGACCCGTGGAGGGTACATGATGTTTGGAGGGTTTAAATAGAACTTGACGGACAGTGATGGAGATGAGCTAGGCCTGCTTATAGAGCTGGCTGTGCAATGCTTGTGCCTGCTACCCTCTTGTGGCACATCTAAGGTCATTCAAACAACAACAGCAGGGGTCTGGAGGCATGGCTTAGCAGTTAAGAGCCCTTGTTGCTCTTTCTTGTGTCAGAGCTCCTTTCTGTTCCTAGCACCAACATAATGGCTTACAACTGTCTGCAGTGCCAATTCCAGGGGAACCAATGTCTTCTGTCCTCTTGGTAGGTATGTGGTACATATGTATGCAGGCATAATAGTTATATACATAAAAGTTAAATAAACAAAAGAAAAATCACACTCTGTTGAGGAAAAGATCAGCAAACTTTTGGAATATAGGGACAAAAGCACAGGAAGACTCATTTTCAAAAAACAGTAAACTTCCAACTACTCAGTTGTTGTTACTTGATTATTCTAGTTTTTACATCAGTGTTTGACACCAGAATGTGGATTGACTTTTTTTGATGCAAGGAGTTAGTATGTATTGTCTTAGTGTTTTAGAAATAGATTCTGTTTTCTGTTTATTCTCATTTACTCTTGGTTCTCTCTCTAAATGCTTGCTACACCCCTCCCCATAAAAGTAGTTTATCGTTTCTTATAATGTGTGTTAGAGTATCCTAGTTGATTAGCCTGTGTACCATCATCACAAAGTTTCTAGGAAAAAGTATGTTTAGCTGTTCCTGTGTATCCATACACAAACGTTGTACAACCAATTTAAGCTTATCCCCGACTAGCTTACAAATAAGTGGGACTCACACTGTGGTTATTTTATTTGGCTTCGACAATTACTGGGGCATAATCCCTAATCTGCTCTTCTACCTGCAGGCGAGGCTACCTCCCCAGTGTGTACTCCAGGTACTTGCTGTTTCTCCTTGCCAAGTCCTCATGGTTCCTCTCTCCTCATAGCAGCTTCTGTTTTCCCTTGCTCTTCCTCCTCTTTCTCCTCCTACAACCAGGTCACTCTAAACCCACCTACCTCTAGTCCCTCCAGTAATTGGCTATAGCCCATTTTATTTAACCAATAGTGTTAAATCAAGGAACAAGGTTTGCACTACAAAAGCTTATAAACAGGAGATCTTCAGGTATAGAATGTAGTATTACAATACATAGCAACAGACCAAACCTCAACAGCTACATTGGAAACAATCTGCAGCCTGTTTTTAATGCTATTTCTTTGATCTCTGTAACCTTGTAAAAGGGTGGGGCATGGTGGCCTGCACTTACTGTAAGAGCTCCTAGGAGATAGGGCAGGAGGATTCTGGGGGCTCACAGGCCACCGATCCTAGGCAATTGATTAGCCCAGGCCTATGAGAAACCCTGCCTCAAATAACGAAGCTAATGAGGGATGAGAACTGTATTTATCTGTAGGGCATAAACATAAATAATTTAGAATGTAGTTTATGCTGTAGGATTATGTAGGATTATGCTGGCTTAATAAAGTGGTTGTATGACTTCACCAGCCCTGGGTAGTTGGCTAGGTTTCTCATACCATTCAAGATTTCTCTTGTTGAGTGGATCTTACATCCAATAAGAGAGCTGTTGGTGACTGCTAAGGTAATCACTATGGGATCATAAGGTTAGCTTGCCACATTGGTCATTGTTGTTTTGTATATCTCATAGCTGGGTAAGATGGCTGGTTGCTTCTCTCCTTAGGAAACTAGAATGGCACCTCCTGGGACCAGGAAAGCGAGTCCTGAGGGGAAGAGGCTTTCAGGCCAGATCCAGCCAGGGAAGAGCACAACACCTGGTTATCTAAGACGAAACAGTCAGCCCTAGAACTATATACATACAAGTTACATCCAGCTTGAAACAGGTTTTGCTTTTGTGTGTGTGTGTGTTTTTTTTTGATTTTTTTTTTTTTTTCTCAAGACAAGGATTCACTGTGTAGTCCTGGATGTCCTGGAACTACTTTGTAGACCAGACTGTTCTTGAACTCAGAGGTCTGCTTACCTCTGCCTCTGCCTCCCTAGTGCTGGGATTAAATGCTTGCCACCGCTGCCAGGGTTGTATTTATATATGTAGGCATATATATTAGTCATGCACGGTTCTCTAGAGAGCAGACTGATAGTTCATATAAGGTGGGTTTATTGGAGTGGTTGTGATCCCATTGGTCCAACAATCACTATCCCCTTATAGAAGCATCAAGGACCTGTTCAGTCCATGAGCCTGGATGTCTCTCAGCAGCCCCTAGAGAGGTGTCAGTCTTTTTTTTTTTTTTTTTTTTTTTTAAAGACTTATTTTATGTATATGAGTACACTGTAGCTGTACAGATAGTTATAAGCCTTCATGTGATTGTTGGGAATTGAATTTAGGAGAGAGGTGTCAATCTTTCTGGTTTATATTGGAATTCCAAAGAACAGCAGTGAAAGAATACATCAGCAACTGGACAGTGAGAGTGAGCACTGACAGGCAAAAGGTTTCCTTCTCTCTATGAAGGCTGCCCCCAGAAGGTGTGGCCCATTTAGGGTGTGTCTTAGTTAAGGTTTACTGCTATGATCAGACACTGTGACCAAGGCACCTTTTATAAGGACAGCATTTAATTGGGGCTGGCTTACGGGTTCAGAGGTTCAGTCCATTATCATCAAGGCTGGAACATGGCAGTGCCCAGGCAGACATGGTATAGGAGGAGCTGAGAGTTCTACATCTACATCTGAAGGTTACTAACAGAATACTGACTTCCTGGGAGCTAGGCTGAGGGTCTTAGGATGGGTGTGTCACACCCACAGTGACACACCTACTCTAACAAGAGCGTAACTCCAAATAGTGCCACTCCTTGGGCCAAGAATATTCAGAACATGACAGGGTGGGTCTCCATCCCAAATGACCGACCAAGACAATCCTTCACAGGTGTACCCAACTGCCTGGGTTCTAGTTGATTTCTACTTATATTCAGGTTGACAAGATTATTATCACACACAAACACTTCAATTTACAGACATGCACACATATGCGTACATATGTGTCAGTGCTATGGGGAAACAACCAAGCTGGATGGAAATTAGCCATCACATGAAATATAACACGCATTAATATATAAGTCCGTCACAAAGGATACATTCATATAATAGACACCCAAGTTAAGAAAAGAAAGTTTGGATATCAGAAAACACCTTGATGACCCTCTTCCAACTATTAATTACCAATTGAATCAAAGGTAGCCACCATAACTCCTTTCAGAGTTTGCTTCTTTTTATTTAATTTATTTATTTATTTTCATTTTTTAACGTTTTACAGAAATTTATTGCATCCAAAGTTGTCGTCTTTTTATGATTCTCTTATCTGTAGGAAATGTACTTCTGTCTTTTTTTTTTTTTAAAGTTCTGGTAGAGCTAATCTATTTATTTTTTTCTTAATGAATTTCATCAGAGCACGATATTTTTTACAATTAATAGACTCTTCAAAGAATCAACTTTTTCACCGGGCAGTGGTGGTGCACACCTTTAATCTCAGCACTTGGGAGGCAGAGGCAGGCGGATTTCTGAGTTCAAGGCCAGCCTAGTCTACAGAGTGAGTTCCAGGACAGCCAGGAATACACAGCGAAACCCTGTCTCGAAAAACTAAAACAAAACAAAACAAAAAAATAGAACCAACTTTTTCATTTATTATTTGCTTTTGTTTTTATAAACGTTTTTGTATATCGCCCATGCTGGCCATGAACTCACAATCCTCCTGCTTCTCCCTTTGAGGTACAGAAATGAAAGGAATTTGCTTCTATGCCTGACTAACCCAGCTCTTGCCTTGGTTATCCTTCTCATTCTTAATAGGTCTCTGATGGTTTGAGGGTCAGCGGTTTTATTTTTTCTTTTTCCACCTAATTTCTAAGTAAGAGAAGAGTTTGCTTGAATATTGCCTAACTCATAAAAGCAGAAGTCATATAGATATGTATGTGTATTTATGTATGTATTTGAGTATAGGTCTCCCTCTCATGCATGTGTACATATATGTGTAAGTGTGTGTATGTATTTATGTATGTACTTGAGTATAGGCCTCCCTCTCTAATCCAAGCTGGTGTTGAACTCTTTGTTTTTATTTTTTTCATTACATGTTTCTCTTTCATTGTGTGGGTCCTGAGAATTCAATGTGGGTCTTTAGGCACAACAACAGGCACCTTTACCCCTAAGCCATCTTGTTTCCATTTCCTTAAGCTCTTGATTCCCCTGCCTCACCCTCCCACTTACTGGGATTAGAGGTAGGCTAGTACATATGTCTTGATAGCCACTTAACAATTGAGCAACTACTACACACTGCCCTAAAAGCTGAGCTATAGTATCTATACAAACTGATTAAGTCAAATGAACAAGAAAAACAATTTGGGCATATGATTTTAATATGCTAATGTATAGAGAAATAAATGCACAGGAGGGCCTTTTTTTGCTTGTTTTTGTTTTTCAAGGCAGGGTTTCTCAGTGTTGGCTGGGCTGTCTTAGAACTCTGTAGAGCAGGCTGGCCTTGAATTCAGGATCCACCCACCTCTGCTTTTGGTGTGCTGGGACTAAAGGCAAGAGCCATCACTGCCCAGCTGCACAGGAGGGTCTTAATTCTGGTTGATCAAGAAAGGCTTCTTAGAGGAGGCGTAGCTAAGCTGAAACAACACATTAGTAAAACCCAAATTAGTATAGGAGATAGTTGGTAAGTAGAATATTCAGGTTGGAAGATGAAGATTATATTGAAACTTTGGTGGTACCTTAATGACTGTGTCAATCAACATGTAGACTGTGAAGGATGTGGAGGACGACAAAGAACTGACCAGATCATAAAAAATTAGGGTAACAGTCATGGGAGGAGGGAATACCAGTCTGTTTACGGTTGTGAAGGTTTCTAAGAAGAAAGACAATGAGATGGTTTCTGGTGAAGACAACTTGATTACAGAAAATAAAAGAGAAAAATGGAGTAACTTGTTTTATTTTTTTTTTTTTTAATTTTTTTAATTTTTTTTTTGGTTTTATGAGACAGGGTTTCTCTGTGTATCACTGGCTGTCCTGGAACTCACTTTGTAGACCAAGCTGTCCTCGAACTCAGAAATCCACCTGCCTCTGCCTTCCAAGTGCTGGGATTAAAGGCGTGCGCCACCACTGCCCGGCTGAGTAACTGGCTTTATGGATGTGATTTTCTCAAGTAAGAGCAGATTTGGGAGGAAAGTTTTCAAGTTCAGTTTAGATTTTGTCTTAAATGCAGGTGGGAGGAGCTAGGAAATAGTGGTGGGATTTATAAGGGTGAAGAGAGGATCTTTGCTCTGCCGGGTATTTCTGTTGTTGTAAGAAGTGACAGGGTAGAGGAGACTGACCGTTTGTTTGGAATGAGGGACAGGAGAACCCAAGGGTACAGTAAATGCAGGACACTGAGGTTTTTCTCAGGTGACGAATCAGTGTATGGCTCTATTTGATGAGAAGTGGAGGAGGAAGATGGATTAAGAGATAGTCCATTTCTGCTGTTTTAACAGAACATCCAGGGAAGGTTTTTATGGCTGTGTTGGAGAAAGAAGTGCAGCACCTTGGCACCTGCTCCTGAGACAGTCACTTTGTCCAGTGGTGAAAGGGAAAGCAAGCGAGGGAAGCTGGGGAGATGGCATGCATACAATGTGTTAAACTGGTTCTCCTAGCCAGACGCCAACTGCACTAACACACCCTCTCCACCCATCTGACAGCACCTTCAGATCACCTCTTGTTTTGTTTGAGGCTAGGTCTTGATGTGTAGCCCTACACTAGCTTTAAACTCAGTAGAGGCAAATTCTGGAATTGAACTCAAAGTAGTCTTTCAGTCCAGCCTAGGATTATTACTATTTGGGGGTTAGTTTCTTTCATAAACTCCATTGTTGTGGGGAGTCAGGCATAGTGGATCACACTTGTTTGGGTTTGTAAATACTTGTTTTACATGTGGGAGTGCCTGTGTGTACACCATATTCGTGCAGTGCCTTCTGAGACCAAAAGAGCCTCCGTTCTCTGTGGAACTTAGAGTTATAGGTGGGGTTCTTAGAGCTGCTGTGTGGGTACTGAGAACTGAACTCAAGAACGTGAGTACAGTCTTTCACAAGAGCAGCAGGTACTCTTGTAATTTAATGTTTAGGAAGTAGAGGAGAATAAAAGCCATCTTTGCTAGCAAAATGAGAATGAGGTCAACAAGACACCTTGTCTCAGAAAGGCTTGAATCAAGCAAAACAAAACACAAAACTATTGGAGGGCATAGTGAAACTGTAGCAGCGAGCATAGGTACATTGAAACAGCTGGCCTTGGAAAGTGTACAGGGTGCAGTTAGAAGGATACAAATGTGTAAAATAAAAAGCTTATTACATTGTTGGAAGTTGGGTTTATAAAATTCTAAAGCTTCAAAGAAGAAATAACTGAAATTATTAGGGAATCTGAGAGTCCAGTGCCCCTTGGGGCCCTTTGGTAGAAGAATGAGGATGAAGACTGGCTAGAAGATTGCTGAGTAGGCCAGGGATGCGGCTGCACGGTAGAGGCTCACTGTATGCCTTTCATAGTGTGAGAAGGAGAAAAGAACTATGTCCACATAGAAGTCTACAGGATTATGTGAGTGAACGCTAACCTGCGTAAGTCTACCCTTCTGCCCTGGCCTCTTGTATGCTGGGAGTTGGGATTTAGATTTTGCCGCGGACCGGGATTTCTTGCGGGGTCCCTTGTTCCACGGGACTAGGGGGTTCTGGCCAGGTGGGCACGGGATTCGGCTTTGACAAACAGACTACACACGAGTGATGTAAGATC
>NW_022196899.1:13295309-13320309 GCF_008632895.1 Mastomys coucha
ATGCGGAGGCAGGAGACTGACTTTCCTTGAAGTTTATGCCTCAAATACCGCCGTCACGCAAAGTGTGCGCCGTCACGCGAAGTGTGCAGGACAAGATTTCTTTCGATGATACTAAGGATTGAACCTGGGGTTTTGTGAATATTACAGCCCTCAGCGCTAGATTTGGTGTATGCGTGTGTGGGGATCTTACGTAGCCTAAGTTGACCTCAGATTGACTTTAAGCTGAAAGTAACTCTAAATCCCTGATCTATGAAAGCTTCATCTTGCAAGAACTTGGGTGTTTGGGAGTTCACCAGATCCCAAGCTTTGTGTGTTTTTCTTGTTTTCAATTTGAGATTATTTCTTGCTATGTACTCCTGGCTGGCCTGGAGCTCAATCTATAGAATAGGCTGGCCTCATACTTGAAGAGCTCCATCTGTCTCTGCCTAAATTTTGGTTTCAAGTGAGAAAGTAAGCATACTTTCAAACACTGGCTAAATAGTAGACTCTATAAGGACGAAAATTGCCTCTGTCTACTTTTGTCAGCTTTAATAGTTTGATATATGTCTTCCTGTATATAAGAAAAATAAAAAATGAGGAATTTTATAAAAATGAGATGATAGTGTTCAGAGAGTGTTCTTCGTAATAATGTAGATGTACCTTCAAGTCAGTATATAAACTATAAAATATACATAATATTTTATAATAGTCTGTGGTCTATGGATAACGTTTAAAAGCACTACAGACTAAATATAGCAAAATATTCTGTTGTGTAGCTTGTTCTGAGGCTGTATTTTAGCTGGGTGTGGTGTAGTTTTGCCCTTTCTTCTGAGGCAGGGTTTCATGTAGCCCAGGCTGGCCACAGACTGACTATGGTGCCTTTAATCCCAGCACTTGGGAGGCTGAGGCAGGTGGATCTCTGAGTTGGGAGGCCAGCCTGGTGTACATACGAAGTTCCAGGCCAGCCAGGATTTGTAGAGAGACAATGAAGCCTGCTCTAGCAGGCCCAAGCTTGGTAAACATGGTGAGAGGTTTGCTCCTTTCCCCTTTCCTTCCCCTTTGTCAAACGCTGTTAGATTACGTTTGCTAAAGCTTGCCCCCAAGGTCTATTCATTCCCTCTTGGCCACCGACTCATTCCTGAGACAAAACACCAAGGCTAACCTGTTGTCCATATCTCATGTAGCCCAGGCTGACCTCAGACTCACTATGCTGCTAAGGGGTACCTTGAACTGATGTTCTGCCCTCCTCTGGATTTAGGGATGAAAGCATGCACCTTGTGCTTGTCTTAACTGTTTATGTCTTTCTAAGAATGGCAGTATCTGAGTGAAAGTTAGAATCTTTCAAGTGTTGAGTGCTATCATTGATTCTGTGCAGAATTACTTTTAGGGAATGGCCTGGAGTAAAGACAGTGAATGTCACAGCTGAATGGCAGCAGTGACTTGTGTGTCCTAAGTGACCAAGAGTGTTGGGTAGCTGGTGAGGTAGCAGAGGAGAATCACAAGTTCAGAACCAGAGTTGGAGAGAGCTCAGCTGGGAGGAGCACTTACTGCTTTCCAGAGGACTGACTTCAGTTTCCTGCGCCATGTTAGGAGGCTGAAAACTCCTGTACACACACATAGCTCCAGGGAATTTGGTGCCATCTCCAGGCCTTTTTTAAAAAATAAGATCTATCTATCATCTATCTATCTATCTTATCTATCTATCTATCTATCTATCTATCTATCTATCTATCTATCTATCTATATCTATCTATAGATCTTATATATATGTGTGTGTATATATATGTATATGTGTGTGTGTGTATATATATATATACACACACACACACATATATGAATGATATGACGAGTGTGGCTGTCTTCAGACACACCAGAAGAGGGCTTCAGATCCCATTACAGATGGTCATGAGCCACCATGTGGTTGCTGGGAATTGAACTCAGGCAGTGCTCTTAACAACTGAGCCATCTCTGCAGCCCAAGGGCTTTGTTTTGTTTTAAGGGATAAATTGGCAGGAAGCAACAATGACACCTTTAAGGTAATAGTGAGCTGAGTGGTTTAGAGAAGTCTGTAGAAACAGCGATTATTCCAGTGGCTAGCCAGTCTCCTGTTAAACAATGAGCGTGGCCTAGGAAGAGTCCATGGGGAGTCAGACTGTCTCTGATTCTGAGAGCCTGTGACCCTGGGTGTGTCAGAGCACCTGGGAGTGCAGCAGCTTCTTCTGGGTGTTGTGGGACTGACTGCAGAGCTTGCACCCAAGGTCCGCTCAGGACACCAGCCCAGAGAGGTGGAACGAATCTGAGCCACTCTGCTGGTGGAGTTCCTGTGTGCCTGGTCCAGCAGGTCCCAGTTACTCCCTGTGTTGGGACAGATGTTGGGGTCCTCCTCACCTCTGATCCTGAGAGTGTCAGAGCGCCTGGGAGTGGAGCTTCCTCTGGGTGTTGTGGGACTGGCTGCAGAGCTTGCGCCCAAGGTCCGCTCAGGACACCAGCCCAGAGAGCTGTTTTGTTTGTAGTTTAGAGTGGCTTTGAACAACTGATTGTCCTGTTTTTTTCTCCAAATGGTGGGATTGTGTGTGAGGTTCACCACATCTGACTGCTATATATGTATGTATATGTATGTATGTATGTGTGTATGTATATATATATATATATATACATATCACTCATTTCTGTTTTGACAGTTTTTTATTTTTTATTTATTTATTTATTTTTGTCTTTTCAAGACAGGGTTTCTCTGTATTGCCCAGGCTGGAACTCACTCTGTAGACCAGGCTGGCCTCAAATTCGGAAGTCTGCCTGCCTCTGCCTCCCAAGTACTGGGATTAAAGGCATATGCCACCACTGCCCAGCTGTTTTGACAGGTTTGAGTCTTTGTTTTTTAGATTCCTATTGACTCAAAGATTAGTTCATATAACCTGCATAGAACAAGGTGATACTACAGTGTATCTGATCTAAAGTCTAGTCATGGGCATTTTTATAAAGTAATGAAAACATGTATGTTCTGGTTAGTGTTGGACATGCTGCATGATTTCACATTACAACATATGCTTGTGTCATGCCTATGTTGTTGTTTTTGTTTTTTATTTATTTTTATTTTATTTTATTTTATTTTATTTTATTTTATTTTATTTTATTTTATTTGAGACATAGTCTCTTTGTACCCCTGGCTATTCTGGAACTAGGTGGACAAGGCTGGCCTCAAACTCATAAGAGTTTGCCTGCCTTTGATTTCTGAGTGCTTGTGTTATAGGTGTGTGCTACTGTATAAACAAGCTGAGAATGTGTAAATTTTGTTTTCTCTAATTTGCACTCCAAGTCTTGAGGTATTGTATTTTAAGCTTACTTTGTGAAAAATGTAAACATAGAGATTCTAAATAAAAATGACCTCATCTTAGTACCCAGTTGTAACTTGTTTATACTACACTCAGTATTTGCGTTGCCATTTTCAGTGTGCTCTATGGACCATGTGCTGCTCTGGATGCCTGAAGTACTTGACCTGCAGGTTGGGAAGACTCAGCCATCTCCATGCTGGGCTGGATTAAGTGCCTGCTGAGGATGTGGTTTCAGCGAGCCGGGGTCAGCATGCAGTCGGTGAGTGCTCACAGCCCGCTCATCCTAAAATCCAGAAACTTAGATGTTCTGAGCCTTTTCTGAGAAAATGAGAGAACTTTTCACAACACTTAAGTTTATTTGATTACTGTTTAAATCACAAGTGGGTCTGTTCCCAGTACAGGGAGGCAGTGACTTCTTAGGTTATGTTTAAAATGAAAACTGTAGTTACATCATCTGAAGAACAGTGTATTCATTAGTGAAGAAAAGCTTCAGTAGAGAGAGAAATCACTGACTGTTCACATTTTGTAACTTGGAATGTTTTTGAATAAATATTAAATATTATAAATAAATGTTAAAGCATATTTTCTAAAATGTAACAATAGTTAGAGAGAAAATTTAGCCTATTATATAATTCTATGCCATAGATTTTTACTCATTTTTTTTTCTTTGTTTTTTTTGGGGACAGTATTTCTCTTTGTAACCCTGAATGTCCTGGAGCTCACTCTGTAGGCCAGGCTGTCCTTAAACTCTAAGATCCACCTGCCTCTGCCTCCTGATTGCTGGCATTAAAGATGTGTGCCTCCACCACCTGGTAGTTTTATTTAGCTTGGAGATTATGATTTTATTAATTTTCAAAAATTTATTCAAGATCCCAGTATGTCCCAGGCTGTCTTGTAAGTTAATGTATAGGCTAGGCTGGTTTCAAACTCAGAGATTTTCATCCCTAAACTAGGAACAAGAATACTTGCCAGTATAGTTAGCCATGGATTAGATGGCAGTGTCTGTCTGGATACAGGTATCAGGGAATAAAGAAGGGACAGACACACATACAGTGAAACTGGGATCAGGTGCTTAACATGCATTGCTTGTTCTCTCTAGGACCTGAGCAAATCCTGACAAATGAACTTGATAATATGCTTACAGTGTCCTAGAAGCCCACACTGGTCTCTCTGACCTGTTCTATCTGCTTCCCCATTTTAAAGAAACAGACAACTTTTTAAAGCATTTATTGTGCATGTGTTCAAGCATCAGAAAGACTTTGAGGACTTGATTCTTCCACTGTGTGGGTTCCAAGGATTGAACCCAGGTCAGCGGGCTTGGCACCAAGGGGTTTTCCCTGCTGAGCCATCTTTCTGGCTGTATTCTGGTGTGTGTGTGTGTGTGTGTGTGTGTGTGTGTGTGTGTGTGTGTGTGTGTGTGTGTGTGTGTGTATTCATTTGCTATATTGGACCTAGGGCCTGGTACATGCTAGGCATGGCTCAACCTCTGACCTCCATCTCCATCTCCTAGCTCCCTTTTTAAAAACATGGTGTGCATGTGTATGATGTGTGTATGTGGATGAATACTACGGTGCATATTAGAGGTTAAAGGGTAACTTAGTGGATCTGTTCTCTCCTGCTTTTTTCTGAGTTTCAGGGATCAAACTCAAGATGACGATCTTGGGTAAGCCCTTTAACTTTTGAGTCATTACACCAGCAACTCCCCATCCCTTTAAAACAAACAAACAAACAAACAAACAAAAAGACGGTGTTATAAAATACTGTCTTACAAGGTTTCTCAGTCTGGTTCTGAGCATGCAACTGTAGTTCCTCAGTTTCCTGAGTAATGGGGATTACATGCCATTTACCTCTGTGTTTTACAGTAGACATTAGCAATGCTGTAACCACTGTCCATGATTAGTTCAGGAAGTTCAGTGCCCAAGGCTTTTGCATTTGGACCACTCCTCCTTACAGAGGAGAAACTGAGCTCCCAGCTGGGCTGCCTTGTCCAGTGTCCCGAGGCAGAGAGAGACCAGGTCTGAGTCCACAGCCCTGCCTCTTTCCAGTGTATTCGGAAGAAACCCTTGAATACCTTAACTCATTTTAATACTCATAGACTCATGGAATAATAGTATCTGTTTTATAGATGAGAAAGTGGAACTGTAAGGGATACAGTTTATAGGCAATAAATTGGCAGATCCTGCTTTTAAACCCAAGGCTTCAATGCTGCTCTAGGCTATGCTGTATCTGTCTTTTCACTGCCTTCTACCTCGCTCTTCCTTTCTTTCTTTAAACAGTGCCTTGCTCTGTAACTTTTGATGGAACTATGTAGACCAGATTAGCCTACAAGTTACAGAGATGTACCTCTCGACTGGGATTAAAAGGTGTGTGACATAATGCCTGGCTCAACTTTTTTTTTTTTTTTGATGTTTTGCCTGTGTATATGTGCCTGCATATGGCATCACTCTGTGCTTGGTGCCAAGGAGACCAGAAGAGGTTACCAGATCCCCTGGAACTGGAGTTAGAGACCATTGTGAGCCTCCATGGGAGGGATGGGAATTAAACCCAGGTCCCCTGGAAGAATAGCTAGTACTTTTAACTGCTGAACCATCTTTCTAGTCCCTCAACAAGTACATTTAAATTAGAGGACAACCCTAATTGGAGAAGGGAAAGGAAAGTGACAGACAGACAGATCCCAGTCAGTTCTCTTTGCCCACAGTGTGGGTTCTGGTACTGAACTCAGGTCACAGGCTGTCTTTATGGGCTGAGCCATCTCACCAGCCACACTTCCAACATTTGTTTGTACTTAAAATATCTTTATGATGTTTGAATTCTTTCTCCAACCTATATGGTTGTCTGTAAGGAAAAATTTCAAATTTTATGTTTATATTTGGACTTTTTGAGACAGTCTTCTATGTAGCCCATAGTGGACATGAACGCAAGATCTCCCTGCCTCAGTCTCCAGAGTGATGGTATTAGAGTGTGAACCACCAGCCACTTGAATATGGCTGGAACTGCTCCCAGCAATATATATTTGAAAAGTTAGACACAATATGTGAACTGTTTAGCAATCTATTCAGACACCTCAATTATTCCTTTGTTACCAGTTTGTGCTTTGGAGGGAGAGTGTAAGTGAGAGGAATTACTCTTGGTTAGGGGTTCTACTATTGTATGTGATGTGTGTATCTGGGTGGTCGCATACCAGCATGTTTTTTAACTTTTCTTGGCTCCTTTGGAATTAGGAATTTGTATTTGTTGAATCTCTTTAAAAACAGTGATTAATGGTGTGTATTCTCCCATTTCCCCCAATGTTACATGTACATGTTATTTTACAAATAATTTCAGGGATATGAGACTGAAACTATATCATGTGGATTGAAGAAAATAATTTTTTTTTTTTCAAATAGTATTGTTTCTAATGGGCTCCTGTATTGAGCAGGGACAGATGAGAGCTTCAAAGGTCAACCATTCTGCAGTAGCGTTTCACAACCCCAAAGAGAACAAACTGCTTTTCTCTTTTGCTTCCTTGCTGTCATCACTTTCAAACCCTGTTGCTAAATGTTGTGGACTGTCATTCTTAGACACAGGCACGCACAAATACACAGACATTGTTGATTATTTATAAGCAGTTGTTATAGATAAAGCAATGTATAGTTTCTCAGAAGTGAATTGAATTGTCTTATTAGATCAAATGTTCTAGTAATGACAGTTTTCTCTCTGCCTACTCTTTCATCTGAGAAAAATTTGATGACAGTTTCTCTTTAGAGTGTCTGCCCTTCTCCAAACTAGTATACTGGGAAGCATAGTTCAGCCACAAGTCAGGGTAGGAGGCACACTCAGGCCACAGAAGCCTCCCAGGGCACAGACATTTCAGTATCATCTGTTCTGTGTCTTCTGAGCCATTTACAATTCCTCCCCACTGTGAGGGCTGTATTCAAAAGGGGGTGGGGAGGGAAGAAAGAAAGAATCAAGTATCAGGACCTCATATCAGACTTCTTGGAAGTTAGCTGTTGTTTCCTTTCATTTCTTACCATCTAATGGAGGCTGTGACTCTTCTTTCTAAATATTCCAGTCATTATCACATAGTCCCTTACTTCGTATTATTGTTTTCATACTAAGTACTGGGCAGTTAGTTCACAAGAATCAGAAGAGCAACATTGTGTCAGTGTACTGCATATCCTTAAAAATGGAATGACACCAAGCAGTCTGTTCTAACTTTGTAGGCAAGGCCTAAACAGTTTACTTATTCCTTATAATTAAAAGCTGAATCACTGGCCACTTCCCTTCTTGAAAGCACCTGGCATTCTTTCCTGCTGATGTTAAACAGATGGGAAGACTAGTGAGGGTTGCCTGGAAGCTGGCTGAGGCATTGGCCCTGACCTGGGCAGGTCTTTTCCAAGGTTTTCTTTATGATCTTTCTTCCTCCTTGGGCAGGAATTTGTTTCCTAGAGAAGCGGAGGTTCCTTTCAGAATAGGTAATTGTTACATTATGATGCACAGATAGCATTCCGCATTTCCTACATCACAGTAGAGCTGTGGCTTGTAACTGAGTGGGAGATTAGAAAAGAAATGACTGAGTGCTGCAGTTACCGTTACCCTATGGGTTTTATTTTAAAGATCAAGAGCTATTAAAATGTATAAGGTAAAAAGCTTAAGGACTGTGTTCTAGAATGACTATCCATATTCTTTCTTGGCTGGTGATCCTTTTTTGTTGCTCTGAACTGTGAGAACCACGTCTCTGTTGGACGTTCTTCCCTATCCTCATGTAATGAGGATTGCTGATGGGCCTCTGTGTCAGTGTTGGTGCTACTGATACTTTCTGTAAACTAGGGTAACTATCTTAGAAATTCTTTGCATAACTTCATTTACATTTTAATATTTAATCTGTCTGCTGACCCAAATTTCCAAAGTGTGCTGTCAGTTTTATTTACTAAGATTTTTTTCTTTGTAAGAAGAAAAACAACAACAAAGGGTTTTGTTGGCTATCATAGAATTTTCTGGAATTCTTCCAGATAAAGTCAATAAAACCAGGACCATAGATGATAGAGAAAGTTTTAAAAGGTTGAGGTGGATGCCTGAGATGGATGCCTGAGGTGGGCTGGGTACCATGTGTACCCACAAATTTCACTCTGACTCCATATACAATAGTATTCTAAATTGGATTTAGTTATTAAAATTTGAGAATTTAAAGCTATTTCTATGAGTGTTTCATATACTGTATATGCTTTGAGAATGGTATATGATCTAGTTTTGGTAAGTGTTATATCCACCACAAGAAATGGGAACTAACTGCTGGTCATGAGGTTTCCATTAGGTTAATTAGTATTCATATAGTAGCATAATTTTATTCTTTTAATTAGAATTTTGGCTGACCTTAAGCAGGGAACTATGTCCATTTTTATCTGATAGGTGTTTATTTAGTACTAAGAGATAATTAAATCTGAAAATTTGAAGTATGACCTTTGTCTTTCCAAACTGCTCTTTACCTCACTCTAGGCTTTCAGATAGAGCACTCAGCATGGGTAGATGGTCCAGCTTAGAAGGGTAACATTCCAACTGAAGTCTCCAGTAACTTTAGGAATGTGTATGGCCGCGGTTATGTTGAGAGCTTTTAGGAGTCGTCTAGTGCACTGTGTATTATCTCACTGGGGATGATTCTCAGCGTGGCAACTACTAATGCACGTAGCATTGTATAAGATGGAAAGACAAGGCGGGACAAGTGGACTGGATTTATCCCACAAATGCTGGGGCAGTCATCTTTGTGTTACATTCACGACCTAAAACCACTTCTCAAGCTCCATACAGATTTTGGATTTAATTTGAAAAAATTACCAGAGCCAAAGTGGCTCATATTTCCAAATTCTTATGTTTTTAAAATTCTAAAACTGAAAATATGGTAGAATAGGTACAGAGCATTTCTTATGTAGAATCGTAAGAAAATAGTTTGTACTCCCCAGTACAGTATTATTTTAAGACTGCTAGAGGATATTGGTGCTTCTGAGATGGCTTGCTGCACAAGGGGGACAACCTGAGTTTGATCGCGAGAACACAAGGGGAGGTGGCAAGAGAGAATAGACTCTACAGAGGTGTTCTCTGACCTTTTACACACACATACATACACACACACACACACACACACACGTACACACACACAAAATAAAGATATGCTAGATACTAGTCTATATTTTTATATAATATCTTATATGAAGGTTTTTTGCTGTCATACCAACTATCTGTCTGTTCATCCATTCATTTCTGAATTGAGACGTACTTGCTTATTTAATAGAACATTTAGAACATTCTGAAACTGTGATTACTGTGTTAGCATTTGCTTAGTAGGCCCATGTATTGTACTAACGATTTGAAAAGTTTGTAATCGTTTGGTCTTTTCCTGTTTCCTTAGGTACTATGGTCTGGAAAACCATATGGGTCATCTCGAAGTATCGTAAGGAAAATTGGTACCAACTTATCTCTGATTCAGTGTCGAAGAGTTCAATTTCAGGTACTGGGTTTTGTGTTTTTCTTATTTTCATAGTAATAGGTGCCTTAGAAATGTGAATAGGCACTGTGTTTTTAGAAATACGGAATTCTTTTTGAAGCTCTCTCCTGTTAATAACCCTGAAATAGAGAGGATTAACAGTCAGGTCTTTCTAATTTTAGTTGCTCTGAAGTGATTATTCCAGATCTTCAGCACCTATCCTCCCTGAAAATGCCTAGGGAAGCTGGGGAAGCCTGTGATAAGACTAATTCTCAGGTGACCTGGAACCACTTTGGCCTTTGGGTTATTTAACATGCCTCTCTTAGCTGTTCTGATCTTAAAGAAGTCCTTTCTTGTTACTGCTTTTGTTTCGTGGTAGTTAGGGCTGACCTGAGGACCTGAGGTGTTCTAGGCAAATATTCTGACATTTACCTGTTCCTTTTGCACTTAAAAATGTTTCTTGGGGAGAGCAAGATGCAAAGCATGAGTGAGGAGTTTGATCCCTCGGACCCACATGGTGGAAGGAGAAAAGTGACTCTTTTAAGTTGTCCTCCGATTTGCACACTCACAGTGACATGCACACACACACACACACACACACACACACACACACACAGAGTAAATAAGTAATACCAGGCTGGCCTGAAACTCAGAAATTCGCCTGCTGTCGCCTCCCAAGTCCTAGGATTAAAGGCGTGCGCCACCACTGCCTGGCTTAAGTGTGTATTTTTATGTCTTAAATTTAAGAGCATAGCCGGGCGGTGATGGTGCACGCCTTTAATCCCAGCACTTTGGAGGCAGAGGCAGGCGGATTTCTGAGTTTGGGGCCAGCCTGGTCTACTGAGTGAGTTCCAGGACAGCCAGGACTACACAGAGAAACCCTGTCTCAAAAAAGCAAAAAATAAAAAAAGAGCATATACATGCAGGTGATCACAAATACTAACATAATTTACGATAACCTGGGTAGGAGTTGGTGGCAGGGTGGTTAGTACTGAATTCCACCTTCTGCCACTCCCAGGCCTGTGGGTGACTCAGCCTTGCCAATTCTTTGTGGTAATCCAGACTGCTTTCTTAAATTTTCAGGGTGGATTTTGCAATTGGAATAGTTATGTAACTATGCAAGTAATGAGTTTACGTTTCCACTACAGAGAACCCAAACATCTGGAAGCCAAATGCGCCCTTAAAGAAATAGCCTATTTTTCCTAAACAAATGAACTTGAGGTTTATGCTTTTTGCTAGGTGCTGATATTTTAATGAGCACAGGGTTAGAGTTATGGTTACCATCAGAAATGTCTGGGGGGAAACATGTATATGGAGCATACACAGATTTTCAGTATTTAAGCCATGTTACGTATTACAAGTAGTCTAGAGATGACTGCTGGGTGAAGTATATGTGTGGGTGTGGACATGCTAGATGTAAATGCATACGACATTTTAGACCAGGTGACCCAAGCTTGATGTGTTTTTTGGTATGTATATGGATAGTAAGCCTTTTGTTGAAGTCCTTTTTCTTAGGGTAGTTTATCAGAATATTATAAATTAGTCAAGAGTGTTGTGGTAAGATCCTAATATATTACTGAGTTTTGGGTTATTGATTTTTGATTTCTTAAAGACTTTAAAACTATAGTGCCTACTCTCCATTTTCTGTTTAATCTTTACTGCTAACAGTAGAAGGACAGGACCTTCCTACAAATTAACAGTAAGTCCTTTGTTTTCAGACTGTTGTCTCAACCGCGCATGCTCATGCTCTTCCATGAATGCCCATGGCAGTGATGTCTTAATCATGCTTGAAGAACTTGGCCGCACTCCCCTTGCCAGCATGCACTTCACCTTGACTTGAACTTTGCTTGAGTTGTCCTGGCGTCTGCCCTTCACATTCTGTGCTTACATCGCTCAGGGAAAGTTCTTTTCAAGTAGTAGATGAATAGGCCTTTTAAAAAGTTCCTTTGGACCTGGGCAGTGGTGGCACGTCTTTAATCCTAGCACTTGGGACGCAGAGGTAGGCGGATTTCTGAGTTTAAGGACAGCCAGGGCTACACAGAAAAACCCTGTCTCAAAAAAACAAAAAACAAACAAAAAAAGTTCCTTTGGTTCCATTTTCCTTTGTCTCTTAATTGAATTAGGCTTGAGTTGGGGAGCAGCTTGTGTGGGAGAGAAAGATCTTGACAGCAGTGTTACCATTTCATCTCATTGGTCTTGTGTCACGTGATACATGGTACAGTATACATGATATATAAGACTGTAAAATAATACCTAGGTATTATATTTTTGGTTTTCTGCTTCTACACTTTTGATTTGCTCTGCTTTTTGAGACAGGGTTTCTCTGTGTAACAGCCTTGGCTGTCTTGGAATTCACTCTGCTGACCAGGCTGCTCTTCAACTGAGATATCTGCCTGCCTCTGCCTTTCAAGAGCTGGGATTAAAGGAGTGTACTACCACCATCACCTAGCAAAAGACTTCTATATTTTTATGGTATGTGTGGGTGTTTTGCCTGCACATGTGTACCACAGAGGCTAGGACACGCATCCAGTCCTCTGGAACCAGAGATACGGATGGTGATGAACCACCACGTGAATGCTGGGAATTGGACCCATGTCCTCAGGAAGAACATCCAGTGCTCTTTATCTCTGAGCTATAGCTCCAATCACTTTTAAACTTTTTATTAAATTATTTGTTTGTGTGTATACACCATGCATGTTCCCTGGAAAACATGTGGAGGTCAGAGGACAATGTTCAGGAGTCATTTCCACAATATGAGTGAGAACCAGGGTTTAACCTCAGATGTAAAATTAAAAACAGTGTTTGACCCGTAATTATTGTCATTTATAAAACCTGGAAAATTAGGTTTGAGTCCTTAAATGTGGGCAGTCCCCCACACCCCCTGCCCTGTCATTTGAAATAAGGTCTGACTGTATAGCCAGGACTGGATTTGAGGCCCCTTACTTCCTACTATTGGGTTGCAACGTCAGAGCAGGCATGTACCACCATGCCCTGAATTGAGTCTGGTTTACCGTCCTTTTTCCCTTTTGTTTTTGAGGTAAGGTCCCATTTCTCAGCCTGGCCTCTGGTGTTGTGTGTAACTGAGTGGACTTTGACTTTCTGACCCTGTCACCTCCACCTCCACCACACTCTGGGTTCCCTGCTGCTAGGCGAGCACAGCCTGGTAAGAAGTCAAGCAGATAGCAGACAAAATCATTTTTTAAAAGATTTATTTATTTATTATATGTAATTACACTGTAGCTGTCTTTAGACTCTCCAGAAGAGGAAGTCAGATCTTATTATGGATGGTTGTGAGCTACCATGTGGTTGCTAGGATTTGAACTCATGACTTGGAAGAGCAGTTGGTGCTCTTAACTACTGAGCCATCTCTCCAGCCTGAAATCAATTTTTTTTTTGTTTTGTTTTTTGTTTTTTTTTGAGACAGGGTTTCCCTGTGTAGCCTTAGCTGTCCTGGAACTCACTTTGTAGACCAGGCTGGCCTTGAACTCAGAAATCCACCTTCCTCTGCCTCCCAAGTGCTGGGATTAAAGGTGTGTGCCACCACCACCTGACTCCGAAATCAATTTTTGAAGTTAAGATATTATACTCTTCCATAAAAATTATAGAATTTTTAGCTTTCCTCCAAAATAAAGCACTGCTAAAGACAGACTCCCAGCGTCTGATGTGCAGAGCCCTTAGTTTCCAGGAAGATGGTCTGAATACTGGACAAGTTCCCCAGTGTAGCATGTCTGCCGAATGTGTTAGTGAGTAAATCTCTCTGGCCTTTTTGCTTCTTTTTTATTCAATTCAAAAGTGAGTCGTTGTGTTTGTTTGTTTAATTATTCCTCTTCCTTTTCATGAACTGGGCACTGAACGTAGATATTTTGCATGCTTGGCAAGTACTCTATAAGCGAGCTAGCTCTGCAACCCCTCCAAATTTCACTTTTAGGAAGTGTATTTGGAAACTTTATATACAGATTGCTAGTCATTGACCTTCTGACTCTGACACACGTGCAATGTAGCCTAAATAAATGCAGTTTAATTGTCTTCTCTCTCAGGTGCATTTTAGTGCGCTCTTTGGTATTTCCCTTTGCTCCTTGGCTCTTGGTTTTAATAGTGTTAAAACTTTAATAGTTTGCTGTTTAATATTAAGTAAAAGTTGAGACTTAAGGCATTTAAAAAATTCTTTCAAACGTATCATATTGTAACAACATTTGCATGCAGTATAACACAAGTTGCTCTCTTCAACTACCAAATACCTCAACAAGTAACTTAAGGAAAGGAAGGTATATTTTTGTGCACAGAGGGGGCAGTCGATCCCATTGGGGAAGGCATAGTGGTGGGAGGTCAGGTGACTGGACCATTGTGAAAGCAGAGAAAAATTTGCTGGCACTCAGTCAGCTTCCTTCTTATCAGGTTTAGGTTAGGTCTTCCCTCCACAGACCAAGAAGCATGTCTTCTGGTTTTTGTTTCAGACAGAACCACACTGTGTTCCTAGATGGCTTGAAAGTGACTTTGTACATCAGGGTGGCCTTGAATTCAGAGGCCCACCTACTTCTGCCTCCCAAGTGTTCTGGGTGATCTTAAAAGCAGTCAGGTCCGTAAGAATATGCATCGGCACTGCCAATGCCTCGAGAGCCTTAGCAGTCACCATCACTAGTGTCTTAGAATCCTTTGCCACAGTAGGACCTGTCAGGATTAACTATCAGCATTACCAGGCTCTTAGAATCATTTACCACACCGTGAGTGGCGACTTTGTTGACTTTGTGTCCTCCACGTTTATTTCAGGAAAACGTAGTATCTTTGTTTGTTTTGGGTGTTAGTGAACACAGTGCCTTAAGCATGCTAGCCAAGTATCATATCACTAAGCTACATTCCTAGCCCTAAACCAGTGCTTTTTAATACTTAGGATCTATTTTTTTTGTTACAATTTTAGATGAATAAAATAAAAGAATCATGATGTAGAAACTGGTTAATGTTAAGTTAAAATCCTGTGGTTGTGAATCAGTGCTCAGTAGCCTATGGAGGCCTGCCATAGAGCTACTGGACCACCCATGAAGTGTTAGAACCAGCCTGATGCTATCTCTTTGGTTTTTAATTTTATGTTAAATGTTACAGATAAAGGACTTTCTCTCTTTGTAACTTTCAGCTTACCAGCCATGCAACAGAATGGAGTCCCCCAGCCACGGGAGAAGGTGTGGTCACATCTTTTGCTGATGTTGGATGGGTAGCCACTGAAGAAGGAGAGTGCTCAACAAGACTCAGGTTAGTCTGGAAGGCTATGGGGCTGAGAATCAGTGTTTGATGTTTTCAAGGATGCATTGGAATACTTTAAGAGCCTGCTTTGATGATAGCTTGCCCTGCTCTTTTGTTTTTTGGTTTTTTGTTTGTTTGTTTGTTTGTTTGTTTGTTTTTTAGCAGTCTTCTTTTGGGTTTATTTTTCAGAACCAGCTAAGATTTGTAAAGTTCCCAGGAACGTTCAGCCTAAGTCCTTTTGAACCACAGAATTCCCTGCCATTCAGGTTATATTCTAGTATAAGTGGCCAGAAAGAACTGTTAAAGATAGGTTAGGTAAATAATAGTTTCACTAGCGTACAGGAATCCATTGGATCATAGAGAATTTGTCTACTTGGAAAATGTGTCTTAAAAATTATATCAAGATGAGTTGGGGTCACATGAAGGAACAGTGAGTGTTAGAGATGTTTCCATTCATTTGAAAGCTTACAAAGAATAAGAGAGTTACTCCGCACATGTTCTTTACTCTGAGCATCAGAGATCAGACACAGTCTTTAGGTTTAGACACACTTGGTGTCCTGGTGGTCCTAGGGGAAGTCAGTGTTACTGAAAAAGCTGGGGAATGGCCTTGAGTGATGAGACAAGTTAGCCTGGCTTCTGGAGAAGTGGGTTCCGGAGCTGAATATTAAGGAGCCAGCTAGGGAGAAGCAGATGGGAAGGCTGTTTCTCAGAGTAGAGAGCTTGTTTAGAACTCAGCCTGGGACATCCGAGACTGTTTCAAAATAAAGCCACAACTGGCTTCTCTTTGTATCAAGGAAGAATGATAATTATCTTAGTCAAGGTTACTGTTGCTGTCAGGAAACACTGTGAACCCAAAGCAAGTTGGGGAGGAAAGGGCTTATTCAGTCCACACTGCTGTTCATCACCAAAGGAAGTCAGGACAGGAACTCAAGCACAGCAGGAACCTGGAGACAGGAGCTGATGCAGAGGCCATGGAGGGTGCTGCTTACTGGCTTATTCTGTGTGGTTTGCTTTCTTATAGAACCTGGGACCACCAGCCTAGGAATAGCATCACCCACAATAGGCTGGGACCTCCCTAGTCAATCTCAGTCACTAAGAAAATGCCCTTTAAGCCTGTCTGCTTACAGCTCGATCTGGGGTATCGGTTCTCAAGAGGGTCTCAGGACAGCTGGTATGCTGAAATGGTTTTAAAGAAACGTATCACGGTTAGCTGTTTTCTGCTTTTTGAGCATCTGTTCTAGATACTTTTTGTTGTTTTTATATTTGTAAGATTTCAATGGAAAGGGAAAGGATGATAATCATCTGTAGGCATGTGGAAATCTAAGCCTTATTTTGTGTATGTATGTGCTGTGTGGTGAGTACTTATTCATGTTTGTGGACATATATGCACATATGCAAACATGTGGAGGCCAGAGGTCAGGCCCAGGTATTATTCTAGTACTGGCCATCTTGTTTGGGAGTGAGGCTTGCAGATCAGGTGAGGCTGCCTGCTGAGCGAGCCGAAGGGATCCACCTTTCTCTGCCTCCATAGTACTGAAGTTATAAGCATGTGCATCTATACTTAGCTTTTCACATGGGTTCCAGGGATCAACCTTAGCTCCTCATGGCATATCAACTAAATTACCTCCTGACCCTCCTGTTCTTTTGAGACAGGGCCTCATGTGGACCAATCCGCTTTTGAACTTACTGTGTAATGAAGGATAATGTTGAACTCCTACCCCTCCAGCCTGTACCAGCGGAATCCTGGGGTTGTAGGTATTATGTACTATACCCAGTTTTATGCAGTATTGGTTTGAAGCCAGGTTGATGGTTATGCATGCTAAACCATCACTTAGCTGACTGGACTATACTATATCCCCATCCCTCAGATGAGCTTCCTCTGTGTAGTTCAGGCCTTGTACTCATGATCTTGTTGCTTCAAGTTCTGGATGGAGGCATGTTTTACCATGTCTAGCCTAGTTCTTGTGAATTTATTTTTCACTCATCCTTTTAAACAAATTTCCTTATCTGGTTTTCTTAATATTAGAGTAAAAAAGGAAGCAGTAATTGAGGCTTTGGAATCCAAATACTTCCCTACCCTACACATATTCCAAATTTAAAAAGGTACTATTATGATGTTTAGGTGTGCTAAGAACTGGGGAAGAACAGACATTTATTTATTGCTGGTGTTTCCAACCCCAATAAGCCTGTATAAAAAACCACACAATCCATTTATTATAGGTATAAGCTATATACCTAGATTGGGCAGATCTACCACTATACTTATTCTCCAGCTATAAGACTCTTTGCTACTTGTGGTTTCTCTTGGCCACGTGGTTCTGCTCCATCATGGCTTCTTCTTCCTCCTCTTCCCCCTCCTCTTCCTTTTCTTTCTTTCTTTCTTTCTTTCTTTCTTTCTTTCTTTCTTTCTTTCTTTCTTTCTTTCTTTCTTTCTTTTTTTTTCTGAGATAGGGTTTCTCTGTGCAGCCCTGGCTGTCCTGGAACTCACTCTGTAGACCAGGCTGGCCTCGAACTCAGAAATCCACCTGCCTCTTCCTCCCAAGTGCCCGGCTCCTCCTCCTCTTCTTCCCTTCTACCTCACTCTCCAAGACCTTTCATCCCACCTTTCCCCTCCACTGCCCAATCATGGACTCTAGCCTTTATTGACTAATTAGAATGGGTAGAACATTCATATGAGATCACCTGAATACCCGATTGCTTGTTGGGGCAACCTCTCTTGAAGAAGCAGAATTAATATCAGAATACAAACAGCAGCAGAATAACCCACAACATTTATTCTTGAAATTTTTCTGTTTCCAATCTTATAGGTGAAAAGGCAACTTGCAAACATTCTAGCAACTTAAAAGTATAAAGAGGTTTGAACAAAACACCTGGATTCGGTTCCCTAGTCAGAAGCCAGGTCATTTATATAGCTTTCAAGCAAAAATAAAACAGCAGTGTCAAGTTAAGTGAAAGTTGAATTGTTAAAGGGCTTAATTAATACCTGTGATTAATAACATTTTGTTGATTGAAACAGTATGGTGGTACTGCATGTAATCCCAGAACTTGGGTTGTGGGTAGAAAGCTGGGCTGCTTGCCTAGAGGGTTTTAAAGAAGCCAGAGCTGCAGAGTGAGTGAGGCCATATGTCAAAAACAGAACCAAAAAAGTTTGATTGCATGTAACAGAGAAGCTGTGAGAATACTGATTAAAATGTGGATGTCCACTTTTCTTGCCAGTTTTTATTTTCTCAAAAACTTGTAAGCAGAGTTGGCCTGGAGCAGGCAGGCACCCAGCCTGAGTGTCCTCACTGCCACATTACCTGCTCTCACTAAAATACCACAGTACACTGCACTGGTCTCACTCAGCACACAGGAGGAGGAGGCTTAACTGCCTCAGTTGCCGACTAACACCGTCTGAAGCTTTATTAACCTGGTCAGCCACATGTTCCCAAAACTGCAAAAGAAACTGGAAACTAAAGTCCTTAATCCGGGCACAATGCAGTTGGTTCCGCTCTTTAGAGTAACTCAGGTTAGCTTCCAGCTTACTGTGTAGTCCAGGCTACTTTGAATATGTGATCTTCATACCAGGAATTATGATGGCTTCCTGTACTCGTGAAGGATTCTTCAGGTTTGAAGTGTTCCCAGTGGCTGGCATGGCAGACTTCAGGGAGCAGTGTTTCCAGTGTTCATACTTTGACAGTGTGGGTAGAAGAGAGAAATGACATTAAGGATTCCCCTTTCCTTTCAGTTTCTGGGATGTGGTTGGATTATATTGTTCCCATATTTCTTGTTTCATGTGCTCAGTCAAATATGGCTGGTATTAGAAGGCAAATCGAGGACCTTACAGAAGGGCTTATCCATTCTTGATTCAGCAACCTTTCTAGGCTCCCGTGGTTCCTCCACAGTGGTTGGAGGAGCAACAGGCTCTGCAGACAGTAAAGGAGCAAGGCAGTGCTGGCACACAGTTGGAGAACACTGCCTTATATGATCCCCTGATAGGCAGGGTTTCATATCCTCTCAGGTCTCCTTACGCATCCTGTGATGGCCACCGTTATGCTTTCCTTGCAGGGCAGAGGTCAGGTCCAAGCCTCCTCTTGAGGATGACCCTCCTTGCACTGAGAAGCCCCCAAGCAGGCACATTTCCTTACCAAACTTGTGTCAAGACAAGCCTTCTCCACAGACGACGCTGGCCAGCGAGGAGGCCTTGCAGAAGATTTCTGCACTTGAGAGTGAGCTTGCTGCTCTAAGAGCTCAGATTGCTAAGATTGTGAGCCTGCAGGAGCAACAGAGTCCAAGTGCAGGTACGTGGGCCTGAATCGGCTTGTTGTGACCGGCCAGTGGTAAGGACAGCGGAAGCTATGCCTTCTCCAGTCTTGCTTAAGACAGCACAAAACCTGATGGTGTGTGTGTGTGTGTGTGTGTGTGTGTGTGTGTGAGAAGAGTAGGGGAAAATCTGCTTGGCACTCTGAAGTGTCCGCATTTGAAGTGGGCTGTTGGGAATGGCAGCTCTATAGGAAGCTGAGGCTCCTCCATCTGAGAACCACTCCTCTCAGACACGAGGACACTTAGTGGTTTTCTGTCTGATGAAAGGAACTGTTCTGTGTGGGACACCTGCGCAGCTCTAGGTGAATGCTTGGTACTCCACCTTCCTTTCCTGCTCTAAATTGTCTATAAACAGTACTTGTGTTAAGTCCCTGTGGCATTACGTATGGAAAGTAATAAATAAGTGCACACAGCAGGTACCTAGTAGCCCTTTTCTTTCTCTTGTAGAGTGGAAACCAAAATCAGGCTTTCATCTAATCCTGTTGGTTTAATTGGTGTGGCATATTTTTCCCCGTGGAGAAGAAACTGTGGCCTTGAAATCCTAGCCTTGGGCAGTCTGTTGGGGAGTGTCCTAGCCTTGGGCAGTCTGTTGGGGAGTGCTTGTTTGTCCTGTTTTTCACAGTCCTGGAGAGACATTTAAGTCCCGAGTATGAGTCATGTGCTTATGGAGCTTTGGGGGTGGGCACTGGAAGGTGAGGGGTGGTCTCAGGGATTTGCATAGACATGTGCTTTGCATATCAAGTTTTGGCTTGTTCTGTTAATTTGGAACTGTTTTCTTTACTTCCTTCTGCTGGTAGACTAGGCAAATTACCATAACTAGGAGATAACCTTGCAGTTTGTTGCGATGTCTGAATACTGCCAGTAAAGCTCTTGTGACGTTACTGTTTCCCCAAGCTCTCTTTTGTATAGTTCTGCAGCAGAGACAGCCAACTTTGAGTTAGGCAAAAAGGGTAAATTTTAGGCATTTTATTCCTTTAACAATTACTTTTTTGTTTGAAAATTAACTGTGATACTGTTCTGTGGGACAAGGTTTTTCTCTCTCTCTGAGTGAGCTGGAATTCATTATATAGAGTTTGGTGTGATCCTCCCGCTCTGGTCTCCCAAGTGCTGGGATTCTAGGCATATAAACAGCTAGGATGAAGCAGGCTTCTGTGATGCTCCTGATAGTGCTGACTGTCCAGTAGCGTGCATTGAGGACAGATGTGTCCAAGTATTTCTGCTAAGACTGATTATGCTGCTCTCCACAGATAGGTGTGTCTAAACTCTTAAAAGCACCTGTACTCAGTGGATGGGACTTTTCCATGGGGTGAGTTTGGGTTCAGAGTCAGACCTTTCTTAGTTTATAGACTCTTTTTAAGGATATTGCTTTTAGGAATACAGAAGTCTGTCACAGAGTTCTGCCTTTAGGAAGTGATGTTTTCTTGCCTCTTACCAGAAGATTAACTTTGTTTGTTTTTTATGTAGGTTGCTTAGATTCTTCCACATCTGTTACTATAGCACCACCACCTCTTCCTCCTCCTCCTCCTCCTCCTCCCCCTCCCCCTCCACTGGTGCTCCACCAAAGTACATCTGCTCTTGATCTGATTAAAGAACGAAGAGAACAGAGACTCAGTGCTGGAAAGACTTTGGCTAAGGGCCACCCAAAGAAGCCTGACATGCCAAATATGCTAGAGGTCCTTAAGGACATGAACAGTGTGAAGCTACGGTCAGTCAAGAGGTGAGCCCTCCCTCACCTTTGTTCTTGCTCCCGCCTTGGTCTTGTAGAGCCTGAGTACCTAGGAGTCTTGGGTTTATAACGTGTAAGTGCTGAACCATTATTCCCTTCAAGAAAGGTCTGCAGCTCTGAGAGCTCCTCCACACAAAATAGCCAAGGGGAGGGATGGCTGTGCTTTAGGCAGGCTTCCCAGTTCTGCCACGTATCATCCTCTTATGTGGACTTACTTGTTTTTCTTTTTTTCCCAGACAGTTTTTGTCTGTGTAGAAACTCACAGAACTCACTCTGTAGACCAGGCTTGCCTCACACAGATCCACTTCCTTCTGCTTCCAGGGCACTGGGATTAACGGCATGCACCACCAACACCCAACTCATTTCTTAAAAAGGTTACCTGTTTTAAGAAAAGGTTCAGTATGTGTGTGGGGAGGTCAGAAGACTACTTCTGATTTAACTTTTGCCTTTAATATGAGTCCTGGGGATTACATTGAGGTCATCAGTCTTGGTGGCAGGTTCGCTTACTTGCTGAGCCATCTCATGAGGATGCATGCACCCTCTCCTGGAGGCACTGGATACGTCTGAAGATGCAGCCCTGACTTGTCCTAAATGGCCCTTTATCTGACTGTGCACTCTCATGTTGAGCTCTGAAGTCCAAGGCTCCCTCCTGCTACTAGCAGTGGTTTAGTCACTGTATTTTGTCCACAGAAAACCTCTGAAGGACATCCACATATTGACCTGTCCCCTTGGTTTCTGCTCCTTTCTCAAAGGTCAGAGAAAGATGTAAAACCTAGGCCAGTGGATACTACTGACCCTGCTGCCCTCATAGCAGAGGCTCTGAAAAAGAAGTTTGCGTATAGGCATCGACACAATAGCCAAGGAGAAGCTGAAAGAGGAATTCCAAAGTCAGAGTCAGAAGTCACCTCAGAGCCAGCCCTGGTGAGTACTAGCAGGTTAAGTGGAGATCCATATTTAAGCCATCGGCTTGTGTCTCCTGGTGGACGCTGTGGGGCTGTTTGTACCTATGTGGAGATTGTAGCTAGCTGGGTGGGAAAGGATCATTGAGCTTTAGTTTGAAACAGGTTCTCAGGAAATCCAGACTGGACTTAAACTTGCTATGTAGCAAAGCTGACTTAAATCCTGATCTTGCTACCTTCACCTTCGATGCTGGGATTAAAGTAGTTGTGCCATTGTGAACAGCAAACACGATATATTTATTTGTATTTCTATTTTTCTCACTGTAAAAGTTGTTTGTTTGGAAATCCAAAACTTACAGAGAAACATAAGTAAAAAAAGCAGAGTCTAAATAACCCTGGGTTTCACTGCATCACACTTTCCAATGTTAAATTTTCCCTGCAGGGTTTTATTTTTGTATTTAAGTATAATAAAGTGAAATTCAATCTAATGGAGTGTTCATTATGATAAAGTAGTGTTTGTATTCAGATTTTGAAAGATCTACTCAAAATAAAAAAGGTCCTTTTCTCCTAGGGGTGCCTGGTGAGTTTTCATGGGCTTGTAAGGTGTATGCTGCATGCCACAGGGACTGAGTAGACACTCGAATACGAACTCCTTTCGGTCTGTTGTTTGCATGAAGATACTTGCTGACTTCTCACATGCTTTCTGTTTTTTCTTTTCTTTCCCAGTTTGGCCCACATATATTGAAGTCTACAGGGAAAATGAAGGCTTTGATTGAAAATGTTCCAGACTCCTAATGGACAATGAACTCAGAAGGACTCCTGGTTCACCTGTTGGCTTGCAGAGCTGAGTTTGGCTAGTAGAAATCACCAGTATTTAGTAAATTCCTGACTGTAGTATTTGTTGGTCTCCTTCTTAGTCTAATTAAAGGAGTAAGAAGTAGTGAAAACACCAGAAGTGGGTTTGGCTCCTGTGAGATGGTCAGTTCTGGAGCTCTCCTTTACATACATGTACTTACGTGCATTTTCAGTTCTTAACACTAACATCCGTGTAAAAGTTTTATACGCACACATTTGGATACAAAAAGATGTAAAAGCTCACAATGAATGCATCAGAGAGGACACTGTTATCTTCCCCTTCGTCAAGTTTACTAGTCAGTGACGAATGGCTGCTACACCGTTACTACAGCACGCCACTGGAGCTGGGAATGCCTCAGACAGGTCTTGAGCATGTTCTCACTTTCTGTTTTCTGGAGCTGAGTTTACATAAACAGCAGAAGATGTTTACTGCTAAGTCTCTGCATTGCTTTCTGTTAGAGGGAAGTGAGGACCAGGAAGGCTGTTCACACTTCATTACCACTCACTACTGGAGAGCAAATATACTTCAAGTAGTAACAAATCAAATTATTGAATTAAATCATTTCTTAAATAAAAAAAGCCAGAATGTATCATCTTATCAGCTTAATAAGTGGCCTCAAAAAGATGATCTATTGCTAAGTTAGTAATTGTCTTAGTTAAGGTTACTATCACTGTGATGAAACACCATGGCCAAAAGCAACTTGGGGGAGGAAATGGTTTATTTCACTCACAGTACCACATAGCAGTTCAACACCACAAGCACTGAGGGTAGGAACTGAGCAGGGCAGGATCCTGGAGCCAGGAGCTCATGCAGAGGCCTGGAGGGTGCTGCTTTTACTGGCTTGCTCAGTCTGCTTTCTTATAGAACCCAGGACCAGCCACGGGTTGGCACCACCCTCCTCCATCAATCACTAATTAAGAGAATGCATTACAGCCAGATCTTATGGTGGCATTTTCTCAATTGAGGTTCACTTCCTTTTAGATGACTCTAGCTGTGTCAAGCTGACAAACTAGCCAGCACAATACTTCTAGAAATGTCTGTGTGATTGAATTTATAATTTCGATATATTGGTCAAAATATCCTTTATAATGAAACATTACTGAATAGGTGAATAAATTCCCTTTAAGCTATTTATTATTGGTCAGTCAGTGAATTACATTATACAGATAAACCTTAGGTGTTATTAGAAAGTAGAAAACTGCCTTTGTTATCTAGGGCTTGGAAGGACTTACTATAATCTAAAGTACTTAGTAGTTGTCATGATTTTTGTGTTTCTGATAGACTCTTTAATGTCAGAATCTCTTACCATGAGTAAATATTTGGATTATTTAAATCTAGACTAGTGTTCTTCCCAGAATTTAGAGATGGGAAGTGTAGGTAATATTTTAAATTATTGAAAATAGGTGTTCTAAATCATAACAAAGATTGGGCTATTTTTCATAGCTTATTTAGTTTAAATTGTGGTATGTTTTTGCTGTATATTGTTTCTAAATATTTTATATGGTTTGAAAACTGTCTTTTATGAGATTCAGAAAATTTGCCTGACCACATATTTTGACCTAAGAAGTTTATATTTATATCAGTATTGAATTTGGCTAGCATTCTACTATATGAAAGTTACTATTTTAAAATAAAGTAAGCTGTTGAATTTGCCTTCGATGACACTATTATCCATTTGTACGTTTACCTCCCTCTGTCTTTCCTTTGTAGCTAAGTGCTCTGTGCTGACATGCTGCTCTAGGATAACTTGTAATGCAGTTTTTAAAAGTTAGTTTATGTATATGAGTACACTGTAGCTAGCTGTCCTCAGACACACCAGAAGAGGGCATCAGATCCCATTACAGATGGTTGTGAGCCACCATGTGGTTGCTGAACTCAGGACCTCTGGAAGAGCAGTCAGTGCTCTTAACTACTGAGCCATCCCTCCTCCAGCCCCCTTGTAATGCATTTTAAAGCAGAGATACATTCCTTAAAAAGCTGTGCTATCTCTCACTCCCTTTTTCTCTTAGATTAGTTTTGACACGGGAAAGCCAACTCAGGAGGCCTCCTATACAACAGAGCTGTGAGCTGAATGTTTTATCTGACAGTGTTGTAGTGACACTTTCAGAGACAGAGAATGTGAGTCAGAGTACTGGACTTGGAGCCACACATCATCTCGGGCGAGTGAGTTTATTTAGTAGGTCACCCATCTTCATCACCTGTGGAGTTGCCAGG
>NW_022196899.1:13322809-13400004 GCF_008632895.1 Mastomys coucha
CTTAGCAATAATGTGATAGCTAAAGGGTACATAAAACTCCACAGTAATTTGTTTACTGATGGCCCAATTTCCATCTGCCCTATACCCTGCACACTGAAGAACATAAGAGACCTTTCATGTTCCCGTTAGTTCACTCCCATATTGCCCTGCAGTGGTGGCTATCTCTCCTGAAGAACCTGCCATGCAGGTTCTTAGTACACACTGAGTGCAGTTTCAAAGTTCTGTTTCAAAAACATGTCCAAGGTGTGAGAACTAGTTCTCACATTTCTTTAAAGGCAGTATGAATTACATTAGTTACTGGTCTCAGTCAGCAATTACTGGCATTAAGACATAAGCTTGTGAGAGCTGTGACGGGATTATTAGCACCTCTAACCTATACCTCAGGTACAGGATAGTTTTTCCAGGTTTGCAAAGGACAAAAAAAAAAGTGTAATTTTTGCTTTTTTTCTTTTTTAATACAAAGAGATTCATTACAAACTGTTATGTTTAGAGTACAATGTTAATGAGCACGTTAAGGTAGGACTTTGTAAAATGTCTTCTCACCTCTAAAGCAGAGACTCCTTCCCTCACCTACCCCACCTCCCCTTCAGCAGTGGGTCCAGACTCCCAAATGGCTGCTTGCTACACAGCCAATTCTTAAATTCTTTAAGAGTCCAATGTATCTTGAAATGCCCTGAATTTTGTACTACTGTGTCCTAAGTGTTTCCTTAAATTCTTTCAGAAAACCCAACTGTTGAAGGAAAATAGGTCGAAGCAGTAATTCCCACTCAGCTGTAGAAAACAAGCTTGATGGGTTTGGGAGTGCCAGCAAGGCGACAAGTATAGTCATAGCAAAAGGAAATCACCACAGAGGCAGGGTATCCTGCCTAAGCAAACTCAACTGAAAACTGTAGGAAGCTAATGTGGTGAAGCAACTAGTGGCAGAGAACCTCTAGGGTCCAGGGGACGAGGGACCCAGCCCACAGCTATGACATCAGCAGGTATCCCCCACAGGGAGATGGATGCTTTTGGAAACTTGTGTCCCTTGCTCAGAATTCTTGCTGAGTGAACCAGCTGATCCTAATTTCGCTTCTAAAGATTTGCCTAAAGGGAGAGAATGATTGGTAGTTATGTTTCTCAGTGCAAATTAATACACCAAGACTTTTCTTTACTGTGAACTTGTTTAAGGTGATATTAGTTTGCAGGAGTGGCCAGTGGCTGATCTGGGTAATGACTGCTATCCTGTACCCATGCTGTCTAATAGGAGAGCCGAATGTGGGCATGGGTGACCACTTGAAATGAGGCTAGTATAAACTGAGGTGTACTGTAAGTTTAAAACACACTGGATTTCGGAGACTTAACAACCTACTTCAATTATACTAAAAGAAAATATTTTGGATATAGTATAATTACAAAAGTTTCAGCTTTTGTAGAAAATTGGGAAATCATGCAAGTGGGTTCGCCAACATTTGTATTTCTAGGAAGTAGGAGCAAAATATGTCTGATCATAAAAATCTGAACTATATCCCTTGTAACGAGTTAGGTCTGGGGAGGGTAGAAAGGCCGCTCTTAGTTGGCACTGGGGTTGGTGGCATACACCTTTAATACTAGGACCCAGAAGCAGGGAGCTACCTGGGAGCTACCTGGGAGTTGAGGCCAGCCTGTCTACATTGTTACCATCTGAGCCTAAGATGACCCTGTCAAAAAGAAAAAAAAAATTAGGTGGCTCTTTCTTACATTGCTTTAAAAAGGACAGGAATATAAACACAACTGGTATCTTTAATCCCTTTCAAGGGTGTGATTTCTTAGGCAATTTCCAACAAATGCTATAAAATACCCTCCACAGCAGACACGACTGACCAAGGTCAACCAGGCCTTGCCACACTTGTAGGGTGCAGAGGAAGGCTCATACTCCCAGAAGACAAAGTCTGCACACAGCTTAGACTGCAAAGTACCACAGCTGAATGGAAGAGGCAACAGCTAACTGGTCACCTAACTAATTCAGCATGTGATTTCCAAAGGACTGAATGGTAAGGTAAAGTGCAAAGATAAAAAAATGAGAAAAGACCAGTTTTTATTCATCAAAAGGTAACAGCAACAGGCACATGTTTAAATGAGTGTGGCAAAGCCTTTTACAAATGGCTTTACACTCAAGTTTTCTCCCAAGAAGATGGCTGTTGCAACAAGCTGTAAACATAGTAAACAGTCTTTAACAGTAACAAGGGGTACACGTTAACTCGAAGAAGCACCATTCAACAGTGTACAGTTGTGCTTGCTCTACACAGACCACTGAAAACACATTACAAAAGTGGAATGTTTTACGTTGAAAACTAGTCCTTAAATTTTATCCTAGAAAACATCTATTCACATCAAAAGTTCCACCAAAGGGTAATGGTTCATCAAAGTGGGGGAGGGGGACAAGAAAACAATGCACTTTTCAAATCAAAATGAGAAGTTTGGTCACTTAGCTTTGTGCATAGTTTAAGGCATCTGGAGCAATCTCCAGCTTCACCTCCCTTCCCTCCCCCAAGTGTGGCTGCTCACTATGTCACATTCTAGAACAATAAATAAAAGCTTACATTTCTAATCCTTTCCCACATGGATGGACAGAACATGCACAGTCATACATGCACACACATGCACACAAACACACATCCACACAGCCATACACAACATACCTCTCACGCACTGCAGCGAAGGGACTTTAGTACCCTTGATTTGAAGGACACACTGCCCTATCCCACTTTATTTCAGATTGGCAAATACCCTGAGCTGATTATGGTATGTTAAACATTCCACCTTTTTCTTGCATGTGTAGATCAAGTGTACAGTAGTGAAAACAACATGCAGTGTTTTCACTGCAGAGTCAGAACACAGCTAGGACATTGGTGTTCCTTCCCTCCCACCCCAAGTTAAAAACTAACAGCTAAAAAAGGAATCTGCATTGCCAAGCAGCGCTGGAGTGGAAAGCTTCGTGTGTAGCTGTGGTAAGTGCCTGCTCAGTCTCCAGAGCACAGAAGTGGGAGCACAGAAAGTGGGAGGTGTGGCTGACACTGACATCCGAAAGGCAAAGGCTGCGAGGAGCGGCAGCCTCCAGCTCAGCTGAGAACGGCCAGGAAGGGTTCCTTCACAATTGAGAACCAGTATTTCAGATGTGATTTGTAAACATTGAGTGATTCTTGCCAGAGGCAGCAGAGGCTGGGCACTTCACATTTCTGTTTTCTCAGAGAGAATGTAGTGGAAGGGACAGATGCGCTATTGTACTGGACTGGTTGCATCAAGATTGCTGCTGAGGTTGAGTTCAAGTTTCAGGGCTTGAAGGATACACACTTTGAAAGCACATGGCACACCTAAAAACATCTTCCTTTGTTAATCCTTTCCGGGTCTCCCACCGAGCTTTACATATACTTAAGGTTTCATACAAAAGCCAGATGCATATTGCTGTATGTTCACGTCTTACCATTAAAAAGTGGGCTCATATGATCCAACAGAAGACATCTTGACAAATGATGCTGGCATCATTCCCTTGGACACCTCAGCAGTCAGAACCAGTTACCCCAAGACCATTTCACATTTCCATAGTCTTGCAGGAGAGTGTCCCACTGGTTATGATACCCGGTTTTCCTGAGTTAATGACTGTGAGTTCACCTCAAATGCAGCACTGGCATCCTCACTGCTGGGCTGTTGTCTCTGCAGTCCCTTCCAGCTGGCTTTGTTCAGCCCCACATGTCCGAGCATTGTCTGTGACAGCCTGGTGTCTGAAAACCTGGCCCACTCTGTAAATAAAGGCTCCACTAGGTAAGTCATAAAACCTCGAGAAACAGAGGAAAAAGCTATTAAAATATGTCTTCAATTGATCCTTAAAACATCTAGAGTTTTAATGTTCTTCAGGTCCACTCAAGTATTAGCCAAAATATTAGCTTTTAAAAGGCCTGTGTGTGTGTACATGTGATTTACAAATCGGGATTTCGTTAAATATTCAGTGGTGCTCTATTCTGTTTCTCTCAGCTGAACAAGCACAGCTTGCTTAAGCTAACACATGTGGTAGCCATATCAACTCTAAGGGCATGAGAACACAACTCCAGGACATTCTCAGGGAGACAACTGCTGGCCGAGAGGGGTCACTGGCTTTCGCTGTTTCCTCGGGGATGGAATGTCACACCTGGTATGACTTATTTAACTCAGAATGTACCATGTCAAAACTCCTGAGAAGAAATAGTCTAAAAATAATAATAAAAAAATTAGTTTAATATTTTCACTATTAAAGTGAGAATGGCCCAGAAGACGTGGGGGTCAGAGGACAGCTTGTGGGAGCTGTTTTTCTCTTTCTGCCACGTGGGTCCCTGGGATCAAACTCAGATTTTCAGGCTTAATGGCAGGTACATTTACCCAGTGAGCCATCACACCAGTCCTTATTTTCTTCTTTGAGAGAGTCTCACATATCCCTCTCTGTCCCTAAGGATGACCTTGAACTTAGGGTCTTCTCTCCTCCAAAACTGGGTTTTGGGTTTTAGGCATATATTGTTGTCATGCTCAGCTAAAATCACAACTTAAAAAAAATACATATTTTTATTTATATGTGTTTTATATATGTTTGAGTGTTCTCGAGCAGAGGCCAAGAGGGTGTCATAGCCCTTAGGGTTGGAGTGATGTAGGAGCAAACTGAAGTGGGTGCTGCTAACAAACCTCAAAAGAGTAGCAAGTCCTTAACCACTGAGCCATCTCGCCAGCACAAACTACAAAATTTTCAAAAATCACTTGAGAGTTCTTTGTTTAAACTACAGAGTAATTTCCTCCAGGCAGAAGGGCGTTGAAGGGAGCCGCGTGCACACACCCACCCAGCTTGGCCTTCCCTTTGCCTACATTTCACTTATTCTTTGAACTTGAGTAGCTCTCCTTGAGATCCAAAACAGCAGATCTACTGTCTTGTTAACTCCACCTACAGAAAAACATGTAGCCATCTTTGCCACAGGAGTCAGTACTGATTCCACAGGCTCAGCACCATGCAAGCTATGCCCATCCTCTACATCTCTGTCTGACTACAGTCAAGTCAGTCCCTACTGTTCTACACGATGCTTCGTAATCACAGCATAGGTGCCAGTGCTGCTGCTGTGTCCTCCCCACTGCATTGAGACTGTGCTAGTCCTGCTGTGTCCTCCCCACTGCATTGAGACTGTGCTAGTCCTGCTGTGTCCTCCCCACTGCATTGTGACTGCTAGTCCTGCTGTGTCCTCCCCACTGCATTGTGACTGCTAGTCCTGCTGTGTCCTCCCCACTGCATTGTGACTGTGCTAGTCCTGCTGTGTCCTCCCCACTGCATTGTGACTGTGCTAGTCCTGCTGTGTCCTCCCCACTGTATTGAGACTGTGCTAGTCCTGCTGTGTCCTCCCCACTGCATTGTGACTGCTAGTCCTGCTGTGTCCTCCCCACTGCATTGTGACTGCTAGTCCTGCTGTGTCCTCCCCACTGCATTGTGACTGTGCTAGTCCTGCTGTGTCCTCCCCACTGCATTGTGACTGCTAGTCCTGAACTTCTAGAAACTTCACCTTGCTGATGTTTATCAACACCCTTCACTATTTTCAACCTAAATTCTAAGGCCCTTCCCAACCCCAGATTCCCAAAATATATTCTACCCAAACTCTAGAGCTTTACTGGGACACCTTTCTCTATTTTCAAAGTCCAATGTGATCCACTCAGCCTTAGCAGTCCTTCCCATGTTCTCCTGCAAGCTTAGGTACTAGTCACAGAACATGGCCTTGTGCTTTCCAGTACATGGTGAGTTCTAAAGTGCTTCCACCTCTAGGTACAATGGTGACTGGCTATGCATGGGACAGCATAGGCAAAAGCAAATAAAGCATGTGTGAATGGATGTTAGTGCGCTGGAAACCTGGCAGTAGGACTGCCTGCCTGCAGATAGTGGAAGGTGGAACCTGGCAGTAGGGACTCCCTGCCTGCAAATAGTGGAAGGTGGAACCTGGCAGTAGGGACTGCCTGCCTGCAGATAGTGGAAGGTGGAACCTGGCAGTAGGACTGCCTGCCTGCAGATAGTGGAAGGTAGAACCTGGCAGTAGGACTGCCTGTCTGCAGATAGTGGAAGGTGGAACCTGGCAGTAGGACTGCCTGCCTGCAGATAGTGGAAGGTGGAACCTGGCAGTGGGACTGCCTGCCTGCAGATAGTGGAAGGTGGAACCTGGCAGTAGGACTGCCTGCCTGCAGATAGTGGAAGGTGGAACCTGGCAGTAGGACTGCCTGCCTGCAGATAGTGGAAGGTGGCTTTTGGAAGTGACATTTGAGCCTTCAAGAAGAGTCCCTGAAGCAGACAGGAGGGGCTGGCAGAGCAAAGAAAGGGTACATATTGTCACAATGGTTAAGATGTCCTCAACTGTCCTACAAATTACAATAAACATAATTTGATACTTTTGAATAATTTTCTAGTCTAATAAGTGATTTTTTTTTTAAACCAGCTGCAAATGTGTAATGTGTAAATGTGCATAGTTACCAATCTGGATGTTGGCAATACACTCAGTCTGACGATCACAAAGTGGACTCACACCCAAATGGTACTTTTTTTCTATATCTCCTATAAATTTAAGAAAGAGAACTGTTAAGATGCAACACGTCTGCTGGGTAAATCTGTAATGAATACCTTCACTGAATCTATGAACTTACTGGAGGGACATTACAGAATCCTCATGAAAGACTCAAACTTTAACTTAGCGACACACAGGAAGCTTGCCAAATTGATATCACTATTTAAACAGACCAACACAACAGTTTTTGCTTAAGTGTTCCTCCCAAGACTAATTGTATCAGTTCTTTCAGACATGCCTCACATGCTTACACGATCCTGCTCTCTACACAGGTGAAGGGATAGGGTAGTTTCAGAGCAGTCTTTCTGCAGAGAAGTTACACAGGTGAAGGGACAGGGTAGATTCAGAGCAGTCTTTCTGCAGAGAAGTTTCCAGCCTACTTTCTGTGCCATCATGAATACCCAAGGTTACTCAGTTTCAAATCACGATCCATGTGTTACTGGCTATACACACATGAAGTATGAACAGGTGTTAAAAATATGCATCTACTATGAGGCTCTTATACGTGGCTGGGTCTGAGTTTATTCACATGTGGCTATAACCTGCCTTGGTGGAAGAATTCCTCCGTTACTTTTTCACTCCACTGCTTGCTTAATTCCCAGTTCCGACATGGGTTACAAATATCAGCACATTTCAAGGCCATCTAGCAAACAAAATATTAAAAGGGTGTTAAGGAAGAAAAGATCTCATTGTACCAAGTTTAAATAGACTCCAGCAATGGGGAAGAGCACTGAAGAGAGAGCAGAGCCCCTGGGCATGTAGCTGGCGGAGGACGTGTTTAGTGTGCATGGGATCCAGAACCAAATAAAATTAAAAGCCAACAAAGAAAAGGAAAATACTGTGAAAGAAAAATCGCTGTTACATTAACTTGATGCTGCCGCTGACCTACTAAATATCTGTGCAGAATGCTGATAGGGATGCTAACCCTGTTAAACTAGAATTACCCTTGACAATGCCAAGGAGACACAATGACTGGATGAGTCATAAAATACAAACAAACCCAGACACACCATCTACTCCTTGCTCCTCTTTTCATGAGAAAACTCATCAGAGTAGTCACTGTTGACTGGGTGGCCTTCTCTGCTCTTCATCAGAAACCCTGAGTAGGAAAAGCCTCAAAGCCAGATGCCTCTCCAGTATGTCCTGGAAGGGAACATGCTGACTGAATGAGGAACTTCTTTCTGCTACGTATCTGCTATATTTCATTCTTATTCTACCTGTCACATGATTTACCCTGGAAACAATCTTTGCAAGTTGCAGAACTTTACCTGTAAAACCAAATGCCTATGTCTGCCGTCGTCAAGGTGTAAGTCACCTTTATCCAAGTGAGATCTAAACAATGACAGGTACTCGTTCTGGCGACTGATGTCTGTGGCTAGTATCAGAGCACCTATCTGAGCCTCCATCTCTTGCCTGGAATTACAGAAATAAGGAGACATTTAGTACTTTCAATTTATTTTCTCCCTTAAGCTTAAGTATTCAGAAAGCTTTACAAAAACCCTAAGATAATCTGCAAGGCGCTTTAAACTTGATACATAATAAGGAAGTATTGTGAAGAGTACATTTAAAAATATTAAAATAAAGTAAAACTAAGAGTTTGCAGAGAAATACTACAATGCAAAGATGTCAAAGAAAGCGTCTTTACTCTATCAGCCAAAGTCAAATTATTTGCTTCAAAGGGGGGAACAACCAGCCTAACACCATTATGCTGCTTGAGAAAATTCTTAAGAATTTTCTAAGAAATTCCTGTATGTACAGTAAGCATCTTTGTCTTATTTTTTGGTGCCTAGGACATAAAAGAAGATTCAGGCAGAAGAAAATACTAGCCCATTCAATTGTCAACTGAGACATCTGAAAAAGATGCTTAATGAAATAAGCATCCTAATAAAATTCTACTCAGCAGTTTGATCAAGGGGCCAGAGATGGGGTCAGCACTTAATGGTACGGGGTCTTTTTCTAGAGGAACTGGGTTGGTTCCCAACTCCCTCATGGCAGCCTACACATAAGGAAACTCCATTTTCAGGGAGTTCTTCATTCTTTCCTGGCTCTGGTACCTAGCATGGATGTGGTGCATGGATATACATGTAAGCAAAATACATATGCACATAAAAAAATTAAAAGTCAGTTATTTGTATAAGAATATTCAAATTATCTGGAGGAAAAATGTCATGTTAATACAGACAGCATATACACTGCATCTTTTTAAAAACTGCCTCATATGAGATTAAAAAAAACCCTTCAACAGGGCTATCTCTGTATTACTGAGGACGAAGGGCCTTCAACAAGGCCATCAACATGGCTCACCAGGAAGAGCACTTGCCTCCTGAGCCAGATGACCTGAGCTCATCCTTAGGACTCTAGAGAAAGGACAATGACTGCTGAAGGCAGTCCTCAGACCTTTGCGTACGTGCGTACTACAGCACACCTGGGCCTGAATACATATACATACACAATTATAAAATTCAGAAAAAAATCAAACAGGCTCAAATGAACACAATACTGAATATTTAACACAAAGTATAAAAGACCATGCTGGCAAGGTGTGAGATGTTTTTGTCAACACAATCATATTCGACTTATTTAACTTTAGTGTTTCTTTTTATGCCACCAAAATGGCCTGCTTAGTATTAAACTATTTTTTAAGCTATTTTCTGTTGTTCTTTTTATTCATTATCCTTCATGACAGCTTCAAAGCTGTCCACGAGGGCACAGGGCCTTACTATCCTTGTTTTACTGGCTTTGCAGATGTTGTGGTCTGAATGCATCTTGGTTTCTGTGTAATCTTTCAGGTACATACCTGAAACCTTTATCAGAAAAGCTACGTACAATCACTGAGCCAATATATGTGAAGTGAGTTTTACAGTACTCAAAAAGGGCTATCTTTCATAAAAATAAATAGCCAATGTATAAGCAACAACTATGTAACAGGCTTATGAATTTGGATATATCGTTCTTTGGATTTCCAGCGTATGTATGTTTGGCTCACATTCATGTATGTGTGCCATGTGTAGATATCTGTTAGCTACCATGTGGGAACTGGGAACTGAACCCAGGTCTTCTCGAACAGCAACAAATGCTCTAAACTGTTGAGCCCTTTCTCCAGCGCCACAATTTTGATAATTTTTAAAAAGATACATTTAATTTAACAAAATGGGAAGCTATGGAGCAGCTGAATAACATAATTTTTAGCTTGATTAGTAACTTTATTTCCATAGGCAATACATTTGTTTTAATCCAACTTACCTGCTTTCCAGTGGCAAGTGTGAGAACAAACCAGATTCTCTCAACAAGCCCACTGCAGATCTCCAGTGGTGATTCTCCAGGACTGAGGTATTCTATAAAAAGGGGTTCTTTGTTACCTAACAGTCATTTCTGGACATGAAGAACCATTTGTCAGTCATATTAACTTGGTTAAAGCATTAACATTAATTGGAAATTTACTTTGACTCCTTTCATTTCCTCAAAACATTAAATAGTGTAGATTACAGAATATTAAAGTATTGTTAATTTGTTTGTGCTTGTGTTTATTTGTGGATGGGTGAGTGCATTTGTGGTGTGAGCAACGTGCACCCATACATATGTGTAAAGGCCAAAGGTCAACCTTGGATCGGTTCCTCAGGAGTCATCCACATTGTTTTTGAGAGGGTCTCTCACTGCCTTGGGCCTCAAGGATTAGGCGAGGCAGGTCAGCTAGTGAGCTCAAGGGATCCTCTTGTCTTTCTCCTTAGTGCTGGGATTTTAAGCACATACTAAAAAACAAACAACAAACCAAACTAATTCCCAATGAAACGGTACTAACCTTGTATAAAGTTGCCAAATAATGGTTGGTTTTAATAAGAAACGGCTGATTAACACCTGGGTGATCCAGATCGTGAGTGGCAGCTGCAATTAAGCTCAGCAAGATATCCCAAGGAGTCACAGAATTGGCAAGCTGAAGCAGAACAAAGAGTTAGTCACACACATATCTGAAATACACTCTCCAGCACTAGCAGCCAGTGGAGAGAGTGGCCCTCCTGCTCAGCCTGTTGATTTCTCAGCCTTGTGGTGCTTCATTGGGACAGTGAAGGCTGTGTTAGGATGCATAGTGCTGCTGCCTGAGGGACGTGGCTTACCTGATAGGGAGGCCTTCTCTTTCACCAACTAAAAACTGCTAAGGTAAGAAACACTCAGTCTCAGAGACAAGGACTCTAAACTGACAAACAGGGTTGAGTATTTTCATTCTACCAATGGATGGCTACATTCAGGACCCTTTCACAATGCATTCATGCCAGAAAGGGAATTTCACTGATAGTAGTAATGTAACTTTACTCTTAGTGTTACCAAACTTAACAAAATAACCATCGTCAAAGTTTATTAGCTGACTATAGGTTTCAGCAATAAAAACGGCCAACTTGAGTCTATCACCAGCTATCACGAGCCTCCACTTCTGGAAAACTGATACTCATTCTGTAAGGCCCAACTCCAGTGACCCATTCTCCCATCTCCTTGTTGTGCTCGTTAGCCCTGGCTTGGCCCAGGCCTCATTGGTGGGTGTCTATAGCCCTTTACATTCCTGCCAGAGCTGCACTCATCTGCCTGTTTTTATTTAGGTTTACTTAAGATAATTAGTTCCTTTTACAGCCCTGTAAAATATGCTGACAGTAAAAACTGATGAGCATAAATCACTGATAATGCTAACATATGAAGGAGATGAGAGCACAACAAAAATGTCAACAAGATAATCCATAAATTCAGATGCAAATTTGATGATTTCCTTTCCATGCCAAAATAAATCTTTTCTACCTCACTTGTTAAAAGTTGAGCTCAGTCACAAGTCACTTCCATCTAGGAAGCTACAAAGTGTCTTTAACATTTTTCTTCATTGTGAGGGGCGTGGCGTGGGCGTGGCCCGGTGTGCAGGCAGAGGGAGACTTGCAGAGGCTGGCTTTCTCTGCTGTCTGAAGGCTGGCCCCTGACTCAGCACTTTGACCCACTGAGCATCTTGCCAGCCCTGTAAAGCATCTTAAGGTAGAGAAGATACATAGTTTCTCTTTCATTATGCAAATCAGGACATGGAAGAGCTGAATAAAAAATGAAGAAAATGAATTCCTCTTCAGAATATGTAAAATGTTTAAACTATATATTGAGTATAATATATGAATATGTAAAATGTTTTGACTATATATTGAGTATAATTTTTTTTTGTTAATTCTTTGAGAATGTCATGCCTGTATACAGCGTGTTGATCACATTCACCCAATACTCCCTTACCTCCTCCCAGGTCCATCTCTCATTTCCCCTACAAACTTATGTTCTCTTAAAAGACCAAATTCCACCAAATGAATGTCCTATTTATTATATTCCTGTGACAAGAATATAATGCTAAATAACAGGCAAGTACCTTCTGAATAGAAAATTAATGTGGTTAATATATGCAAAATTAACACATGGCTACATATAACTTTACAACCTCAGGTCAAAAAATGAAAGAAGCAAGTGGATTTTTAAAAATCCTGTGGGGTGGTTGAAGATAGCCCAGTGGGTAAGAGAGCTTGCCTCAAGCCTGAAAACTGAGTTTAATCCCTAGGAATCTGCAGAAGGAAACACGGGTCCCTAAACACTGTCCTTTCACTTCTATACTCCAACGGTGGCACGTTCACATCCCATCCCACTGGCACATAAATGCAAAAAATAGTCATGACGTTTGTGGGGAAAAGAGAGAAGCAACACACGCTTAAAGCAGAAAACTGATTAAAAATATACCATTTCTTCTTACAACTTTTAGTAGGAGAACTTTATAAACTTTATAACAAGTATAAGCAATTCAATGGTATTAGGACTACTTAGTGTGTGTACAATGCACATGCACATGCACATGTATGAATGTGCTGTGTAATTGCTATGGCTATGGAAGTCAGAGGATAACTTCAAGTGTTGGTCTCACTCACCTAACTTCATTTGAGACACGTCTCTATTGCTTTTCCCAGAGTACCTGCCAGTACAGCTGCCATGTCAGGCTCCAGGACTTTCCTGCCTGCCACCTCTGAAGGCGTGCTGGAACTACAGACACTCCAGGACACAGACGGTGCCTATCCAACTCTGACAGAGGTTCTAGGGATTCAAACCACATCCTCATGCTTGTGTGGAAAGCATGTTTACACAGTGAAGGAGCTCTCCAGATCTCCTACGTTGCATCTCCTAATGGATCTGTGGTAAAATACTAACCACAAGTCACCTGGAGAGGGAGGCTTATTTCATCTTACACGTCCAGGCTACAATATGGAAGCCAAAGCAGGAGCTTGGGGGAGGAACTTGTAGCAGAAACCATGGAGGGATGCTGTTAATGGTTTGCCCAGGTACTTTTCTAACACAGCTCAGGCCTACCTGCCTAGGGACAGCACCACCTATCCTGAACTAGACCCTCCTGTATCAATTAATAATTAAGAAGATGCCTCAGACAAATCTGATTTGGTTGAGGTCCCTCATCCCAGAGGATTCCAGGTTTGTGTCAGGTTGACTGCTGAAGGTATCTATGACCGCAGCCCCTCACACAACCTTGGAGCATGTGTGTGCATCCTGGGAACTTTCTAGCCTTTTGACGCAGCCTCCCAAGTACTTAAAGACATGAACCACACTGCCATACCTGGCTACAATGCATTTTTAGAAAGAAAAATATTGCTACTAAATGGCTACTGATGCTGGTAATATCTGAGTTCTGTGAATAAGAAGCTTTTAAAGTATAGGAAAGTCAGATTTCACTTGTATGTATCTATAAAACTATCTTCAGGGTCTTTTTCAAGAAAACAGAAACCTATTAAGAGGTGAGATTCCTTCAGTGTCATTCTGCTATCTGCTGGCAGTGTGCTCATTTTCTTCTGGTTATCACAGGGCCAACACCATCTTAGATGGAAGACATCAGTACCCTGCTCCAGCAGGTTGACATTTTTATTCATTTTCCACATTCAGTGACAATACATCAACAACTAAAATTTTAGGTCAAAACTCCCTTCCTTCCATCCTTCCTCCTTTCCTTCCTTTCTTCGAAGCCAGCACATTGCTTAGGACATCAATAAATGTGCACCAGTAAGAAAAACAACTCAGTGATTACCAATTTCTCACAGGCTAGGGAGAGAGGAAGCTACTGTGTACTTCGTCAGACTTCAAACTCCTGGCAATCCTGCTGCTTCAGCTTCTCAAGTGCTGGGATTTACAGGTGTGAACCTCCCTCCTTGCCTGCCTAAAGTGAGGCTCTTATATGAACTTCCAGGGACAAGAAGAACAATATTTAAGTGGGCTTGCATATCTCAGGGACAGGAGAAAGTATAGTGTTTTATGTCCTATGGCCCCAGGCTCTTCACCAGCACACCCAGCAACCTCCCATGGGGGACACTTGAAAACAAAGTGGCATCTGTACGAACACAGAGCCAGGGCTTTAAGAGCCCTGCGTCCACTTCTCTAGCTCTTCCCCTTAGAGCCACATCTGGAAAACCCAAGCTGCTTTGACCTCACTCTCCCACAGAAGCTTCTGACTGCGCCCAGGCACCATCTTATGGAAATGTGTGTCCACAGACATCGTCTTGCGACCTCCACCCACCTACCTTAGGTTCCTTTAAGTAACAGTGCATGGCCTGAGTCACGTCCGCAGCATGGACTGCGTTGTGGTAAGGATTCTGACTGTGGTAATCTTCTTGAATCATAACTGCATTAAAAAAAAAAAGACTCAAATCTTAGAATACATGAGGGACATCCAAGTATAGAAAGTGGTAATCATTAGTGATCCACATATATTTTCCCTGTGGTTATCAACTCAAATAGTTCATATTCTAAAACAGTCACTTCAATTCAACAAATCACCAGGTATTTCAGTATCATGCCACAGCAGAGATCATGTGAAAACGAGTATGACTGCTAAGCAGCTGATACATGGCCTATCACACACTGTGTCTGACTCTAAGCCAGCTGATACATGGCCTATCACACATGGAGCCTGACTCTAAGCCAGCTGATACATGGCCTATCACACATGGAGCCTGACTCTAAGCCAGCTGATACATGGCCTATCACACATAGAGCCTGACTGTAAGCCAGCTGATACATGGCCTATCACACATGGAGCCTGACTCTAAGCCAGCTGATACATGGGCTATCACACATGGAACCTGACTCTGAGCCAGCTGATACATGGCCTATCACACATAGAGCCTGACTCTAAGCCAGCTGATACATGGCCTATCACACATAGAGCCTGACTGTAAGCCAGCTGATACATGGCCTATCACACATGGAGCCTGACTCTAAGCCAGCTGATACATGGGCTATCACACATGGAGCCTGACTCTGAGCCAGCTGATACATGGCCTATCACACATGGAGCCTGACTGTAAGCCAGCTGATACATGGCCTATCACACATGTTATCTAACTGTAAGCCAGCTGATACATGGCCTATCACACATGGAGCCTGACTGTAAGCCAGCTGATACATGGCCTATCACACATGGTGCCTGTCACTGACCAAAATGTTGCCATGTCTTATAGAGCTACAAGCACGTACTTTAAGCTATGATCCTGACAGTTTGTTATAGCTGACTGACAGTTATGCAAGTTCTTGTACAGTCTTGTTAAATGTATTAGAATCACTTACCTAAAAATCGACGGAGTTTCACCATATCTAAATGGAAATACTCAATCAATCCATGAAGACTAAATAAATGAAAGGTTAAGCTTACTAGACTATTTCCTAGAAAAAAAAGAGGAGAGGCCACATTAGTAAGACACACAAGGCCAGAGGACTGCTGTCCCCAGATGGAGACTCCAACCACGGACTTGGAAGCACAACATCCAAGCCCACTATGCCCTGCCAATGCCTGTAGTTCTATATTTTGATAGTATACATGGAAATACCAAGGGAAAAAATGTTGCAGCTTTCTACAAAGAACTGAAAGATAAAAAACTTCTAAGGATTTTTAGGTTAAACAGGTTAGACAATAAACTAATACTCAATAGTAGAATATGGGAAAGCTGACCTACAGTGAACAAGCTAATCTGATTTTACAAGAATTCACAGAAATGAATAGAATCATTGCACAAATCTTTGGCTACAACCTCCCGAAAATTGTGTTTATTTTTTACTGGAAGAGAGCTAGGAGAGGACAGTCTCGCTTTCAAGGTCCCCAGGACTGAAGGTCCGAACTAAAGCTCTCTCCACTTTTCTGTACGTGAGCAGAAACCTGGAGGCGGACAGGCAGTACCACACGTGTCACTGCCAAGCAGCTTCCCTGCAGTCAGGAACAAGCCTCTCTCACTCTAGAAAGCACCTGTTCTAAGACTCCGTCACTCTTCACAAAAATTTTAAAATGCTTTCCCATTTTCCTCATGTTCCACAGTCTCATAGATCAGAGAAAAAAGACCCGTATGCCTTTAGTTTCTTTTTCCTTAAACACTAATTTATCCATATTTCCTCAAAGACAGACCCCCCCCATCCATTGGATACATTTCACCTAACAACCCATGTTGCCTTGTCTCTTTTTCCTACGATGTCCCAATAACCACATACAATCAGACAATGCTGTACATTCATTCCCTGTGGCTCTCCATCCCCACACTCATGCTGCCAGTGTTGATCCCTGCTGTCTGAACCCCCACACTCATGCTGCAGTGTTGATCCCTGCTGTCTGAACCCCCACACTCATGCTGCCAGTGTTGATCCCTGCTGTCTGAACCCCCACACTCATGCTGCAGTGTTGGTCCCTGCTGTCTGAACCCCCACACTCATGCTGCAGTGTTGATCCCTGCTGTCTGAACCCCATCTTTATTATGCTCATTGTCCCATCCCTGACAACAATGTTCCAGGTTATATATACCTTACTGTATTTCTCAGGATTTTGTAGACTCAATTTAGGACAAACACGCTATATTAACAGTTAAATTGACTACTTTTAAAGGGATTTAATCTCATAATTTACTGCATCACAGATAATAGTAACATACGTGTGATTCTAGTTATCCTTTGAATGCTACAATATTTGATAAAATATACAACAACTAATGTCACACTAAGACTTTATAATATTTAAAAGGGTTAAATAAAGAATTAACTAACAACTCATCAAACCACTGTCAACAGACTCTATATAAGTACAGGGAACTACTTGCAGAGAGCATCATCAAGGCTGGGGCAGGCCACAAAGAGGATTTTTAAATATAATATTATTATTATGTATTGAAACAAACATGCATGATGGGAGCACACATGCCATGGTGTGTGTGTGTGTGTGTGTGTGTGTGTGTGTGTACACAAAGTCAAAGGACAACCTTGGGGAATCAGTTTTCCCACCTGTACTGGGGATTGAATTCAGGTCCTCAGGCTTTTTCAGCAAGTGTCTTCATTTGCTGAACTATCTTGCTGGACCATAAGGATTCTTTTACAGACACAGACACACACACATATATGTAGGCATGCATGCCATGATACACATGTTGGAAGTTGGAGGACAACTTGTAAAAGTCATTCTTGCTTTCTAGCATGTGGCCCAGTTTGGTTGCAAAGGCATCTTGCCAGTCCCAAGATTGTTTTAAAAGGTGACTTGGCATATCATCTCCATAAGAAATTAATAAGTATATCCTTAAATCGTATGCCAGTGAGCCAGGCATGCTGGCACAGATCTTTAATCTCAGCATCTGGGAGGGAGAGGCAGGAAGATCTCTGAGTTTAAGGCCAGTATAGACTACATAGTGAGTTCCAGGACCATCAGGACTGTAGAAAAAGCCATTCTCTCAAGGTCTCAAAAAAATGCAGCAGGAGGAAGAGAGAGGAAGAGGAAGGACCAAGATAAAGAAGAGTAGGAGGATGAGGAGAATGGAGAAGAGGAGGAGGAAGAGGAGGAGGAGGAGGAAGAACAGGAGGATAAAGAGGAAAAAGAAGAAGAGAAGGCAGAGGAGGAAGAGGATAATGAGGAAGAGGAAGAAGAGGAGGATGAGGAAGAGGAGGAAGAGGAGAAGAGGGAGATGATGATGATGAGGAGGAGGAAGTGGGGATGATGATGAGGAAGAAGAGGATGAAGAAGAAGAGGAGGAGGAGGAGGAGAAGGAGAAGGAGGAGAAGAACAAGAAATAATATTTACAGTAAAACTGCCCCAACGAAACATACCAAAGAAATACAGACCAGCTAAGATGAAGGGACCTTTACTAGTTTTTAGAAACTGACTCTCCATGAGAGCTCGACTGGAAGCAGGCTGGCCACTCCTCTCAGTGAAGCAGAGGTTGTCAGGAACAACAGGCACATCACCTGTGCACATCCTTCTACCAGGAACGTTAGACAGCAACTGCTCTCCTCCTGGGAGCAGATGAGATGAGGTATACCTGTTCTGGGGCAAACCATTCAGCTCTGTCCCCTCCTGCCTGTCTCTCCCCTATACCAAGAGAGTACCAGAGTCAATATATAAAACACCACTGAGTCAATAAGCAAGAAAGGGCAACTGTGAACTTGGATATGGTAAACACAAATCATACAGAATTTTAGTTCTAAAAGAAAACCACTCCAACTACATAATGCAAGTTGAAGAACAGTTTTTTCCTGCCCATTTGCTGAATTACATTTCTTCAAGTAGAGAATCCCTGTGGCTTCCAGGGGCTATAGTTAGCTTCCTATAAAAGCAAAGGTGGGTAGCTAACAATAGGTGGTTTTTATCTAGGACCAAGTAACTGGGCCACCTTTTTCATAAAGCTAGTTCAAGCGGGGTAGTCTACGGACAGCAACTGTGGCTGACACAGGACACCGTCAAGCTCATTGCTCTCATCCTAAGACCCTGACTAGCAGGTTGTGTACTTTTTAACAATCAAATTTAGAAAAGTGCACCTATGTTAAAGAATGGCAGGCCTCCTAGCAGCCTAAGAAGAAGCTATGAGCTATCAGCTTATAGAAGGCTAGCCTTTACATGTGTTATGGCTGGTGTTGCTTCATCTATATTTATCTTGTGATAATAACTGGTCATGTTTGTGATGAGTTAGGAAAGAAAAAATTCACAAATCTTGAAGGAGGTGGGGCATCTAATAATAATTCACCGCTTGTATTAAAAAAAGAAAAGGAAAAGAAAAAGAACAACGCCCAGAAAGCCTAGAGGAAGGTCAATTGCCTTTGTGTTAGGACACCATGGCTAGGTGCAGCTAGCTGGGAGGCAGGGAAAGCAACAGGACACAAGTCGCCCAAGGGGGAGGGGAGAGCGACGAGGCACGGATGCCTGGCACTTTGCCGACACTGGCAAATCCTATCTATGGTCCTCACCACCTTGCCCTTCAGTCTCATCCACTTCCTGTCAGCAGTGCAGAGAGAAGCAGGGCAGGTAGAGTACTTCTCTCTGTTCCTACTGCTTAGAGAAAATAACTGTGACATCCAGACAATCATAGCAGCGCTCAGGGAAGGTGACAGAGTTCACTGGGTAAAGGCACTTGTACCCACAAGCTCAACAAACGGAGTTGGAACCCTGTAATCCCTAGCTAGGGAAGAGAACCCGCAGCAGCATGTTACCCTCTGGCTTCCACATGTGTGCTGTGGGCATGTGCAAACACACCTCCATAAATAAATAAACACATTTCTAGAAGAAAAGAAAAGCAGGTAATGTAAAGTCAAGCAGGGGACACATTACTCCATCCCTATCAGCAGAAAAACTGAATTCTCAGTGTATTCTATTAAAAACTTACTTTGGCAAAGGGGCAAAGATGGGTAAGTATCACCAAGAACCTGCCAAACATGTTACTCTAAAAAAAAGTCTTCAAATAGAACCCAGCTTTGACTTACAGAGAGTTTAAAAAAAAAAAAAAATGGCAATACCAACCCCACAAACAGCTGGGCTAAGCTGGGGTAGGGGAAAGCAGAATGACCTGTGTGAAACTTCTCCAAAGCCCTCCTAACTGTCCACAGGGGCTGACACAGGCTCTTCTCCAGCATGGGGGAGCAGTGCTGCTGGAGGCTCTGGAATCAAACTAATCCTCTGCAGCAGGTAAGAAAGAAGGCGAGGGGCCAGCACACTCAACGAAGAGCAACTGGGGGCATGCCCTTGGGACAATGCTACCTGGAAACTGTGTCAGAAGACTCCACTGTAAACTGGGGGCGCATGCCCTGGGGACAATGCTACATGGAAAGCTGTGTCAGAAGACTCCACTGTAAACAGTCCACACTCAAGATACTGAAGAGAAAACGAAGCCTGCAATGAGATTCAGGCTGAGTTATTAAAATCGGCAGTCATAACTGCCAACTGGTCCAGTCATGATGAACTGACTGGATACTGTCAAGACTAATAGTAAACACAAAAATTGTGAAATGATTTCTGTTGTCTTTTTGAAAAGTGACTAACAAGGACAAAATGCTGGCACTGGGGTCACAGCCCAAGTGAATGACAGCAAGGACAGAGCACACTAAAAGCTTCAACACAGGAGGCTAATGACCACAGAAACTCGAGTACGTCAAATGCTTCACTTACCATTTGTTAGTCTATCAAACAGAAAGATATCAAAATTCCAATTTCCAACTTTTTCCAGCATACACTGAAATGAAAACCAAACATTTCTACTGTAATTTAATCTCAGTAACATCCACTTTCGGCAGATAGTCCATAGCAAAGTTCATGGGAATGAGAAGTGGCTGACTGGCTTTGAGAAATGCTGAGGATCATTCACCTTCATTCACTTTATTTCTAGGTTTGTACACAGGGTTCCAGTATGCAGCCCAGACTAGTCTACAGCTCATGGCAATTGTCTCGCTTCAGCCTCTTGAGAACTGGGAGAACCAGAGTGTGCCGTCACACTTTGCTCTCAGCCTCCTTTTAGTTATGACTCTTTCCACTGGCTCAAATATCCTCTGCAGAAATAATCTCCACTTGAGAACAAATTCTTTTGTTTTCAGTTAATCACAGAGAGGTCAGGCTAGTCTTTCAACCTGCTCCTATGGACAGACTTAGGAGAATTCCGAAACAATTCACCATCATATAGCCCATATATTGCACATACTTAAACCAGATTTTAGAAATCTGGCAGGGAGCTCTCTGGGTAAGTGGTGAGTGGGCGAGGTGCTCAAGCCTCATGACCCCGGGAAGCAGGCAGTAACTACCTTGCTCAGCTGAAGCAGAAAGCTGTCATGGTAATGAAGAGTCCAACTTCAGGGACTTGGAGACCACAGTAAACCTACACCAAACTGGAATTCAAGTATTTGCTGCTCAAGGTTGTTTGTTTGTTTTGTTATTTTGAGACAGGGTCTTTCTACATAGCTCTGGCTGTCCTTGAACTCAGAAATCTGTCTGCTTCTACCTCCTGAGTGCTGGGATTACAGGCATGCATGGCTTGCTAACCATTTCTTTCTTTTCTTTTCTTTTTTTTTTTTTTTAAAAAAAGAAACTCCTGAATTATGGGGTATTTATTGATGATCTTTAAATATCATTCAAAACTATCAATACAATCAATCAATTAGCTCTTAGGATAATATGTACTTTAGGCAAACAAATCCAAAGTCTACATTCTGTGGTCTCTTAAAGGCTTTTATTTTGTATCCCTAAGCTTGCTGTGAAATGAAAATGAAGAATTAAAAACCACAAGCAATACCAGTGTGACAATTGTGGAGGTTGAAACCACAGTGCCAAAAACCAGCAATAATGCGCAGGTTAATATTCTACCCATGACTGCAGGTCAACAGTTCCCACTGACCTATCTATCAAGCAGGGAAAGATTCTTTTCTTTATACTGTAATGTAACTTCAAAGAAGACACCCTGGAGCCAATTTATATAACTTTAGAAATCTGGCCTATAAAATTTAAGGAACAAATAATTTCAGATAAATTAAAATTCAAGATTACATAAAATCCCATTTGATCAAAACCAAACCCATTTCACTTCAATCTTACTTAAGACATTTTCTGTAAAGTCTGTAAAAATAAAGTAAATAATTCTTACAATATCACTTCAGTTAAGGTTACCCAGACCTTCAAAGTCATCTGACTGAAAAAATTGGACCCATCTCCCTGAGCTGTTTGTATGGAACTACTGGGTAAGTGCATCTGTGGTGATGCACTTCCATCCCAGTGTCCTTAGCAACAGCAGCAAGGCATCACATCAGGTCATGGCTCATACTCTTAGCAGCATTCAACTCTGTGCCAGCTTAAAGTTGACTGCTCTGCTGATCTACTCATTACTTAATGTTATATTAAGTAGTTAATATAGAAAATTAAGAAAACAAATGCATTCACTCCTTTATCTCAGAAGTTTTCCTTGCTCTGTTATACCTACTTAGAAACAAACAGCTCTAAAATCTGAAAAATGGCTCAATTCAGACAGGAAACAGGCATCTCAGTCAGTTTTTTGGAGGTGGCCCCAGCAACCTTAGCAAGCGACTCAAATCCTTTTGAAGAAGTTGTACGAACCTTGGCTTGTCCATTGTAATCCTCATCTAAAATGTTTAGAGAACTACAAACTGTGGCACCCCGAAAAAATCGTGAAGATCTGAGATATCGCTGGAAACTTAGTAACCTTCTGATGTTCCTGGCGGAGACTGATGCTTCAATTTCAGATTGAGCTGAAAAAAAAGGGAGTAACCATGAAAAAAACTGGCAAACCCCAAGTAGACTGCCTCTGTACACCCCAAATTCCAACGCCCAAGTAGGCTGCCTCTGTATACCCCAAATTCCAAACCCCAAGTAGGCTGCCTCTGTACACCCCAAGTTCCATGCAAGTACTTAAGGTGTTATGCAAGCACTTTACATTTTCTCCTTCATTTTCTGTGGATGGGTCCTTGTCTGAATGTATGCATGTGCACCAGGTGTGTGCAGTGATGGGAGAGGCTAGAAGAGCACTGGATTTCCTAGGACTGGAGGTAAGGATGGTTGTGAGCCGTCATGCAGATTCTGGGAATCAAACCAAGTCTTCTCGAAGAGCAGCCAGTGCTTTTAACTGCTGAGGCATTTCTCCAGCCCCACATGCAAGTATTTTTTTGTTTGTTTGTTTTGTATTTAGTAGAGTTTAAAATCTTGGCTCTTACTGTGGTACAAGTCCAAAATAAGAACAATTTTTAGATATTGGATTTCATTGTAATAAGGCTGCACTTCAATGACCCTCACATCACCAAAGGATTTTACCTCCATCGTAGCTAAGCTGAGAGTTGATAGTTCTGCTGCACTGAGGAATGAATTGTAGGCACGATTTTTGGATACAGACTTCCTGCTATGGTCAAAGCTATTTGACTTGAGTGAGTAACTTTATTCTCAGCCCACAGAGAACAGGTTGCATTCATTTAAGAAATGGTGTAGGTATTAAGATGGTCTATCCATAAAGTCATTCACCAACTGTTTCAATGAACAATGGTTCTGCTTGGAGGGTGGCACAGACACTAGGTGAGGGTAAGAATCTGGTTCATTAGCTGTGATAATTTGGAAAAGCATTCATCTCAGAGAAAGAGTAACTTATAAAGTCCTCTTCTTCAAACTTGATACAAGAGCTACAAATATCAAGTAAAGCATTCAGTCTCACTCTGTTGGTCTCTTTCCTACAAGCCACTTCCCAAGTTAATTGTCTAGGTCTCCCTTGTGTATATAAATACCTTTGAAATATTAAGCTGTTCTGAAAACCATAGTATAGTGTAAAATCATGAAATAAACAATACTACTAATAGAGAGGCTGAGCAAATATTTTTTGAAATTCATTAATTTCCATGAACGGTTCTTTCTGTGGGAAGGAAGCTTATTTTTACTTTGAACTAGAGAATTAAAAAAGAGTAAGGATCAGTTTTGACAGGTGCTAGAAAGCTATGAGAGCGTCTGGACTTAGACTCAGTCTTAAAGTTTAATTTCCATTTACTATTACTTCTCATTTGGTTGCTTCAACACACTATATAAAAATCGGAAGCAAGTACACACACAAATTCTAGTTTCAAATAACCGAGAAGCCAAATCCCAGTCACACAGATGATATTAACAACTACAGTAACAACATATCTTAAATCCTAATGGGATGGTTTAAAGTATTTTAAAGATAATTTTAAACACACACACACACACACACACACACACACACACACACACACACACACACAGAGATATATGAAGGATTCTAAAGGATATAAATATATTTTTGTCTAAGGAGGAAAAATCTGGGCACCGTGGCTCTTCACTGGAAACAGTGTGTCCTTCAATGAATCTAACAACTGTTTTTTCCTTCTACTCTCAGAATAATCCAGTTTCTTTAAGCATCAAAAGACACAAAAGATTTTGGTTATGTAGCTCTGCACCTCAGTTCCACAGTCTACTCCTTCCACTGCTTGACGGTTCCTGAGTTTCTCCGCTTCAGGCCTCTGCCTAAGAGCTTTCCAGACACCGTCCCGAGCAGCGCCTGGCCTGTGTGTCTGGGTCCTGCTGCTTGAACTTCTCAGTTCCTCTACTTTCCTATGCACCTTTCAGCCGGCCTGCCTGTCCTCCTTCCTCTTTCTTCTTTCCCTTCCTTCCTCCCGCGCTCCTTCCTTCCTTTCTTTCCAAGGAGTTTATTTAGTACTACAATCAGATGGTGACCTTCAGCAATCAGGAGCATCTGTGTGTTACTGAGGTGTGACAAGAAAAGTCACTAGTTACTAGGAAACTGTCCTTTGTCTGAAGTTACATAGTAACGTGTGTGGACACTTGCGAGGACCCGTGCTTAGGTGTGTGTCCTTTCAACCATCATGTTTCCTTTCCAGACAGTGTTTCAAGGTCCCTCACTCTCTACATAGTGCCTGGCTGTGGGTCTCTGTACTTGTTCCCACCTGCTGAAGGAAGCAGGAAGACTATAAACTTTTAGTGTGTGTGAGAGCGATTGTTCATGTGCATAGATGGTGGTAGCTACTCAACTTTTTCTAATTCCTATGTTTTCATAAAGAATCCTGTAATAATAAGTTTTATGTGTAAATCCTTCTTCACAGCCTGACTCCCTCACTCCTCAGAAACAGGGCAAGTGAAAAAGCCTGCGTCACTGGTATCTGACACACAGGCCTTGCTGGAGAAAGGGCTTTTTACGAGTAAATTAGTTTTCAAAATTGTCCTGGGAGAGCTTCCAAAATACAGTCTAATAAATGGCTTAGGAACTATATAAATCAGTAATAAAACACCCATCGCTGTGACACTGTTGGAAATCTGTATTTTCTTCACACCTGATTTCCCTCTGCCCCTTGTCTCTGTCTCTCTCTGTCTCCTACACACACACACACACACACACACACACACACACACAGAGTGCAGAAGCAAAGCCCTTACACTGAAATCTCCAATAAAGAAATCTTCTAGGGCAACAAGGGAGGGTTAAGTTTGGAAGGCTGCACTCAGCCTTTCTTCCCACCTAGTTAACCCTGATGCCGCTGTACAGGGGGACAGTGGGCTGAACGAATAATAGCATTTAGGAACATATGAAAGAGGACACATTTGGAAATGGGAAAGAAGCCAGTACCTTCATTTAGATAATTACTAAAAAGCTCAACCTCTGGCCAAATTACACAAAAACCCAACCCTATTACCAATACTCAAATGAGCTCATTCTGTGACACAAAGCGAGTTATTACTCATTTCATAGCACAACAGACAACAGATTAGACTTGTCTTATTAAAGCTCAGCCATCAAGCTTGGACCATTGAAACTTCTCAGGCTTGTTCTGGTTTCCACGTACTGCAGATACAGCTCTAGATACAGCTTAGAAAGCCAAAGGCATAAAAAGTTCATGTTATTATCAGAGTACCACGGCCCCATGGCATAGCCACAGACCGCCAGCACCACCAAAGCTAATGATAATGAGAAAGGTACTGTGTCCAGGTATCCTTTTTCTGTATTTCTGGGTCAGAAAATAAAGTAGAGAAGAGTTGGTGATTTTTAAAAATATACTTTTTTTCCTCTCATCATAGTAGAAAATAAAGAAGAAATTCAAGCTCCAGGATAAGAAAAGAAAGAGGCTGGATATGGGCTACATGGAGCAGCAGGCTCCCGTCTCTCCAGAGGGCACTTGACCAGAAAGGTCCTTCACAGTCACAGAAAAGCTCCCGGCTCCTGAGAGACAGCCACTACTGCGATAATCCACAAGGGGGCACCCTGCAATCACTGCCTCTGTACACGAAGAATTAAGATGGGAAATTCCTGCTCAATCTTCATTTTTATAATTAAGTACTTTAAGGCTTTAGTCTAGCTAAGTCAATTCTATGCTGAACAAAGATTGAATAAAAAAAATTCTAAGTATTTCCTGTATTCTAATTTTTCTTTTCTGTCCCTAGTTTTCTTAAAAAAAAAAAAAAAAGGAGTGAAAGCCATATCTAAAAGTCATTTTTAAAAACAAAAAAACTCCATAATTGTAGTTATCATACATCTATGGTACAAGTTTTTTTTCTTTAAGAAGAATTTTTAGTCTTAGCATATCTCAGCATGTAGTAACACATTCTGAGAAGCACTGTTGAGGCCGCTGTGAGCAATGCTATTCTGCTGCCTGAATGGAGACAGATGGCAGAGTGGTAAAGACTGGTGGAACCCCTGCTCTGTCACCAGTTTTGTAATGGAAGGCAGATTCCTGAATGATCCTCAGTTCTTTTCTGTAAAACAGGCTTTTGAGGACTGAAGGCAGAGAGCAAATGAGACAACACACACAATATCTCTGTAGAGTTTTGGGGAAAGAAGCAAGCACTCAATAAATATAAAGTATAAATTTTATGTGTATTACAAATGATAATTATAAACATTAAATATCTTAAAAACATAACCCTATAAAGACTAGATTTCATTTTTATGGTTACATATTTAATACTGAAAACCATTGTATACGTAAGTACTTCAGAACTAACTGTATATTTACATGATTTCAAAATAGTTTGATAGAACTTTAAATATATATGTAGTAAAAGTTTTATTATGAGCCAGGCGGTGGAGGCGCATGCCTTTAATCCCAGCACTTGGGAGGCAGAGGCAGGTGGATTTCTGAGTTCGAGGCTAGTCTGGTCTACACAGTGAGTTCCAGGACAGCCAGGGCTATACAAAGAAACTCTGTCTCAAAAAACCAAAAAACCACCCCCCCCCCCAAAAAAAGTAAAAAGCTTTATTATGAATAATAAGTGACCCAGTCACAATATCAAATTCGATCAACTCTAATAAGAATGAAATGTATTATCAGCACTTTCCCCTTAAGCAATTCTTATAACCCTGGTTCATGGAATTATTGATCATTCTGATGATTTGATGATTAAGAAAGAGAATCAAAGCTCTTTAAAACTCTTCTTTTTTCTTTTTTTTTTTTTCTAAAATTTTTCTCAAGATGGGGTTTCTCTGTGTAGCACTGGTTGTCCTAGAACTCTCTCTGGACCCAGGCTGGTTTTGAACTCACAGAGTTTAACCTGGCTCTGCCTCCCATGCGCTGGGATCAAAGGTGTGCGCCACCACATGAAATTCCCACTTCCCTATTAGTCAGAGGTGGGGAATGGGAAGGAAGTACGGAGCTTCAGCAGTGCACATTCCTTCAAAGAACAGCTGCAAAATCACATCAGGGCGAAGGTCAGCTCCACTGCCAGTTCTGCAGAGTCCAAATGAGCAATAACCTTTAAATTGGATTAAGACTAAGGTCCAATCCATACTAGCCTGCATCGTTTATGCCACAAAGTTATCAGAGACATCTAGAATGTTGGCTTCTTCCATGTCTAGAACACAGCAATGAAAACCAATGGTTCTTAAATGCAAGTATCTGAGAACACTCTGGAAACTAGCATGACATTTCCCAATGCATCAACATGGTATCTCCACAAGAACCAGTTGGTAAGGGAACTGCCACCAATAGGAGTAGGAAGTCAGGTCACTGGCAGGGGAACAGGATGGTGAGTGAGTGAGTGTGTGTGTGTGTGTATGATTGTTGCAACTACAGGTTGCAGGATTGACTCTCTCCTTCCACTATGTGAATACTGGCAATTGAACCCAAACCTTCATGCTTGCATTTAACAGCTGAGCCATCTCTCCAGCCCCATCTTAGTTAATTATCTGTTGAACTTTCTAAGTTAAGGGAATCTGTTTGTTTACTAAGGCTGATAATTTATTATAGTTAGTAAGCTTCTGTGCGCAACTGATTTTTCTTTCTTTTATTGGAGAGAGACAGCAGCTGAGACAAAGTCTCATATATCCCAGGGTGTCCTCATTCAGCATGTACTGAAGCTGGCCTAGAACCCCTGAACTTCTTGCCTCTACCTCTCAGTTGCTAAGATTATAGGTTTATATCATTAACTGATTTTCTTCTTTTTTATACCCAAGCCTACACCTTTAGTAAGATTTATTTATTTATTTTTGAGTTCAGTAACCCAAGCTGGCCTTAGACTGGTGATCCTCTGGCCTTTATTCTTGAGTGCTGGGATCACATACATAAGCCACCATATCCAGCTAAATCTCTTCAAAATAAAAACATGCTGATACTAAGTGAAAGCATATTTATAGGCCTCAGAGAATAAGGATTATAAGAAAAGGTCAGCTAAGACAAAAAAAACCTCCTGGGTGTAGGAGAGATTAACATTGAGGTCTTTCTTTAAAACTTAGAAAAAAAACCAAAAAACAAAAGTGAAAAAACACCGGGACTCCCATCCTGGTGTGCTTGCTCACCCAACTCCAGTCGTGGCACACCCTTTCTGCCATAGGAAATTTTCTTGCCAGACTGCTTTGAATTTGTTTGTATTCCTTTGTACTACACCAAAATATACTTTTTTTGACACATAGTAAACAAATGCTCTACCACAAAAACTATACTCCCAAAGTCTCTTCATCAGATTAACAAAGCAAAACTAAAACAACAACAAAACCTTCAAAAACTTTGGAGCCTATAAATGTTGCCCCAATCGGTAGCTAGCCGGCCGAGGCTGGCTGACGGGAAAACCAACGTTCCGTACGAGAGCCCAAGCAGAGTGTATAATGAGTTATACACACAAGAAAAGCTTATTAGCACTACAGCACCTGGGTGTCTCATTTCTAGGAAAATCTTGTAAAGATTATTTTCTCAATATAGAATATATATATATATAATCTACAAGTTAAAAATAACGGCGGCATCTGAAAACCCCTCAGCAGTGGAGGTGCAGCAGAGTATAGCACTATAGACTAGCCACAGCTCATGGGCTCTGCTCGCACACAGTGCAGCTAACCTGCTCATGATGCTTTCCTGTATCTTACCTGCTCATGCTGAGAAGACCTGATCCTGGATTACCATCCAGGATCATAGTGAACGTAAGAGACAGAAACCCTAACAGGAGAAATACAAAAAATACCAGAACGACAGACAGTGATTAAAGAAGGTTCAAGGACAGAGGGCAGAAAAAATGAATGCTACGTAATATAAAAATACGTAGGACTTAGTAATGGGCTTATTTTAAGTAGAAAGGAGCAATAATAACTGTGTGGTGGTTTGAATATGCATGGCCCAGGGAGTGGCACTATTTGGAGGTGTGGCCTTGTTGGAGGAAGTGTGTCACTGTGGGAATGAGCTTTAAGATCTTTGTCCTAGTTGCCTGGAAGTCAGTTTTCTGTTTGCCTTCAGAACAAGAAGTAGAACTCTCAGCTCCTCCTGAGCCTGCCTGGGTGCTGTCATGTTCCTGCCTTAATGCTAATGGACTGAACCTCTGAACCTGTAAGTCCCAACTAAATGCTGTCCTTATAAGAGTTGCTTTGGTCATGGTGTCTATTCACAGCAGTAAAGCTCCAAGGCAACAGGCAAGAATTTTATAGTAAAGGAATGAACAGGGTTTAGGACAAAAACAAAGAGCTGCATAGTAAGTGGGTCGAGGAGCTGCACACAGAGAAAATTATAGCTGCAAGGAATATAACAGACCTACATCCAGAACTTAAATAACCCAGCTAATTTTATGCCATTATAGAAGTAATAATATTTTAAATTAGAGATGTAAGAGAAAATACATATTACAGTCTTTTAGAAGGTTTGGGCATCCCTGAAGGTTCAAACCTACCCTGGAACTATGTGCAGGTGCTTCTGTAAAGTCCAAGATTGCCAGATGTAAATGTGTATACAGCACAGGGTCAAAGCAGAAGGCCCTTCACGACGAGCAGAGATGAGGGAAAACTCTGCCTCCATAGAATGAACCAAGACATCTCTACCTTGTAACGAGGTGATGAGACATTCTACAGAGAGGGGCTCGAAACTGTTCTAGCTAGCCCCACGGTTGTGTGGGTCGGGCTTTGTGAAACACACATGCAGGCCTAAAGTTATGCGTCTCACTTTACATCCCATCCAACAATCTTCAACTCCTCAAAGGACCACCGCACAGCTGGTCTTCCTTCTGTCACTTTTATGTTATGTGTTGTTTCTTCCTGGCCTCCTAATGATAGAAGAACTAACTTCCTCCTATTCCATCCCATTAGAGAAACTTTGAGCAATGTGATCATCCCTACATCCTTCCTACCAAAATTTACCATTTTGTCCCCTATTCAAAACTTCCAAATCCTTTATAGCAATATTATTTCCCACATCCTCTCATTTACTAAGTTTACTGAAATTCTAGGGGCATCTGAGAGAGAGAAAAAGACCCTAAACCAATGTATCAGAGAAGGATGTCTCCAACAGCCTGAGGATTTTACAGCAGATCCCCTCAAAACTTTAAAAGATAGTTTTAAAACTGCTTCAACTTCCAGATCATAGAAATGGAAACAAGCAAAGCAATTTTATGAAGCAAAAGTCTCTGAAAACGCACACACATTCTTACTGGCGTGCCGGCCAGTAGTAAGATCTCTTAATGAATGCCACCACAAACAGGAGTGCGCTCACTAAGGTGCCTACAGTAGCTCAGCAGCAAGGCGCTTTCTGCAGACACTGGCCACACGGCTCAGTCAGGACGGAGCAGAGAAGCCTGGTCCCGTAGGAGCCTGGTCCCGTAGGAGCCTTGTCCTGTAGATCTCTACAATTTATTCTTTAGAGTGACTAGCCATAACTTTTCTCCCATATTCTTATTAGTGTAATGAGTTACACTGGTTTTCTTCAGCTTAAAGCTACTTTACATTCCTAGAATAATATATCAGTTTTCCAATATACAGATTTAATCTGACAAGCTCTTTGGGATTAAGGCGTGATCTGGTTGTAACTGTTCTTTTACATCTACACAGGCAGTACAGAGACCACATTGGCCTTAAGAACAAGTGTGTGTCCTGTTTCTACTGGGCAGCTTGGAGACCGTGTGGCCTTAAGTACAAGTGTAAGCGTATCCTAGTTCCTCTGCTTCGACTTTCTTTCTTTCCAATGCATTCATTCCCTTCTCTTTCAGCTTCTCCTTCGAGTGAAAATGGAGTGTTTTTGTTCAGCTGGCCCTTCTCCTAATCACGGATCCTCCTGTCAGCATCTTGTCAAAACTGCCCTGGCCTCAGGACGCTCAGAAGCCAATGAGGACGCTCAGAAGCCAATGAGGATGCTCACAAGCCAAAGAGGATGTTCAGAAGCCAATGAGGACGCTCAGAAGCCAATGAGGACACTCAGAAGCCAATGAGGATGCTCACAAGCCAATGAGGATGTTCAGAAGCCAATGAGGACGCTCACAAGCCAATGAGGACGCTCAGAAGCCAATGAGGACGCTCAGAAGCCAATGAGGACGCTCAGAAGCCAATGAGGACGCTCAGAAGCCAATGAGGACGCTCACAAGCCAATGAGGACGCTCAGAAACCAATGAGGACGCTCAGAAACCAATGAGGACGCTCAGAAGCCAATGAGGATGCTCAGAAGCCAATGAGGACGCTCAGAAGCCAATGAGGACGCTCAGAAGCCAATGAGGATGCTCAGAAGCCAATGAGGACGCTCACAAGCCAATGAGGATGCTCAGAAGCCAATGAGGACGCTCACAAGCCAATGAGGATGCTCAGAAGCCAGTGAGGACGCTCAGAAGCCAATGAGGATGCTCAGAAGCCAATGAGGACGCTCAGAAGCCAATGAGGATGCTCAGAAGCCAATGAGGATGCTCAGAAGCCAATGAGGACGCTCAGAAGCCAATGAGGCTGCCTCGGTAGCAAATGTTCCCACATAGCCGGGCTCCAGGTGGGGAGGGCAGATGCGAGAAGAAGTCTCCTCACTGGAAAGCGGTCATGCCCTTTTGCAGTGGATGTTTTGCCTCTCACTACTTTTGCTTTTTTCTTTTTGACTTTGTTTTTCAGTTATATTATGAACTACCTAAGCATGCTTTTCTTTCAATGTTACTCTGCTTAAAGCTTAAAAAATTTCCTGATGTGCATTTTAAAAGATGGCTTATCTACGACGAGTAGTTTTGAGTCATGTTTTACCGTGGGAAGAAGTGATCCTTCAAGGCAGCCCCAGCGTCCCTGTATAATCTTACTGCTTGTGCCAAGACTGGAAAGCCCCAACTACTCTTTCTCTAGCACCTGTTCTCGGGATCATCTTTATGGCCTGCAACCACCAGGACACAAATCACTGCTTGAGATATTTCAAAGTTAAGGTTCACTTCTAACTTACGAAGCACTTGGGCTTCACCCAAACACAGATGTTTACAGCAGTGCCTCGCCCCTCTCAAGCACACACACTTACTATGTTATAAAGCCCTCTTTCTGCTCCTCTAATGGTGAGCGTCTAGTGGAAGCTCTCTGCTCACCTTTGTATCCCCTTTCTGAGGATCAGCACATGAGCACCCGACGCTCAGGGGAAGGCGACTCACAATGCCAGACTCACACATGAGCACCCGACCCTCAGGGGAAGGCGACTCACAATGCCAGACTCGCCTTTCCACCTCATTTACATCCTGAATTGTTTAGGATGTCTCTTATAGTTTGTCAAGTTTAGACTCATTTTTTTTTTAGTATTAATGCACACTTCCAAACCTTACAAAAGCTAAATGAGCCCCAAACCAGATTTAATACATTCAGTGTTTAAAATCCTTAAATCTTGTTTTTCCCTTTCTTTCCACCATGATCTAGACGCAGATGAAATGTTTGTTTTTAAAATACTCATTCTATTAGTATTTTTAAATAAACTAAAAGGATGACACTTCATTCAACTTCTGAAAACCTATCATCACATTATCTGCATAAAATATGTTGGTGGTGTCTGAAGTAATGAAGAAAGACATTAAGAGAAACATCTAAAACCTAATTTAGCTGGAAATATGACTTAGTTGGTGAAGTGCATGCGTGGCATGCATGTAGCCTTAACTTTGGTCTCCAGTCCCTCAAAGAGCAGGTATGGTAGCCCACGCCTGTCCTGCTGTACTCAGGAGGGAGACAGAGGTAGAAAGAGCCAAAGGCCAGGGTCATCGTGAGCTACACAGTAGGAGGCTAGCCTAGCCTCCATGAGACCTTGAGTCAAAAATAAAGTTCCAGTTATTATTCTCTTCTACTTACCTCTATTAATCAACATTATCTAGAAAGACAGCATAATGTATGAACTAATGTTTTTAAAAAGTCAAAAGATAATACAGCATTTTTTCCCTTGTATTTTTTTCTTTCAGAGAAAACTAAATGCTAGAAAGACTACAGCATCTAAGTCATGAAAACTATAAAAAAATTCTAGTTTTGAAAATATGAATGAAATACGTACAGTGAAAAATACGGAAGTCAATGTACGGATGGGAACCTCTTCTTTCTGTTTCAAATCCTGCGCGGCTCCTCACACGGACATCTCCTGGATAGAATCAGGAATAAATGTGAGGTTAGAAAGCTGTTCCTAGTAAGGAGGTCCCATGTACCAACAGGCCCATGTGGGATCCTGCTCCTTGGATACAGGCCAGCCCGGGGAAGCCAGTGAGGAAGGAGAAGTATGAGCACAGCAACATATGTGTGAGAGTGCCACAAGGAAACCCATGACTCTGTGTTAAAGATGAAAGCAAACGAATGCACGGAACGGTTAACAACTGGTTTTATTTGAAGGATGTAATAAAATTTCAGTATTGAATTGTAAGGCTGGGTTAGGAAGCTTAAAAATTATATTCCTTAATACTTATCTATATTTTAAAGGTCATTTTATTACTGTCGTGGCTGAGACAGCAACCATAAAATGTCAGTGGGAGTGAAATCTGTTTCCCAGAGGAAAAAGCCACAGTGAGAAACAGGCATTTACCAGCGTCTGCTCTGACTGGGCGGCCTGCAAACAGAGACAGGAAGCACACAACAATCTTATAATGCAGTAAAGTCACTCTGCACGCTGTTTGGTAATCTCTGCTCTCACCCAAGGTTTTAGCAAGTTCTTAAACTTTTGTTTTTAATCTGTTCGATACTGTTCTTACGTAAGCCCACATGACTCTCAGGTGATCTAGCACTCAATAACCAGGCACTCTGCATCGCAGGCATTGCTGAATTCTGTCATCAAACATGAATAAGAAGATTCTAGGGCCCATTCTATGGATGCAGAAACTGGGTTCTGGTAGATTAAGTCAGATTTCCAAGCCTGTGTTGCTGCAGGTAACAAGCTGGTCCTTAAACCCATGGGTTCCAAAAGCAGTCCCTTCCTGTTAGAGCTGTCGCATCACCCAAGCTCATAACAGCAAGGAGAGCCTCCTTGGAGTCTCCCATCTCTTTCCTGTCCTCCTGAAACTTGGAGGATCTTCCATGCTCTGTGTCCTTAAGGGAGGCTCACTTCATGTACTGTGACTCCATCTTTATCTACCAAGGCCTCTTTTACATGGTTACTCCTTACTGTGACAAAGGTTTGTTGAACATGTTAGACCCAGGACATACCAGTGTACAAAGTTTACCTTCCCAAATACAAATAAAACAAACACAGAACTCCTTTCTACAGAGGAGTGTTAGAAGCTATAAAATAAGGTAAGAGGAACGGGGAATGGAGGGATGGGATGGGACAGTGTCATCAGGGGAGGCCTCACTGAAGAGGTTATCTAAGCAGGGACCTGCATTGGTGGCACAGTGAGCCGTATGGCTATCAGGAGGAATTCCACACACTAGGAAGAGCAAACATGAATACCAAGCCAGGAGCACACCTAGCATATTCACAACAAGTAAAAAGGCCAGAATGGCAGGGGTTCCAGGAAAGAGAATCTTGGAAGAGTGGGGTCAAAAAAGGCATCAGGGCTGGATCACCTTGGACCATGACCAGACTTGGCTATTCATCTGAGGCTGAAAGTCATCAGAGTACTCTGACTTAAGATGAGTTTATTATGTACTAAAAAAAAGTTCACCTGGGTTGCATCAATCACAACTCACGAAGACCAAGTAAGGAACAAGTGCAAGATGCAAGGCAAAAACCAGGGTTTGGATTGGGTAGAAATGTGATCAGGATGGTGAAATACTAGCTTTTGAAGGTACCCCCCCCCACAAGACTTGCCATTTAACTAGAGTATATAGGAGTTAAGAATTACTGCATTTTGGGAATTATGCCTACTTAGATGGCAAGATGTGGAAAACAAATCTTTTCAGGCCTATTGAAAGTGTGAGGTGTCTGTACCGAGGCCACTAAAGCATAGCCATAGAAAGAGGTGTCCGTATCATACCCATAAAACACAGAGCGCAGCACTGTGTCTGAAGACATAGGGAGAGGAAATGCAGAACAAACCCCTGCTGGACTAGAACAGAACAGAGGTGGCTAACACATGACACAGTGCACCAGAGAGGAAGGAGTAAGAACAAAATCAGAACCACAGGAAGCAACATGGGTAGATAAACTGTAAGGACTGGCTCAGGTTCTCAGAGCTGAAGGAAGAGTTCTAACCACAAAGAGAAAAGTTAGGAGAAAATATGCCTACTGAGAACTAACTGCATGTTTAACAGTATGAAGTAGAGAACAAGGGATATGTTTGAATGAAGAGATAATGCCAACGAAGTCAGGGAGATGAAAAACACATACAAACGCAGCTGGTTATACTGACTTGTGGAATTAGGAAATGTATAAGGTGCTTAATATCAAGTTCTCTCAGTAAGCTACTTGACCACAATATGAGGACGTGATCGTGTATTCTTGGACTTGTCATTGTAGTCCAAGACACTGTAATGCTTATATCATGAATCTCCTGTGTCATTTATGTAAACAATTTGAACCATTTATTTTCTGCCATGTCAATAAATGCTGATCATACAAGAGGGAGAGGGAATCGGACAGAAGCTTCCGCCAACTAGGGGGAAGGGAGAGTGAGGGAGATGCAGAGCAACATAAGGAGGAGAGGGTCCAAGAAGACACTGTAAGAAAAACCACCAAAGAGCCAGATCAATAATATGGGAGTACCATGGGCTAGGGCTAGGAGGTAGCCAGATTCACCTAGGAGGTTAAGGTAGATCATTTAACTGCTCAGCTATTGAGGTATAGCCTGAAATCAATCTTGGTTTCTCTGTGTGATTACTGGGGACTAGCAAAGGTAAAGGAATACAGCTGCTGGATTAATTTTATTACTTACATTTATACAGAAAATAATTCACCTTACATACTATGTTGGTACGCACAGTTAACTAGCAGTTGGCTGGCCTTTAGCAGCATTAAAAACCTATTTAACCTATGTTCCATGAAGGATGGTCTAAAACAGTTACAAAGCTGTACTCTAAAAGTACTGCCCTATTAAACTAGACTTTTAAATTGTCCTAACTCTAAAATGCCTCTTTTTAATCATTACGCTCAGTATTAGTTTTCAGATGCTAAACTTCAATTTCTGCTTCAAAAAGTGATGAAAGGTTACCCTAATGCAAGACATCTCATCTCAAATAACACAGCAGCAAAGCTAGCTGGGACAGATAAGAAGCTGTGCTTACCTAGCATGCGAATATACAACGCAGTCTGATCAGAACTGTCATAGGAAATAGCTCCACGTCTCTGAAAAAAAAAAGGCAAATATTTTAGTACATGATAATGAAATGTGATCTGAAATTTAATTCAATGAACATGTTTGTATTATTACATATCATTTGCAGCACACTGCACCAAACAATGTTGAATATACAAAATGCATCTGCTCTGGAAATCTCTAGCTATGAGACAGACAGACCCAACATAGCTAAGAACTCTAAGAAAAGGACGCAGAAGTGAAAGGTTTGTGATGGACACACAAGCTGATCCCACAGTGGGTGTGGGATGCTGAGGGTGGAACCCAGAGTCTTTGGCATGCTAGGCGAGCACTCGACCATTGAGCTGCCTCTCCAGCCCCACAGAAGTTGTTTACTAAAACAATCACAAGAGTTACTCAAAGGGAAGGAGGGGAGAAGAGTCAATCTGTTGCCAGTTCAGGTGCATCTTCCCCAAGCCCCAGGCCTTTATGTATTAGAGGAGTGACTATTTTAGGTCCCACTCACAAGTCTTCCAGTGGTCCCCACTGCACTGGAAGTGAGTCCCCTTACCACCATAATGTAGTCATGCAGTCCTCCTAAGTTTACCACCATGCCTAGTGTCTGCCTTCACAGTTACTCTTCCCTTGCCTGTGTCAAGCACTGCCATACCCGTGTCTATCTCTTAGGCCAGAATGAAGCATTGTTAGGCATACCTTGATTACTAAATAAAGCTGTAGCCATCTGAAAAATCACTGTAAGGCCTCCAGGCTACTGCCTTTAAAGCAGCAAATTTTACTAACAGTGTAAGAAAAAACCCAACCCAACCCAAAACAAAACAAAACACCAGCCAGGCGTGGCAGCACACACCTTTAACCCCAGCACCTGGGAAGGAGGCGTGGCAGCACACACCTTTAACCCCAGCACCTGGGAAGGAGAGGCAGCTCCGCCTCCTGGTTGCACTTAGCTAGCGTTATCCTACTTGCTTTGTATTAAAATAGAAGTTCTACAGAAGCTGGAACTTTATCTGTCTCAGTCACTACAATGCGGAGGCCTCTGAAATATGACCTATCACTTAATAAACTCTAAATAAATACATTGTTAATGAATGCACTTATTGCAAATAAAACATATGAACTAAGGAATAAATGGACAGTTACTGTCAGAATTGATACAAGTGAATACACTTCAAAATCTGGATGATAAAACTCACAAAACCTCTGATTAGTAGCTACGTTCCACACCAGCAAACGCCTAATCATTGCTGGCTACTCCAGACCCAGAACAAATCCCAACAATCAGAGCAGCACCTGACACATCAACGATAGAGAAGCTGGTGAAGTGGTTCAGTCGGTAAATGCTTGCTGCCGAGACTGATGGTTCAATCCCCTAGACTCACAGCGTAGGAAGAGAGGACCTATTCCTTCAGGATACTCTCTAACCTCTGCAGGCATGCTGTAGCATGATGAGTGCATGCACACATACACATGATTACAATAAAACTGTTTGTTTGAGACATGGTTCTTCTATGAAATGATGGCTGGCTTATATGTAGAACCTGATATGTAAACTGGCTGGCCTCAAACTCAGAGATCTGCCTCCTAAACGTTAGGATTAAAGTTTGTGTGCCACCATGCCTGCCTGTTGTTTATGTGTGTGTCATTGGAGCCAGTGTCACGATGTACTCATCTGTACAGTGATGTGACACCATAAAGACCTGAGGAGACAACTGAGCAGGGGTTTCTGGGATGATACTATTTAAAACATACACCAAAAAAAGAAAGGAAGGAAGAAAGGGAAGGAGAGAGGGAGGGTTCACAATCTCATCAGCAAAAATTAGCACACTGAAGCCATGTGATCAAAGTTCTATTCATAAGATTAATGATCTGCCCCACAAAACTCTGGCTGAGATTTACAGACACTTAACTAACATACATGTATCTACAAATCTCCGGGGAAGTAAGAACATTAACCTAAAAAATAATTATGAAAAAAGTTTACTTTAAGAAATTACATAGAATTGGTATGCAACCCAGTATATGTGTTTGTGTGTCTGCTGGGGCTGGGGTCAATCCCCAGGACCTGTACCTCAGGCACCTTCCCCCTTGTTTTGTGAAATCGTCTCTTACTTGGCCTAGAACTCACCAAGTAGGCTAGACTGACTAGCCAGAGACCTAAGGATGTGCTTGAGTACCCAGGGCTGAAATTATAAGCAGGCATCAACATGCCTGCGGACTGAACGAATGCAGGTTCTCAATGCTTGCACAGCATTTTACCACTTCAGTCCCAAGGTATATTCTTCATGTTCACTTGTCACCTAAGAAAAAAATAGGCTGAAACCTTGTATGACTTAATCCTTTAAAAAGTTCATGAAGTATAGAACAAACCTTTCAAACAAAACTAAATTCTATCAATACTCATTTCCTCCAACGATATGAAAGGATAGAGGCAGAATGAAGATTTTTAATGTGGAACTTTGTGCCCTTTCAACTTTATTGCATGTATAGTTATATTTCACAAAGTAAATAAAAAGTGCAAATCACCTAAAAAAAATCTACAAAGAAAGTATGATCTCAAATAGCAAAGAACTAATTCATAAGGACTACATCCCTACTAATTCATAAGGACTACATCCCTGGCCTCCAGCAACAGTGGGTACAACTGCGGCTGTCTCACAGTGACCTAGCTCTCTGCTATCATGTATGACATCTTTACTGCCAAATATTTGCTGATATTTGGGCAAAAAAGGTAAAATTTAATGTAGCTTAATTATTTTGATAATTACTTAATAAAATATTCAATTTGTTCTGTTAAATTATTTAATATAAATAGCCTAAGAACTGAATCCCAAGATACCTATCAAATAAATCCAAATGAAATTAAATTTTTTAAATAAAGAATCAACTTTTAAAATAAGTATTTGAACCCACAAATGAATATAAATCACACATGAACTTCCTTATAACTTACATTTAGTGAGTATCATGAAGTTTTCTAAGCAATCTAGCTAATCTAAAGTAACTCATTTTTAAAAAGTGAGTTACATTATGAATTAAAATGAAGTTTTATTCCACTTAAGAGTGTCACTTAAAAAATGTGCTTTAGATACCAAGACACAAGCTTAAGAAACGTTTCTTAAAAGATTATAATTTTTAAGTCCACATACTGGTAGAATTTTATTTTTAATAAAACTAGAAAAACAAATTTTATCAAAGTCCTGTGTCTCCATCAGTCCTGATGTCCTGTGGGCTGCCATCCACATTCCCATCACATTTCTCTAGAGAAAAGAAATAACCAAGGCTTCTACTCGTGACTCTTCTAATTGAGCCATCCTGGGAACAGCTTGTAAAGCAAACTAGTATAGGTCAAAACATGGGCGAGGCCAAGCTAATCAGCAACCAGCGGCTACAGCATAAACAAGTTAAACCGTAGGCTCCAAAGAACCACGGCCGTTCAAGCCATGGCTCTGGAGCAGGTTGAGTCATTCTTCCATAAAGACTTCATGCAGGTAAGTAACAAAAGGTAGACATTGTCCCCAATATTAGTTAACACGTAACTTTTAAAGACAGGCATGATAAAAGCAACAATAGATAATGTTCTAGATGTCTTCATAAAAAATCTCACTTAATCCACAAGAACTCTGATAGGTAACCTTTATCCCCCACTTTGCACACTGGTAATTTTAGCTAATGAATTTAAACACAGGGGTCTAAGTAAAACTTCTGGAAACAACATTGGAAAATCATATCACATACGCAACAAGATGGAACCTGGTCAAAATTCCAAAACTATTTTCCCCAAAATATATAGCAAAACAAGTTTTTTTTAGAATACACATCTCCTAATATGTACTAAAAAGACAAGCTTTTGACTGCCTAAAACACTCAATTGTGAACAATTAAACAGTAGCCTTTCTATGTCACTGGAAGGAGAACATTAACTTTACAGGCACTTTCTGTTGCTTAGCAAACAAAGACAGTGCTGCGAGTCTTAATTATTATTTGCCTTCTTAATAGAGAAACAAAAGGAGCTGCATGGAAAATGAAAGATATAACCGTTTCTATGAAAGTATAGAAAATAGTTTCAAACAGTGTCAACTTAAATGTCTTCGGCTTCAGGCTCAGGTCTAGGTTGCAAGCTGGCTAGCTACTACACACTATCAAGCGTTTCTCAACTGAATTTAACTTCAAAACATAGCTCATAATTATATTTTTGTGAATGTATTTTAGCTATAGTCCAAAAAAAAATAAAAACAAGGAATATACAATAGGATGGGTTTTGTTTTATAGTTTGACATTGTTTAGAATATTCGCAACAATTATACTTTACACATATAAATATCAGTCACCCTTTTTTTTTCTAACAGAAAATATTTAAAACACAATACTCAAAAGTCTGGCTTGTTTAATTCTATAAAGTCTTCAAAGTCAGAATTCTTTAAAGGGACGCTCCTTTGCTTCTAAAGAATGACAGCATAAAAAGCCGTAAGAGCACTAACACAAGGTAAAGGAAAAAAGAAAAAACCCACATCCCACAAATAGCAATTTTAATCCTTTTCACTGACAGAACTCAGAGCTCCTTGAAATCAAAAAGATCAAAATCAATATAAAAGAGTAACTATCCCACACCAATCAAATATGCAAATATGATTATTGTCACAATGCTGAGAGCAAAGATTCTTTTACCTTAGAGGTGATCCACTTGATCAGAACCAAAGCCAGACACCAGATCAATGTGATTCCCATTAGATCAACCAAAAGTCCACCACATAATCTCTCCTTAAAGAGTCGGGTGAATAGCAGCCGTCCCAGGGCAGAAGAGAGGAGGACACTGACTGCCTTGAACCTCAGGCAGCTGCCTTCAGACGGTGGTCACCTGACTCCTCTGGGAATGCCTGGCTAGCCTTCTTGCCCAGCACATGCTTAATGCCACAACCCGACCACTACTACAGAGCAGGAAAACAGTACTGGAAGACAAGAAAAATCTAGCTGGTCTAATAATCTCACAAAAGGTCTCAGGTTAGCCCAAGCATGTCTGTAATCTTTGTTCTACAGAGTATTTTAAAACAATTTTCAAAAATGCTTGGCAAGGCTAAAACTTTCCTCATTCTTTTCATGGAGGCCAGTTTTGCAAGCATGATACCATCACACTTGAAAATAGTAGAGCATTTTGCACTTTACCTCTGAGTACTGAATTTCTTCAAACTTTTGTTTTCTTCCAATCTGGGATTACTTTATGACAACAGTGGCTGCTGCAAATGTGATCTGTGCCATTTAAACTCACTGGTCATTCATTCATTTTGGATTTACTGACAAGGCCATGTATTTTCATGTAATAAAAGATATTTGTTCTCAAGTTCTAAGAAAGTCTAGTTCCTGTAATATTAGGGTACATGTCTTGCTCTCGTGACTGTGAGCGAGTGAGCTGTCCAGAAACAAAGCTTGTCTCTCTTCATCCAACTTCACCACCTCCCACAGCATCCAACAAGTTACTTTTAATAAAGAGCCTCTCATGAAACTCTCAATCAAGAATTTAGCAAATATTTATTAAGCTTCTGTTCAGCAGCAGGCTCCATGTTAATGACAAAAATGTCTCAAATCATAGTGATCGCAAACATGGCTCCTGCCCTTCAGACGATTATAGATCATATTAACCAAATGGCTGCAAACAAACACCAAACTGCTAGAGACGGAAAAGAAACAACAAAACCGAGAAAGTCCAGTGCAGAGAGATGGGTCAGAGCAGGCTGCAGGACGGGAACACAGGCCAGGCCATGCAGAACTGTTGGGAGCCCGTGCTAAACAGTTTAACACTTTAGCCAGGATAGTTCAGGGGTTAGGGGGTGGCTGGGCAGTTGGGACATCGTTGCAGAGGCTCCAGAAAGAGCTGACGACAGCTGGACGACAGAAATAAACACTCAGGAGATACTGTGCCACGGGTTTCAGAATACAAGGAGACAAGATCATCTGCACACACCCACCTTACAAATGATAGTTAACATATTTAAACAGAATCCAAACAGTAATCAATGTAATTTGTTATCCATTCATTCCTCAGTACAAGAGACTTATTTGGCTTATAGGTGGGAGGAATGGTGGGAGGGAGAGGGGGAGGGAGGGAGGAAGAAGAGGAGGAAGAGGAGGAGGAGAGAATGAATTTGAATGAATGTAGGTCAGGGGATATCAATCAAATGTCCAGATACGTGTTTTCTTCTAACTTACAAGATTGAGATTAAACTCAGGACATTAGAGGCCTTCACCCAAGTGCCTCTATACACAGAATCACCTCATTAATATTTAAAAGAACTTAATTCTATACCTATCAAAAGTAAAATATGCAGGAATGCAGTTGTCTAAATTATGGTTTTCCTAAATTGAAATTATTTATAACAGAACCATAAACTTCACACATCTTGCTATATCAAGACACAATAACAAGATGCAACATTCAAATTCTGACCTTAAGTTGTGCAAGGATTACATCATGAAACTAGGTTTGGCTATTGGGGTCTCTGATGCTCTGCTCCAGTAAGGCTCCAACAACCAAGACCCAAGGGCAGAGGTTGAGCAGAGAGCACCTTGGCACTCTCAGTGCTCTACTTATCCATGCAGGGCCTGGGCCTGGCACCTCTGTGATGCCCAGGAATTCATCTCTTAGCACCTTTACACTTCTTGCCAGTCAGCTGCTAAGATGCTTATTTTAAGAAGCCAAATATAAAATTGAAATTCTTCATACACTATTTAATGTTTAATGTGTTTTTGTTTATGGTGAACATAAGAATTTGCATTTTCTTTCAAACTAAAAGGGAAGAGCTGAGAGGAGAAGAGAAAGAACCAGGATTCAGAAACACTGTAAAAAAGAACAATAAGAAAGGTAAGGTCAAAGTTCTCTTATTTAAATGAACTTCTGTTGGGATTGTTTTTACCATCTCAAAACTTGGTGTCCATGTTCTATGATTGTAGGATTTAAACTACTATTGTTATCCTTTTCAAGATTTTGGCAGTTTTGGGTGACAACTTTTAACTTTTCCATAATCTTAAAGTAATTATAAGCATGAGTCCAATAAGCAAACCTATAGGCTATCTTGGTGTCTCAGGACAATAATCTTTCTCCTAAATTGAAGACCTAGCTACTTGTGAAAAATCAGGACTAAATTTTTTACTCTTTTCATGAGGAGGAATTACATGCTCATTTCCATATAATATTGGGTTACAATGTGTCAAACTGTATAATTGAGAATGACCATATGACAGACGTGATGTCACCAAGACAGATGTGATATCAGTATGATGATGTGATGTTACTATGACACATGTGATGTCTAACCCAAGATTTTGTACCCTGAAGAAAGACACCAGGATAATGTGACACTGACAGATTTTCAGGTAAAAAGGACAAGAAAAAGAAGTTGGGATAGATGCTCCACCATATAACAAGGACACATGCTCCACTATGTTCATAGCAGCCTTATTTATAATAGCCAGAAGCTGGAAAGAACCCAGATGTCCCTCAACAGAGGAATGGATATAGAATATGTGGTACATTTACACAATGGAGTACTACTCAGCTATTAAAAACAATGACTTCATGAAATTCTTAGGCAAATGGATGGAACTAGAAAATATCATTCTGAGTGAGGTAACCCAGTCACAAAAGAACACACATGGTATGCACTCACTAATAACTGGATATTAGCCCCCAAACTCCAAATACCCAAGATACAATTCACAGACCACAGGAAGCTCAAGAAGAAGGAAGACCAAAGGGTGGATACTTTGGTCCTTCTTAGAAGGGGGAACAAAATACTCACAGGAGCAAATTCAGAGACAAAGTGTGGAGCAGAGACTAAAGGAAAGGCCATCCAGAGACTGCCCCACCTGGGGAATCCATCCCATATACAGTCACCAAACCCAGACACTCCTGTGGATGCCAAGTAGTGCATGCTGACAGGAGCCTGATACAGCTGTCTCCTGAGAGGCTCTGCTAGAGCCTGACAAATACAGAAATGGATGTTCGCAGCTAACCATTGGATTTAGCACAGGGTCCCCAATGGAGGAGCTAGAGAAAGGACTGAAGGAGCTGAAGGGGTTTGCAACCCCATAGGAAGAACAATATCAACCAACCAGAGCTCCCAAGGTCTAAACCACCAACCAAGGAGTACACATGGTGGGACCCACGGCTCCAGCAGAGGAGGGCCTTGTCCAGCAACAATGGGAGGAGAGGCCCTTGGTCCTGTGAAGGCTCGATGCCCCAGGGTAGGGAATGTGAAGGCTCGATGCCCCAGGGTAGGGAATGTGAAGGCAGGGAGGCAGGAGTGGGAGGGTGGGTGGGGGAACACCCTCATAGAAGCAGGAGGAGGGGGGATGGGTAGGAGGTTTCTGGGAGGGAATTGGGAAAGGGGATCACATTTGAAATGTAAATAAATAAAATATTCAATTAAAAAACAAAACAAAAAAGCAAAAACACACAAAAAAGAAGGTAGGATAGGCTCAGTATAGTCAGAAAAATGCTGCCTGCAACCACAAGATGCGATTAGTACTAATAATATATCCACAAATGGTTAAAAGAAAAAGATTCACAATATCTTCTGTTGGCAAGGGATGGCTTGAACACATATTCATAACTGTTTTGTTCATCACAATCAAGACTGGTGACAACTCGGCCACCCATGAACCAATGAACAATACATTATGTTATATAGCAAAGGCAAGTTCTTCAGTAATACAATGAAGAAAAGCACAAATGCAAACAACAGTCCATATACATACAATGAACAGACAGACAAACGCAATTACAGACTTCTAATTAAAAGAAAAAAGTTACAAAGCTGAGAGATAAAAAGCTAATCTTCTACAGGACAACAGTAGTCATGTAAATGTAGTAATGTGTAAATGCCGTAATGTGTAAATGTCGTAATGTAAATGTAGTAATGCGGGAGCTTCAGCACCGAGCTAAGACTCTGAGTTACACTTTTGGCACACTGTAACCCAATATACGATGAAAATGAGCATGTTCGAAAAGCCAGGAAGAACACAGTCAGCAGGAAACATTTAAACCAGATTTCAGGAATCACAACTGGACAGCAGTGACACAAACCTCATCAGGGGTCACTGGGAAGTAGAGGCGCCATCTACAGAGGAATATAGCAGCTTGACTAGGAGGTTATGTACGGGTGAACACACTTGTTAAAATCCCCAGAACTGTGTGCACATTATGGCCACAGGAAGTTTAACACAATTACTGTGTGAAGTTAAACCTCAAGTGGTGAAGTGACAAAGTCTAGAAAAGTAGTAAAACTTTTCTGTCAATCATACTACAAAATTTGAATTGTATGCAAAGACAGTCATGAACAAATTAAACTTTTGAAACAATAAGATGTCCTATATGAGAAGAAGACTTCAGTCTGCGAAGTTGTCTGTAAGAAAGCTATTGCCCCACCAAGAAGAGACGATGCCCCAAGGGCAGACAAGGAGGACAGTAAGAGGCTGATTTGCTGTGTATCTGAGCACAGCTAAGTGGAAACAGCCATCCATTTTGTGCTGTCTCACAGGTCCAAGGCCTTGGAGGAGCTGACCCGGAAAGGGAGACTTAGTAGTAACCCTACCACTACCCGGAGCTGCATGGAGACTAGGGTTATCACAATAAAGATGGCCAAATCAAAACCTTTAGCCTCACAAATAGAAGAGGATGGGGGAAGACAGTAGTCCAAAACTTAAATGGTAATTATTCAAGCTAAACAGCAACCCCCCCGCCCATCACACACCTTCTCTCATAGAGATATTTGTAGATGATGCTCCGGGTCCTCTCATACCTCAACAGTACTAAGGCCAGAAAAGAAACTTGAAACAATCCACAAGGCAAGTGCCTTAGATAGGGTTTCTACTGCTGCGACAAAACACCACCACCAAAATAGTTGGGAACGAAAGGATTTATTTGGCTTATACTTCCAGATCATAATCCATCGCTGGTGGAATCAAACAGAGCAGGAACTTGGAGGCAGGAGCAGATGCAGAGGCCATAGAGGATGCTGATTACTGGCTTGCCTTACTGACTTTGAACTCAGAGCTCTGCATGCCTCTGTCTCTTGAGTGATGGGATTACACATGTGTACCGACACGCCTGGACCTAAACTTTAACTCTCTTTTACAAGATCTTTATAAGCATAGCCACTATACCTCAAAATCTAGACCACACCTGTGCCCTCCATTTCTGGATTGTAGTTCATTTCAGATATAGTCAGGTTGACAACTGAGAAGAGCCATCACAGCAAGTGACAAGAAGGTTGAACAAATATCAAACTGAGGACTAGGGATGTGGCAGTTAGCTAAATGCTCTCTGAGCACAACCGGTTGGATTGCCAGCACCAGATAAACCAGGCAAGGTGGCCTATGATCCTAGCTCTCTGGAGTTGGAAGCAGAAGGATCGAGACAAGAAATTAAAGGTCATTCTCAGCTCCTCAATGAGTTACACAACAGTCTGGAATGTATGGGACTCTATCCCTAAAAACAAGCAACTAAAACCAAACACAATGCTCATCCAGCAAACTGAACCTGTACTGGCTGGTTTTTTGTCAACTTGACACAAGCTGGAGTTATCACAGAGAAAGGAGCTTCAGTTGAGGAAATGCCTCCATGAGATCCAACTGTAAGGCATATTATCAATTGGTGATCAAGGGGGTAGGGACCCTTGTGGGTGGTACCATCCCTGGCTGGTAGTCTTGGGTTCTATAAGCAAGCAATCTGAGCAAGCCAGGAGAAGCAAGCCAGTAAGGAACATCCCTCCATGGCCTCTGCGTCAGCTCCTGCTTCCTGACCTGCTTGAGTTCCAGTCCTGACTTCCTTTGGTGATCAACAGAAGTGTGGAAATGTAAGCTGAATAAACCCTTTCCTCCTCAACTTGCTTCTTGATCATGATGTTTGTGTAGGATTAGAAATCTTGATTAAGACAGAACCCCCCATTTAGATCCAGCACAGTCAAAAATCTGGTTCCAATACTCTTCACTTCTCTTCAGGAGATGAAAGCAAAGTATACCATCTAATGTTAAAAATCTTTCAGTTCTGACATGCACACTGATTTGCATATTGCCTAGCTGAGACAAAATCTGTGTCCTTATCATTTTTGTTATTTACTAGGAAGGGTGAATGGATCTACTTAACAAAAACTCTGAAAATATCCCAACACTGAAGAAGTTCAAAGAATTGGGTCCAGGGATGACAACTGCAAAGCGCTGGGAGCTGCAGTTACATCTTCTAAAATGACTCCATGAACTCTATGAAAACTAAGAACACTCAACAAAAATGAAGTCTAGGCTGGAATGCAAGAAGAGCACAGACACTGGCTTTTACTCAGGTAAAAGCACACTGTAATCTAACATCTTAGGTTTTCCAAATCTCTTGGGTAAAATAAAAAAAAAACCAACAAAGTCCAGGATCTGGCCAACGTTCAGAGCAACCTGGTAACCAGGACTGATGGAGGAGAGTGAACACTAGTCACCACAGATCAACTCCAGTAACCAGGACTGATGGAGGGGAGTGAACACTAGTCACCACAGATCAACTCCAGTAACCAGGACTGATGGAGGACAGTGAACGCTAGTCACCACAGATCAACTCCAGTAACCAGGATTGATGGAGGAGAGTGAACACTGGTCACCACAGATCAACTCCAGTAACCAGGACTGATGGAGGACAGTGAACACTAGTCACCACAGATCAACTCCAGTAACCAGGACTGATGGAGGGGAGTGAACACTAGTCACCACAGATCAACTCCAGTAACCAGGACTGATGGAGGACAGTGGACGCTAGTCACCACACTCCACACTCACTTAGAGAGCTGCAATTAAGTCATGTGCACTTTGAAAACCATCATGTAGGGAAAATAGCACAAAATCATGAAAACTGGCACACAAACACCAAATCAGTACACTTTAGAGAAATTGATTTCAAAGGCAATTAAGACAATCAGTAAATCAAATTAAAGAAGTCTAACTAGAACAATTCATGAAAAACCATTCAAATCGAGAATTATTTTCTCAACACCATATGTGTACATTAGAACAGGAAGCATATAATTATAATAGTTTAATTTGAAATAGACAAAGAATTTAGAAAGCAAAAATAATGTGATTTGCATTGAAGTACATGGTGCTTTGTGTTTTTAAAGCTTTAAAAGATTTTAAAGCTTTGTGTTTATAACTAACATTCTGTGAAGAAATTTAAAAGTTAAATCATGTGGTAGTTTGAATAAAAATGGCTCCTATAGGCTCATATGTTGAATGCTTAGTCATAGGGAGTGGCACAACTGAATTAGGATTAAGGGGTGCTTGTTAGGATGGGTGTGGCCTTGTTAGGTTAGGGTCAGTGTCTCTCTCTCTGCTGCCTGTGGATCCATATGTAGAACCCTAAGCTACTTCTCAAGCGCTCAAGCGCTATGTCTGCCTACACATAGTCACACTTCCTCATGACAATAATGGGCTAAACCTCTGAACTATAAGCCAGTTCCAATTAAATTCCTTCTCTTATAAAAGCTGCTTTGGAGAGATAGCTCAGTGATTAAGAGAGTAGTTAAGAGCTGCTCTTTCAGAGGAGCTGGATTCAATTCCCAGCACCCACACTGTGGCTTACAAACTTCTATAGATGTGATCCAATATCCTCTTGTGGCCTCTACAGGCTCCAGGCATGCAAATGGTATACAGACATGCACAGAGGCAAAACATCTATACACGGAACAATACAATTAAAAAGCTAAAAAAGAAAAAAAGTTCCCTTGGTCATGGTGTCTCTACACAGCAATAGAACAGTAACTAATACAATCTGTGTTATCTAATAGCAACAAAACATTCTAAAAAAATTCTAAGTGAGATTCAAGCATCCTTATTTGTGCTTCTTTGGGTCTGTGGAGGGTAGCCCGGGTATCTTGTATTTAAGGCTAATATCCACTTATAAGTGAGTGCATACCATGTATGTCCTTTTGGGACTGGGTTACTTCACTCAGGATGATATTCTCAAGTTCCATCCCTTCTGCCTGCAAAATTCATGATATCTGTTTTTTATAGCTGAATAATATTTTCATTGTGTAGATGTCCTGCATTTTCTTTATCCATTCTTGAGGGACATCTAGGTTGCTTTCAGTTTCTGGCTATTATAAATAAAGCTACTATAAACACAGTGGAGCAAGTGCTTCTGTGGGATGTTGGAGCATTTGGGGGGGAGGGGTATATGCTCAGGAGTGGTATAGCTGGTCTTGACGTACAATTATTCCCAGTTTTCTGAGAAGCCACCAAATTGATCTCCAAAGTGGTTGTACAAGTTTGCACTCCCACCAGCAATGGAGGAGGGTTCCTCTTTCTGCACATCCACATCATTATGTTCTGTCTCTTGAGTTTTGATCTTAGCCATTCTGATGGGTGTTAAGATGGAACCTCAGAGTTGTTTTGATTTGCATTTCCCTCATGACTAAGGACTTTCTTTGAACATTTCTTTAAGTGCTTCTTGGCCATTCAAGATTTCTTTGTTGAAAATTCTGTTTAGCTCTGAACCCCATTTTTAATTGGGTTATTTGGGTTGTTGGTATCTAACTCTTTGAGTTCTTTGTAAATTTTGGATATTAGCCCCCTGTTTGATGAAGATCCTTTCCCAATCTCTAGACTTCTGTTTTGTCCTATTAACAGTGTCCTTTGCCTTACAAAAAGCTTTGCAGTTTCATGAGGTCCCATATATTAATAAAATTGTGATAAGAGGCAGATAGAGTAACTGGGAGGAAGGGGGGATATGAAACAGAATGGTGGGAGTCAGGATCAGGTGTGGGGAAGGATAGGAGAGATGGCTAGATGGCCATGAATATAAATGGAAATCTGCAATTGACAGGGTGAGGAGGAGGGGAGTGTCCCAGGACGAGACAGAGACCTAAGGGAGGTAATAAATCAATGGGGGTGATCTTAGCTGGGACTCACAACATTGGGGCTATAGAACCTGAAGAGGCCACCTCCTGTAGCCAGGCAGGAACCCCAGTGAAAGGATAGAGACACCAATACACCCAAAACTTTCAACCCCAAATTTATCCTGTCAACAAGAAATGCACATAGGAGAGACAGGGCTGAGTCTGAGGGAATGGCCAACCAATAACTGGCCCAACGTGAGACCCATCCCAGAGGCAAGCACCAAGCCCTGAAAGCGTTAAGAACACTCTGCATTGCAGACAAGAACATGTTGTCCTCTGAGAGGCTTCACCCAGGAACTGACTCAGACAGATAGATGCAGACACCCACAGCCAAACAGTAGGTGGAACTTGTGGATTCTTATGGAGAAATAGGAGGAAGGATGGTGGACTCTGAAGGGGATAGAAGACTATCACAATCAACTAACTTGGACCCCTGGGGCTCTCAGAGTCTGAACCACCAACCAAAAAACATACATAGGCTGGACCTAGGCTTCCCCCCATATATGTAACAGATGTGCAGCTTGGTCTTCATGTGGGTCCCGATCAACTGAAGCCGGATGTCTTACGGTTTTACTGCTGTGAACAGACACCATGACCAAGGCAAGTCTTATAAAGGACAATATTTAATTAGGGCTGGCTTACAGGTTCAGAGGTTCAGTCCATTATCTGAAGGCTGCGATGACCCCACTGGCTTCCAGGCAGCTAGGAGGAGGGTCTAAAATCCCACACCGTCACTGACACACCTATTCCAACAGGGCCACACCTTCTAACAGTGCCACTCCCTGGGCTGAGCATATACAAACCATCACACAGGGGCTATCCCAAAAGCTGTTGCCTGTACCTACGACATGTTCTCCTAGCTGTTGCTTTGTCTGGCCTCAGTGAGGGAGGAAGCCCTAGTTTTGCAGAGACTTGATGAGCTAGGATAGGGGAATACCTGGGGGAGGGGGCACTGGCTCAGAGGAGAAGTGGGGAGGGTGATGGGGGAAGGATTGTGGGGTGACTGGGAAAGGTGCAGTGAGTGGGATGTTAAGTGAGTAAGTAAAAAATAAAATAAATTCTTTTCTTGGGCTGGGGATTAGCTCAGTGAGAGTGCAGACCTAGCACTCACAGGGTGTGGTTTTTGCCTGTACTGAAACCATTCATCCTAGAGAAAAGAGGGAGAATGGGAAGAACTTTTCTAATGGATGAGGGGGATTTAAGTTTCTGCTTAAGGCATACAGTTTCTGTTTGGAATGATGAAAAAGTTTAAGAAATATAGAGTTGTGATGGTCATGTAACACCATGGATACACTTAATGCCATGCAATCTGTCCTAAAATGTTAAGACAGTAAACACTTTTTTTAGGTTTAACACAATAAAACATATACAAAATATTCTTTTATGTTCTTTAAAGTTTGGAATTTTCTTTTTCAAGTCTAAAATTTATGCAAACAATATGTTTCTAAAGCAGGAGCAAGAAGCATCCCTGATGGGTCATCTGACCGCTGACTTCAACGCAGGGCTTACTCTTCCTAGACATTTAGCCTCTTACACTTTTAAAAATACATATCTTTAAAATATTATTGTACATATGTATGTATTAAGTGTATGTTTGATGTACCTATGTTTGTACTTTTGTGTGTGAGAGTACATGCATGCCACAGCAAATGTGTGGAGGTCAGAGAACAGTCTTTGGAATGTAGGGGTTAGTCCCTGCCTTCTATCGTGCATGTGTGTATCTCTGTGTGTGTGTACACCATGAGACATATACACCTAGACATATGTCCTATTCAATACAACAAAAGAGACAAATCTGTACAGAGAGGAAAAAAAGGAACCCAGAGAGAAATAAATCATAAGCCCTCTCATCAGACTGCATGATTAATACCTCAGTACATACCCTTCTCTTTCTTATTACGAATAAGATGGAAGATACCAATTTTCAATTCTCTCTTGTGGCACAAATGTAACCCTATTATTTTTTTTTATCCTGAATACTCTACTGCCCCCAAATAATTACTCATACTTCCCTGAGCACAGCCTGAACATTATTACTGCCTATCTTTCTTGCAACTTATTCTCAATTTAGAATAGATATATACCCTGACTTAAAAGGTACATCAATTTTTAAAACTCCAACATATGTATATGAAAAAAGTAAAATTCTATTACTTTTGGCTGTGACACTATTTCACAACTTAACCAGAGAAGCTTACTAAAAAAACTGAAATAGGTAGATTGATAAAACTAAAAGATTAGATTCATTTTTATGGTCAATAAGGAACCCTTTATATATTCAGTACACACACACACACACACACACACAAACACACACACACAAACACACATACTGAAGAATCAAACACATATAAAGAGTTTACCCCAATTTAAAAAAAATCTGGATTAAATCTGGACATCTTAGAGAAAATGGACTGACAAGCACATGTGGGACATTCCATCTAAACTCCACAGAACACACTTTCTTCTCAGCAGCCCATGGTTCACTTTGTGAAACAGGCCATATACTGGACACAAAGCAAGTCCAAATAAGTATGTGAATATTAAAATAATTCTACCTGCCCACAGGAGAACAATCAGAAATCAACCTCAAGAGAAGCTGTGGAACATAGACTCATGGGACCGAACAAGCACTGTTGATGATCAATTCTTCTAGAAGAAATAAAAGAAACTCATGAATGCCCAGAGTTGAATGAAAACAAAAACACAATATAGCAAAGTCTGTGGGTGTGATGAAAGCAGTCCAGAAGTGGAATTGCCTAAGTACCTGCGTTAAACACACCAGAAAGAGTTCATGGTGCACCTCAGGGCTTTGAAAAACAAGAACAAACCAATGTAATGTGAACAGATGGAAATAATTGAGTGAAGAAATGGCGTGGAGAGAATCTTAGGCTCTTATGGGAAGATCTCTTATGCTCATGGATTACAAGAATTAATATTGTAAAAATGGCCATGCTACCAAAAGAAGCCCAGTGTTTATGTAACCTCAATGGAAACTTCAGTGCCAGTCTTCGCAGAAATACCAGAAAAAAAAAACCCTAAAATTCATAAGGAAAAACAAAACACTCCATTACCAGAAGCAATCCAAAGCAAATAGAATAAGGTTGGAGATGTCACCTGACTTCAAGTTACACCGTAGAACCATAGAACAAACCTAGCATGCTACTGGTCCAACACTGGACATGCTGATCAGTGCACTGAATAAAGGACTTCAATATGAACCCCAGCCACCAGAGTTGTTTTTAGCATATATTAATTATCCTTCATCGTGGGTTTCATGACACATTTGTGCACATGTACATGATTATATTCATCTTCACTAACTTTCTCTTCTCAACTCCCACTTTTGTGAGTGTGTGCATATGTATCCCGATGAGTTTCATCAGGGTTGCTTACAGGAGCATGGATGAAAGGTCATTTACAGGAACATGGCACCTTGCCAGTGTCTACACCACTAAAGATGTCGACCTCCACCAGGAACCATAAACCGCCTTAAATCCCCAGGAAAGGGTGGGCCCTTAGGAATCCCTCCTCTCCATGACAGGAGGGTGACAGGCCCAATCTCAGACAGGTTTTATGTAGGTCATTACAGCCGCTTAAAGCTCAAGAGTGTCATGGCCATATGACAGCCAGAAGACAATGGCCCACAACACTCCACCCAGTCTTACTCCTCCTTTCTCCTCACTCTTCTGTGATTTACTGCTAAGCCTCTGAGCCTTGGAGGAGGAGATACGGCTGTCAAATTTACAGCTCAACATCCAACAGTCATTTATTCTCCACACTTGAACCAATTATGAGTCCATCACTAACCACTGTCCACCACAAAGAAGCTCCTTTGACCAACTTGTACAGCAACGCTAATCTATGAGGTTAAGTATAATGGCTTGAAAGACCATTTGACAGGCACATCCATTTAGCAAGACAGCTATAAGATCCCTACTAGGGCCTCAGTCATGGGCATCTGACCAGGTTTACAGTATCAGATATGCAACCCCTCCTGTAGAGCAGGCCCGGATTTCAGGAAGAGAGTAGTTACCCACACTTCTCCTGTCATAACAGCTCTTTGCCTGCTACTGCTGTTACAGAATCCAGGTTCAGGCTGAGTAAGACGGCTGATGACACGTCTCCTCAGCAGCACTGTGAGGCCTAGCCAGCATGGAGGGGATGTCTAACTCAGTTCCAGCTTGACTCATCTATGTCCTGTAACCAGAGCATGTTACATCTTCAGTAAAAGCACGCATATGTGTGTGTGTGTTTGTGTGTGTGTGTGTATAAAATAGACATTGAAGAAAATATGTAAGGCTTAAAATCATCTACAGTTAACACTATAAAACAAATGTTCAAACCACTACTTATAGCAATTTAATCCTGTGGCAATTTAAACTACTGTAAAGTTGTAGTTAAAAAAAAAAAAAAAGATGCATTCAGTGTACAAATAAATAAAACTAGATTGCTTATGATCAAGGGTAGGGGAAGGAGGGGTGACAATGGCTGTCACTGGGCATAGCTTTTTTTTTTTCCTTTTATTTATAGATGAGTGTATGTCTATATGAGTACATGCATATATAGATAACAGGGCCAGAATGCGGTGTTAGAGATCTTCTGGGGTTGGAGTTACACACAGAGTGCTGCGAGCTGTCCAGTGCTGTGCTAGGAACTGAACTCAGGGTCCTCTAAAGACCAGCAAGCATTTAACAACTGAGTCACCTTTTCAGGCCCATCACTTAAAAAAAAAAGTTAGTAATTTGGGATTTTTTTTTTTTTTGTAGATATCAGTGAAAAATGTACTACTTTATAAATTTACTTACAACTACTTAGTTGTACAGCTTAATGTACGTAAGTTATCTTTTAAATGTGTTTATTTAAACATTTAAAATTTTTAACTCTGAAAATATCTATGAAAATACTAACATTGTGCCAGATTAATGTGTCTATACAAATCTTAAAACAGGCTGTCTCTTGGTGCCTTTACACATGTCTTGAGTGTTTTATGCAATGTGTTATTGATTAACTGGGGTTTGAATTGGCCTTCTTCCCAGAAAGATACTCAGATATTACATGTGCCTGTCCATTTGCTCTACTACAATCTATTTAATGGGGATTCTTTTTCTCACTGAAAGGTCTTGGCACCCTTGTTAAAAATTACCTGGCTACAGACATCAGTTTACTTTTGGATTTTCAACTCTATCTCCTTGATCTGTGTCCGTGGTTGGGCCTACTGAAGTTATCATGGCCTGATTCCACTAATTTCTAAAACCTCTCTTTTTTTTCTTTTTCTTTTTCGAGACAGGGTTTCTGTGTGTAGTCCTGGCTGTCCTCAAACTCAGAAATCCACCTGCCTCTGTCTCCCAAGTGCTGGGATTGAAGGTGTGCGCCACCACTGCCTGGCGTCCACTAAATTCTAAAGTGCTAGGATTGAAGGCGTGCGCCACCACCGCCTGGCATCCACTAAATTCTAAAGTGAGGAAATGCCGGCTCTATGTTGTCCTTTTCTTTTTTTGTTCTCTTTAGGATGAGGGTTTTGTTTTTTGTTTATTTCCTATTTGTGGGCTCTTACATTTCCATTTACCTTCTAAATTTTTTAGCTGGTCACTAATTCCTATAGTGACATCAGCTAGAATTCTGAAAGGGTTACACGGAATCTTTATAGGTGGAGAGGGCCCTGCTGGCACATTAACAACAGCATCTTTCCATTAGGTGATCATTAGAGATCATTCTGTCTCCTGTGCTTGTTTTCAGTTTCCTCATTGCGTGGCACACGCTGGCCCAGGACTCACTACATAGGCCAGGTTTCCCGTTTGGATTTCATGTTCAGGTTGTTGATTGAAAGCGCTGGTTTCAGCGTACAGTTGATTCCGTGTACTACTCTTGCACACTGTGACTTTGCTGAACTCTAGTATTAGTTTTCATGACTTTCCAGAAATTTCTTTCCTATTTTTGACACAGACGCTCATCTAACTGTGGCAAGTTGTACTTCCTTTGCAGTGTATAGGAATCTCTGTTCATTTTCATCTGTTTAATTTACCTTGGTAGAATCTCTAATACATTTCTGAGCAGAATAAGCACAAGCAGACCGCTTTATCCCATTCCTGATCTAACAAGGAAAGCATCCAGTCTTCCATCATTACATTCAACAGGAGCAGGTGGTTGGTTGATTTGTTATCTGTCAGTTGAGCAAGTTCTCTTCTATTTTTAGTTTTCTAGTGTAGTAGTTTGGATGAGAATGGCTCTTATAAGCTCATATATTTGAATACTTGATTCCCAGTTGATGGAACGGTTTGGGAAGGATGAGGAGATAGGGCCTTGTTGGAGGAAGTGTGTCACTGGGGGGAGGGCTTAAAGCCCATGACATTCCCGGTGTCTGCCTGTTTCTGTCTGCTTTGTGCTGGTTGATCAGATGTGAGCTTGTAGCTACTGATCCAGTGAAATGACCATGTAGCTTAAGTTCCTTGGTTACTGACATGGTGTTACATTGGTTGGTTTTTTGAATGTTGAGTAATCTTACATTCTTGGAATAAATCCTGCTTAGTCATGGGTTAAAATTCTATATTGTTAGATTCAGCTTAATCAATTAATTTCCATTTATGTGTATGGTGTTTTGCCTGCATGTATGTCTGTGTATGCCTGGTACCTGCAGAGACCGGAAGACTGTGTTAGATCCCCTGAAATTGAAGTTACAGACAATTGTTAGCCACCATGTCAGTGCTCAGAATCAAACCCAAGTTCTCTGGAAGAGCAACTGGTAGTTAATAACTGCTCAGCCATCTCTTCGGTTCCTGGATTTAGTTTGCTGGTATTTTGTTTTAGAAATTTTTTTTTTGTCAGGGTGATGATAGTCTTATAAAATTAGTGTGAATACGTGAATACTGTTGTCATCTCCAATCACCATACGCTGTCTCACCTCTGCTGCTCCCACAGCCCGGCTTAGAAAAAGCCTGTGACCTCCTGAACAGGTTTCTCTACAGAAAGCAAGATGGGTACTTTTCCCTCCCTCTAGAAGTTGTCATGTTTATGTAGTAGATTTACCAAAGCCTTCTTGCAATCATAATGCATCTGGTGTGAGGACAATATTAATACACTGAAAACAGCAAAACAGAAAGAAAAGAACACTAGTTCATGGTGCTGGACTGTTGCATTGCCTAACATGGAGTCAGTCTGTTTTGGGTTTTTTGCTTATTTTTTTTGTTTGTTTATTGATCCATCCAACCATCCATCCATCCATCCATCCATCCATCCATCCATCCATCCACCTATCCATCTATCTATCTCTCTGTCTATGGAGTTACTGAGGATAGAACTCAGATCCCCAAGTTTGGCAACTAGCACTTGTACTCACTGAGTCATCTCATTGGGCCTCTCTATATATTATTGTCTAAGGAACCCTGAGTATGTTTTCTTCTTCTGAACGTTTTCTGCTACTTGTAACTAACACCCTTCTTGTTAATACAGCATGATGTGCTAGAACTTCCTCATGCCAGCTCAAGGTAACCAGCTCTGCACCTCTCTTCCCAAATCTTGTCAGCAACATTGCAACACTACCTAAACCAAGTACAGCAAGAATATACGCCTTATAAAACCTGTCAGTACATAGCATGGTTACTTTCTTTCAGAAATACAGCTGTCAAACACCTCTAATTCAGATTTCTATTTTCTTTAAATGTACCTTTTAATTCCTAGTATGGTAATTCCAAATTAAAATTTTACCAATAAAATAGTTCATGGGTGTGGGTTACTGATGACTTACTTTAGAAAAGGTACTTAGTGTTCATTGCTCAGAGCATTTTAGAATAATGCAAAATTGCTGTTATATTACATGAAAACCTTGAGCATAAAACATGCACAATAAGAGAAGAGAGTATATGTTGGACATATTAGGATTGTTGAAATGAACACCAGTGTGTTCATAATGTTACCTCATTATCCCTGGCTATATAAGACTGCAAATAATCTGTGTGTGTGTGTGTGTATAAAAAACTTGTTCTTTTAAGTTCACAGTGACATTAATTTGGTAATAAGAAAAACACCATTTTTTACATAGTAATAAGTTTAGTATTTATTGCTCAAGCACGGTACTCTTCTCCCACTCTGTTGAGGAAGGGTTTATGCAGTCTGTTCCAGCAGGAAGGACTCTATCTCAGCAGTTCTTCATTGTTGCCTCTAGTATAAAGTTATAAACCTGTTCTTTGACAGTCTCTTGGTGGTGTAGGCAGAAACCTGAGCTATAATATATACAAGAAAAAAAAAATACTGAATTTGTTACTCTTCCATCTAAAAGCATGCACATAATCTAGCTTACTTACCTGCTGCTCCTAAAGACAGCATGCGCAAGAAAAGGAGCACTAGGCTGCAGACAAAGACTTACGTTACCAATCAAGCTAAACAGTATTTTGTCACATAATTTCTGGTAGGCAACAATCTCTTGTCCTTGATTCCACTTGCTATGGATACCAAAAATACTACGCCACTCCCTCGAGGAGAAAAAGCAGTTGATAAGAACTGAAAGGTGAGCATGGCATCATATGCCACTACTTTATTAGCGACACCTTGAACAGTTGTCCCTTGTTCCACTTTGATACAAGGCAGCTTTATAGCCAGTGAAGCAGGGTACCAGTTCCCTAATAACAAGCTAACTTGATCACTGCTTTCAAGATCTTCCTATCAAAAGTATATGTATGTATCTGTGTGTGTGAGTGTTTATGAGTGTGAAATCTCTTTACTGCTTTAAATTTAACCTAAACAACAAAAACCCAATAGAACAAAATCAAAGATGACATCAACAGTGTTACTTCCAAAACACTGGGTGGAAAGAGAAAGTAAACTTATTTACCAGTTCCAACTCCAGCAGTCCTAAATGAAGTATCAGCTTGTCACTAAAGGAATAGCAGCACCCTTACCTAAGGAGAAGAATCTTATAAATAGTGCAAGTTAGTTGCATACGAAGTAAAATGGAGGCAAGAGGATCAAAAGTTCAAAGTCATTTAGGCTACAAAGCAAATGCATGACCAGGCTGGGATACATGAGATCCTGTTTCAAGAAACAAAGCAAATGCTATAAACGCATAAAAGCAAACAAACTGTAAAGGATTACAAAGAAAAAGTTAAGAAGAATAGTTAAGTATGCACTTAGCAGCTGGGAGGTCCTGAGTCTGACCACAATAAAATAAAGAACAAAAAAATAAAAATAAAAAAAAAAAAAAAAAAAAAAAAAAAAAAAAAAAAAAAAAAAAAAAAGAAGAAGAGGAGGGAAGAAAAGTAAAGGAAATAAAACAGGAAAAGAAAAGAAAGCCAGACAGATGCAAAGCATTTAGGTTTAGGAGGTGGCGGCAGAAAGGTCAAGGCCAGCCTGAGCTACAGGGGACCTTGTCTCAAAAGAGGAAAAGACATTAAAGCAAATTTTAAAAAAGAAAAAGATGTTGGGCAGTGGTGAAGCATGCCTTTAGTCACAGCACTCAGGAGACAGAGGCAGGCATATCCCTGAGTCGGTCTACAGAGTGAGTTCCAAGACAGCCAAGGCTACACACACAGAGAAACCCTGTCTCGAAACAATCAGCAATACCAAGACGAAGGAAGGAAGGGAGGGAGGGAGGGAAGAAGGGAGAGAGGGAAGAAAGAAAGGGAGGGAGGGAAGGAAGGAAGCAAGGGAAGGAAGGAAGGAAGGGAGGAGGGAAGGGAGAAAGAAGAAAGGAAGGAGGGAAGGGAGAAAGAAGAAAGGAAGGAGGGAAGGGAGAAAGGAAGGGAGGGAGGGAGGGAAGAAGGGAGGAAGGAAGCAAGGGAGGGAGGGAGGGAGGAGGGAAGGGAGAAAGAAGAAAGGAAGGAGGGAAGGAAAAAAGGGAGGGAGGGAAGAAGGAAGGGAGAAAGGAAGGGAAGGAATGAGGGAGGGAGGAAGAAAGGAAGGGAGGGAGGGAGGAAAGAATGGAGGGAGGAAGGAAGAAGAAAGGAAGGATGGAAGAGAGAAAGGAAGGAGGGAAGGAAGAAAGGGAGGGAGGGTGGGAGGAAAGAAGGGAGGAAGAAAGAAGAAAGGAAGGAGGGAAGAAAGGGAGGAAGGAAGGAAGGAAAGAAGGAAGGAAGGAAGAAGGAAGGAAGGAAGAAGGAAAGGGGGAGGAGGGGGAGGAGGAAAAGGAAAAGAGAAGTGACTAAATTAGAATATTTAATTTTAATATTTAATGAGAAGAAGCCGAAGATGAGAACAAGTCTGTGGGTCAAACTCCTAACAGAAACCCACAGCAACAGGAGAGAACTCCACTTACTAAATCTACTTAATGAAGCATCTATGGGCCAGCAACTGTGGGAAGTGTGACTCTTGGACCTGGGAGAAGTCTGGCCTTAGGGAAGTGGATGAGAGGCTGGAAAGTAGATCCTAACTGTTCTTTTCTTCCACTGCATAATCCAACTGCTAGAAGCCAGCAACTTTAGCAGCAGGTCTTTATGGCAGAGCAAGATGGTCAGAGTAAAGAGAGAATTCCATGAAGGACAAAAGGGGCCCAGAGCATCAGCTAGATCCTGACCAAGTTGCCAGCACTCTTTTAAATTTACTTTGATTATTCTTTATAAATGCTCGCCCGGCTTCATAATGCCAATCTACCCCAGGCTACAAATAAGAACACTCCGGGTTAAAATGCAATCAGATATTTATATTTTGAGTTTTAAAAACGGGTTTTGACAAGCTTCCCAATAGTAGAATAAACATGCATAAGATCAAATAACATCAAATAGAGAGAATAGTCATCACAACTACTAAATTATTAAACCACAGTAATTAAGTCTGATTCTGGCATACAGTTTTCTTAGTGGAATAAAATACGAAGGGCAGGAATAGAGCAAAATAAACAGGAAAAAGGAGCAGTATTTAACATATGGTTTGGAAGAAAGTGGGTGGTAAAGAGGTAGACGGGAGCCCCACAGCTGTTTCATTCCTTACTCCACAGGAAGTTCCAGAGAGAGAAAAAAACCCAAACAAGCTGTGGAAGGAGTTGTAATGAACAGGTCAGTAGACTTAGATAATGTGCCTCCCTTACTGTTTGAACTCACTGTGAAAATTCAAGGAAAGATCTGAACAAAGGAATTGATATGGGCGTTCAGTGTTCTGTGGGGAGAATGTGATGCACGGAGCTCTGGATTCATGTTCTCCTTCTGGACTGTGGTACAAGCTGCTCACAGGGCTGTACAGTCACTGAGTGTTACAAAAAAAAATACTGTCAACAGTCTAAAAACCTTCATGAGTAGAGCTCTGAGTTACAGCATACTCATATAAAGTTTTCAAGATGTGAAAAGCCTTCCTTAGTGAACCTTCTCATTGGAGACTGAAATGTAATTGTAAATAATGACAAGGATTGACTTTTCAAGGTCTTTTATTTAAACTATAAATCAAGTTTAAACATTCCAAGTAATAATTTTACCTTTACACAAATTCTTGGAATAAAAACATGAATTAAGTCCTTGTGTCTGTCACAAGACAATCACAACACAAAGATGTTTGGCAGAAATACTAACGGGCTTTGTCCCTTTTGTCTCCAAGATCTTCTCTCTAACCACTTGGTGCCACAAGTCAGATTCCTTAAAGCATCCAGTGTACAATAGTCCTTGATAATTTCCCCAAGTGTCACTCCATAAACAGCTTTGAGTTCTGCAGCATTACAACCATGAACTCCTCATAAAGACAGCATACTCTGCAAGATGTGAAATTCCATCTGCGACTGACTTTACTGCTTCACTGTCTCTAGGGTGTTAACAGAGGATCAGGAGTGGCACTGCCCAGAGTCATGGCAGCAGCAGTTGCTTTCGCCACAGCCAACTTCCTAACAGACACTAAGATGTGCTTAAGTAAGTGCGTGCCCAGTACAGTGATGTTAAGATGTTCAACATTTATAGATTCGCCAGACAATGCTCCAATGATTCCCCTTGCTTAAAGTACTGTATGGTATAACATCCACATTCACATACACACCAACATTTTTTCATATGTAAACAAACTTTCAGAAAAAATGGATTGGGGGGGAGCTTTTCGAGACAGTGTTTCTCTGTGTAACCCTGGCTGTTCTGGAACTCACTCTGTAGACCAGGCTGGCCTCAAACTCAGAGATCCTCCTGCCTCTGCCTCCCGAGTGCTATGGTAAAAGGCTCACTGCCTGGCTAGAAAAAGCATTTAAGAAAGTAAAAATTGCTGAACCAGGAACCTGGTAAAAAGTCACCTTGAAAATTAGGTTTTCCTTTTTAATATGATTGTTTTTAATTTGTATATGCACTCACATTCAAGGGGAAAGAGAGAGGGGGAACAGGAGAGAGGGAGGGAAAGGACAGCAGGGGAAGGAAAGAGGAAGGTGGGGAGGGGGGAGGGGGAGGGAGATGGGGGAGGGAATGAGTAACTGGAGGTTAAAGCACAACATTCAGAACTCTAAGTCCTCCTTTCCCTGTGTGGTCTCGGGGTTGGAGCAGCAACAGTTCTTTGCTTACTCAGTGATCTTACCAGAATATCATTACATTTATTATATCAAATACACAATAATAATGGGAAAACCTTTATCTAATACCCATAACTTAAACTCAACAGGAATTACAGACAGTTGGTAGTTGCAGAGACAAGACAGATCTAAGTAGTGAGTAATTTAATTGAAAATTATACTACAGTAAGTCATTATTTTGTGTGCATGTTTGTGAGTGGCTATGCCCACATATGGATCTTAACGTAAAACATGCTAAGGTAATATTAATGTCAGGAAACTGTAGAAAGTCTCTGCTGGTTTGGTGTCTTTTCTGCAAATTGGTGATTCCAAAGTAAAACTGTTGAAAATTCAATCGGAAATCCAAGGCTGTAGCATGTGTGCCTGAAGGGAAGGTTCCCTGCAGCGACTATCCCACAAGGACCTGGGTACTCTGTACAACAGTTGCAGGCTCTGTGGTCTTATCCCAAGGGACTGCAGTGACTGGGCCTGCTGTGCAGATGAAAGGACAGGGTCACACTGAGGTAATCACCAGCCTGTAGCCCACACAGCTAGACAGCCCAGGATCCAAAACCATTCCCTGTCCTAGACGCTTCCCAGCTGTGCGCTGTGGTTTGATAGCCTAAGTCTCTTCCAGAAAGTTCTACTCTGGGATACTTTCACTGTGATACACAGGAAAAAACAAAACAAACAAACAAACAAGTAGAGAACATCTGCTCACCTCGGAAGTCTAGTCTCTGTTTTTACACAGGTCCCGCTTGAACATCCTAAGCTGCTAAAATCTCTGTAATGTCTGGAGATTCAAATTCTTTTTAGAAATTGAGAGATTTTAGAAGAGTGCTTAAAATGGGTCCTAAGTTCAATATCTCAGACCTATAGAAGTGAAGATGTCGCAATATTAGAGCCTGCTGGCAGGAAGCGCTGTGACAGCCACCAACAGGACACCTGATATTCAAGGCTTTCTTTTTTCAAGCATAAATTTCCCCTATAATTACACATTCTCAGTCAAAGAAATAAAATATCAGTTTCTTTTTATTAATTATTAAGAATACAGAGATAATATCTAGTATTCGCTGTAGCTACTATACTGAAAGGAATCATTATCAAATTCATGAAGAAGCCAAGATTACATATGGAAGACTCGAAACAGTGAAATGTTTCTTAATGATAAACCTACTCCTGTTCTCACATCACTAGAGAAAGACTTAGTAGATAATCTTGTCTATATAAGCAAAATGTCTCTTTATTAAATTATTTTAAAAGTTGAAGTTACAAACATGACAAAATGGCCCTTCTCAACATAAAAACATTAGAAGTTTGATTTAATGGCTATGCTAAAATTACAACAAATGCAGGCAAAAAACAAACAAGTAACATACATAGTAATTAATATAAAACATATATTACAAGTTTAATATCAACGAAGTCTAAGAAACAGAAACTAAAAATATTGGCAAAGCTTAAAAAAGCCTCACACACTGCTTGTGGGAACAGATGGGATGATCTGAGCAGCTTAGGAGCTAGCAGCGGTTAGAGCTGAGTGGTAGCACTGTGGGTGATGGTTCTTCTTTCTCAAATTTTTTTATAGCATTGTATTTTATAACATGCATATATTAATTCTAGTCCCACCCCCAAATCTAAGTTACTTTATAAAGTTGTATTTACACATCACCTAATTCTCCTTATAGAAGCAAAAAGCAAGAATTTGCTATTTACATCTCAGGAGGGCAGCTTCCTATCCGATCCCCAGGTTTACACCTCCTACTCACCCAGAGAAACAAAGCCCCCAGCCTCCACCCTCAAAGTCCTGGTGGCCTCTCCCCTACCGCTCCCCTCCCTCCACAGCCTCTGAAGCCCCTCCCTGCAGCCCCACGGCCCCTAACAGCACTGTGGCTCTCCACCACACTAGCTCTGCAAAGAAAGCTTAGCTGGAAAGAGCTCAGTTCAAATCCTAGAAGTTCTAGTCACAGCTGTGCCACTACTGACAACTGCCTTTCTAAATCCTACTACATTTTTTTTTCTGTTTTTACTATTTTGGTTTTGATCTAATGAATTTTAATTTTTAATTTCTTATTTTGGTACATTTGGTATTTCATCTTATGCGTGTGTATTGTCTATATATCTGTGTTAACATCTACTGCTACCCATAGAGTTCAAGAGGTGTTGAATCCCCTGGAGCTGGGGTTAGATGATGGAGGTGCAAGGCAATCCACCCAGGTACCTGAAGAGCAGTCGGTGCTCTTAAACACTGAGCCATCTCTCCAGCCCCTAGTTTCCAGTACATTCTTATGTGAGATTTACATATATTTAGAGAATAAGGGGCTGCCAATAAAACTGAAGACAAGTTAGAAACAGGACAAAGATGCAGATGGCATTACAATACGATATTATTAAGGAATCTGAGATTGATCCTAAGGGAAGCTAGTGGTGGCCTGAGTTCTGACCTAAGAATGAGATGAGAAGTTTTTCATTTTTCTCTGTCCAGAACCTTAATCTGTTGCACACTAGTGACACCAAAGTGGATGTGTTTTATGGTTGCAGAAGTGGCAGGGGAAATGGAGCCAACAGCAGATAGAGACAGACAAGTAAGGGGCGTGTGCCAAATGTCAAAGAAAACATGGATGAGACAGATGAGGGAAGTTACTTTACACATCATCTTAACGTAAGGAGGCCAGGCCAAGCTTCTGCACACTGGCTGGGACTGATGGCAAAGAGCCTGAGGATCCTGAGCTTTAATGCTGGCACATTCAGAGAGAGGAGACCACTGTGAGAGACGGGGAGGAAAGAATGGGACCTGATCATGTAGGGCCACACCAAGAAAGGGAACCTGGATTTTACATGCACAAAAACTTGCTATTGTGAGCTGGTTGACATGATTTAACCTGCATTTTAAAAACTGTTTCAACCTTAGCCAGGCATAGTGGTGCATGCCTTTAATCCCAGCACTTTGGGAGGCAAAGGCAGGTGGATCTCTGTGAGTCAGAGACCAATCTACATGGTAAGTTCCAGGATATCCAGAGCTACTAAGAGAGCCTGTCTCAAAAGAAAAAGAAAAAGCCAGGCAGTGGTGGTGCATGCCTTTAATCCCAGCACTTGGGAGGCAGAGATCTGAGTTTGAGGCCAGCCTGGTCTACAGAGTAAGTTCCAGGACAGCCAGGGCTATACAGAAAATCATGTCTCGAAAAACCAAAATAAATAAATAAATAAATAAATAAATTCAACCAGCTATGAAAACAGACTTCAAGAACAGGCAAAGGTGCCAAGGACGCCAGAGGGGTAAAAAAGGGACTTTGTAGGCTAATTCCTGTCTTTCTACGGAATCAAGCACCTGGGTCTCACTTTGTAGGAGGTTTTCTGGTTCCTAAATCCAGAGGCTACCACTTAAGTTCATAAACTAGCCAAATGAACACACACATAACGATATACTGCAATTGTGTTTATGTGAAAATCTGGTTACCTCAGTTCAAGCCAGAACTCTAAGAGAAAATACCAGAGTTGTCCTCTGGTCTCCATACACAAACAGAATAGACACACACACACACACACACACACACACACACACACACACACACAAACTTGAAACAAAGCCATTTGTATTCATTTCCTATGGCTGCTATAACACAGTATTACAAATTGGACAAATTAAAACAAGAGACATTTATTCTCCCCAGTTTGTGAGGAAGGTCAAAAATCAAAGCACTGAGAGCCGTGTGATGTGAAGCTGTGTGATGTGAAGCCGTGTGAATCCAGGAATAAGCCTTGGTTTTGCTGGTGCGTTGCTGCCTCATGCCAGCTCTCAGCAAGCAGACCCACTTAGCTTTCTTCAAGTGCCTCTTGGTCTCTACGTATCCATAAAGACACCCACTATTGAATTTAGGTCCTATCCCAATAACAAATGATCTCCTCTAATATAATTATAGATATTTACTCTAAGTCAGGTCACACTGAGAGGCTCCTGCCAGTGTTTTTGATACAGATTTCAGCCATTGTACATCAGTCAACACCACAGTGGGCTGCTTTAATTGCATTTATTCATTTATGCTAATACACAAAATCTTGGGTTGCTTCAGGTAATTTTCATTCATGAGAAGTTATACGTTGTCCTTTGTTCCGCCCAATCACTGTTTCCCACTTGGCTGTACCCCTCTACCTGGCTCTTATGCTTTCCTTTCACACAGAACGTTACTCTATTTCCTACCTCATGTCCTGTGACCCTCCTCCACATATAAGCATACACATTGCAGGGCAGTGCTCTGTTCAGGCAACCTAAGCCCAGTTGAGTAATAGGTCTGAACCCCGATGACCCAGTTGGCAATATCTCTGTCTGTCAGAGACAGAAGGAGTTCAACCATTACTCCTGGGTCCTTAGCTCCTGTTTCAGTCACAATCTCTCACAGCTGCCCCCACAGGAGATGTGTGCTCTGTCAGGTAGACAATGCCCCAAGCTCCCAGCATTCTAGCTGGACCCTACCCACAGTCATCTGACCACAGCCAGGCACTCCACGGACAGATAGCCACGCCTCATACAATCTAAGGGGTGGTTTGCCCCCTCCCTCTCCTGCCTTCTTCCTCTCTCTTGCTTTGTTCTCTCTCCTGCCTTCTTCCCCTCTCTCTTGCTTTGTTCTCTCCTGCCTTCTTCCTCTCTCTTGCTTTGTTCTCTCCTGCCTTCTTCCTCTCTCTCTTGCCCTTTGTTCTCTCTTGCCTTCTTCCTCTCTCTCTTGCTCTTTGTTCTCTCTTGCTTTCTTCCTCTTTTCTCTCTCTCTTCCCTTCTCTTCTCCCTCCTTTCTTTCTCTTTATATGGCCAGCCTATTTTCTCTTTCCTATAATAAAATGCCTCGCAATCATGCATTGCCTCCTTTTAACTAACTAAAGTGCCATGCAGCTTCAGGTATCAGCAGCAGAGAGCCGTAACCCCAGGACTCAGCAGAGACACAGGCCCATAACACTTGTTAACACGTACGCATGCAAGCATTCGCTAACTCTTGCTCTCTCTCATTTTCTCTCTCTCTTAAACCCGGGTTCCACATGAGAGGAAGCATGCACTACTTATCTGACCTTGCATATTTTGCTTCCCATAATGATTTCTAGTTGTATCCATTTCCCACTCAGTTTCACTGTCTTTAAAGTGGTCACCCTGTCTTAAAAATGGTGAAGACTCAACAATCAAACCAGGTCTGCTCCACAGGAAAGATTCCTGCACTATCTTCATGTGCCCTTCAGTTCTGCAGTTCAGATATTGGTGGACTGAGCTCTGTGATCTACTTTTTGTATTTTGTTTCCACATACCTTACTGAAAAACTTCAGTAAGTTAAATTTCCAGTGCACGCTCTGAGGTAGGCAATGAAGCTTCTCTTGTGTGTGTGAGCTAGCCCCTTCATACCTCTTCTTTGTATTCCATGAAGACTGCAGTATTCTCTTGCATACTATACTTTAAACACTATGCTTGGTGGTGTCAGTTTTCTTTATAGCTGAATTTTCATGTAATTGAAACTACACATTATAATACTGAGTAAAGTAATATAGACCTTTTATTTGTGGAAGGTAACTCAGACTCTTTAGACACCAATACATAACCATGGAGTAACTATAGATATCAAGAACCTTAAAAAGGCCCATGAAGAACACTTGAGGGGGTAACAGGATGCAGTTGCTAGGAAAGAAGGACATGGGAAAAGCGGACCAGAGGAGACTTACCTGTGGAGGGAGGAGAAATAGCAAGACTTTGAGAGAGGGAAGGAGAAAAGATAAGCAACACAAGATGACTGAAAAGGCCACAGGGAATTATTTTATGCTTGCTTAAAACTGCCCACCCACACCCTCGCACAAACACACACACACACACACACACACACACACACACACACACACACTCCTATGCATTTTGTTATTTAATTGAAGATACTCCAATTAAGGTTGACAATGCTCCCCCAAACACCATAAACTACCAGATACTCCAGTCAGATACCCCAGTGCCAGGCACGGGAAACCTTTTGAGTTGTTGCTCAAGGGAGTCCAAGAAACCTCAAAACAATGTAGATATACCTGCTGCCCTGGATACTGTCCAGAAAATGTCCTTTTGCTGAAGAAGACACTATACACTTTGGACACCGGCTCTGGAGGAATCCATCTGGATCACACTGAAGACTAGCTCACACAGTACTGAATGAAAGAGTCACACAATCTTCCAACGGAGAAAAGCAACCAATGGCACTATCCTGCCGTATTAGCAAACTATGACGTCCAATGTGGAAGACACTCATATCCTGGGGGTAACCAGAATCTATCTGGACTGAAGGCCTGCTCCACAGGAGGAAATTCATGCCTAGCATGTACATTCAGCTACCAGTGGTTGGTTAGGTCATGAAACACAGGAGAAACTGTTACCGTGAGTCCCTAGAACAGTTAACTGTATTCTAGGGACTTTCCTTTATACCCACAGGTATGTACAGCTCTCACTCCTCACCAAGGAATTTCTTCTGGGAGAAGACAGAGGTCATTACAGAAAGCCACAGCTAGTCACAATGCAGAGAACTACTGACTGTGCCCAACCCAATTACTACATTCATAACGCACCTCCTACACTTAAGGCTTAGGGAACAAATCGGGGAAGAAAGATTTTATATGCCAGAGGATGAAGAAATTGGCTACCAGGTAGTCTTCTTTTCAAACAAACAAACAAACAAACAAACAACCCAAACCCACAAAGAACACGGCAGGGGTGAAGGTGAATATGTATGATTACCTGAAAGGGAGGCAAGCAGGCAACGTTTACCCTTTTCAGCTGATTTACCCCTCACTCAAATGGCTGCATAATTTTCCCATGATAAATCTGCCTAGATGGCATCATTTTATTGAATATTGTTTTCTGTTAAATTAAACGTCATCAATTGATTTGGGATGTAGCTAGCTGCAGGGCTGACCAATGGTTTGGCAGGTAAAGGTGCTTGCCACTAAGCCTGATGACTTGGGTACATTTCCCAGGACCCACATAACAAGTGGAAAGAACTGACTCCCACAGGTCATCCTCTTGACTCGCACACATACTAATGGGTATACAGGAGCAGGCAAATGCAGATGTACACACGTCCAAAAAAATCATGGACATAAATCAGAACCTATATTAAAAAATGCTCCATTGACAAATTTTAGGATTCAAAGGTTATTATATTCACATTAAAAGTTTTTATTTGCTAGGCTGAAGAGGTAAATGGCTCAGCAATTACGAGCAATGACTGCCCTTCCAGAGGAACCAGGTTTGATTCCTAGCAACCAAGCGATGGCCCAAAGCCATCTCTAAACTACAGCTCCATTCCTATTCCCCTGCCCCTCTACACACACACACACACACACACACACACACACACACACACACACACGCAATTTACAAAGAATAATATTATCACAACCTTACCAATATAAGAGTACTCTCCTGCACTCCCTCAACAATCACTTGTTTTATTTCCTTTGCTATCAGAAGTTGTGCACATATTTTTATGTGCTCCTTAGAAACGCTCAAATCTTCTGACAATTATTAACAAGTATTCTTGTTTTTTACGAATCGGATGGTACTGCTCTTGTTAAAATTGACCTTTTCACCTTTTTATTTTCCTTAAATTGAGTATTTATAACGAACTGACAAAAAAGAGAGAGAGAGATTGGCGACTATTTAGACACAGTAAATGCTGACTGAACTAAGTTGATTCTCTCAACTTCTCTGCTTTCCAGCTGTGTAACGGACACACTCTGTATACCTTTAAAATGTTGGCAGTGGAACTATTTAAACTGTCCCTTTCAAACGTTCCCACAGTCATGAAGACAGTTGAGACTAAGAATAATCAGAAGCATGGGACGGGTCAGGCGTGGTGGCACACAACTGGAACCCTAGCACGTGGAAGATGGGGGAAGGAAGAGTCCAAAGTCACAGCCCAGGCTGTGCAATGACGCCTCATAAACCTCAGAGAAGGGGGAAAGCATGATCAATGCAAGACACGTACCTGTGCGGCTACAGAGAATGAAACAACAGCAAGAAGATGAGACAGATCAACCCCGGAAGCACAGCTCTTGCTATGTCAGGCACATTCCCAAGTCTTCGGGAGACTAATCAGGACCTCAACTTCCATCTTCAAATTTCTCTTTCTTTTTTTGAACATTTACATTTATTTCATGTGTGCTTGTGAGTATGTATACTTGCACGTGTGGAGGTAAAAGGACAACTTGCAGGAATTTGCTCTCTTTCCGTCACGTGTATTCTGGGATCACTCCAGGCTGTCAGGCTTGGGAGCGAGTGCTGTCGCCCTCCAGAGCGCCTTGCCTGTGAGACCTACAGGATTGTCTAGAACCGTTTTGCTGACACCGCACATTGCTTCGCCTTTGCTTGCACTTCCAGTCCCCTTTCACTGCTTCCTCTTTTTAAGGCTCTTCATGCAGATGTTTTAAAGGTCGTTTGTGTGTGGTGTGTGTATGGGTGTGCATGTGTCTGTGTGTGCACGTGTGCAGGTACCCACAGGTCAGAAGAGCTGTGGTCACATGGAGCTGTAGTTAAAAGGTGTTCTGACTTTTGAATGCTGGGATCTAGTCTCTAGGCCTCGTACATGACCATGTACAGCAAGTGCTCCTAACTACTGAGCCCCTTAAAAGAGAAAAAAACCTTAACACTGATGGCTTTTGAAACTCACCATAGAGTAAGCACTGTCTTGGGGTTTGTCTAACAACATCTGGGAAACCAGAAGAATATTTCAAATATTTCAAAATATGCGTAGCAGAAAAAAACACAACAGAACTAAACACAAGGCATCAAATCTTTTTTCTCAGTCACTAATTCCATGAAAATCTAGTTGTAAGCGCACAAAGAATCAAAACTTGGATAAGGGACACTGTTACACATAACCCAGAACAATGTAAGTAGTATTACTAAAATACAGCATTTTTATGATCTACCAATTAAAAAAATTGTTGTCTTAGTTGGGGTTTTATTGCTGTGAAGAGACGCCATGATCAAGGCAACTCTTATAAAGGAAACATTTAGTGGGGGCTGGCTTACTGTTTAGTCTCTTATCATTATGGTGGGAAGCACGGCAGCATGCAGGCATAAGTGCTGGAAGAGCGGAGAGTTCTACATCTTGATCTGCAGGCAACAGAAGGGGCCTGTGTGCCACAATGGGCATAGCTTAAGTATATGTAACTTCAAAGCACACCCCCACAGTGACAAGCTTGCTCTGACAAGGCCACACCTATTAACACTGCCATTCCTCATGGGCCAAGCATTCAAACACATGAGTCTATGAGGGCCATATCTATTCAAACCACCACAGATGTATTTACTTTTATTTTATACGCATGAGTATTTTGACACAAGTGCATGCATGCATACGCACACCCTTATATGAGCATTGTGCATGGCTGGTGTCCAAGGAGGCCAGAGAGGACATCAGATCCCCCGAAACTGTAGTTAGGACAGTTGAGGGCTGCCAAATGGGTGCTGGGAACTGAAACTGGGGCACTTCTAAGATCAGCAAGTGCTCTTAACCACTGAGCCATCTCTCTAGCCCCAAACTACTAAATTTAAAAAATAGGTTTCTGAGCTAATAGGTTTCTGGGTGCGGTGGCACATGCCTTTAACCCCAGCATTTAGAAGGTGGAGGGAAAAGGGGGGAGGGGAGGGGACAGGGAAGGGAAGGGGACGGGGAAGGCAGAGGTACATGGATCTCTTAGTTTGAGTTCCAGGATAGCCAGGACTACACAGAAACATTGTCTCTAAATAAGCATATAAGTAAATATTCTGCTACCACTGGATCTGATGTGTCTTCCAAGTTCTACTTAATAAGGGGTTGATTCCCAGAATGGCACTGCCCAGCATGGCACCGTTAGCAGACAACAGAATCTTTGAGAGGTTGGACTTCATGGGAGGTGTTCCGGTCAGCAGCAGTGTGCCCTTTAAGGGGAAAACAGTGGGACCCAAGCATCTTCCCCTACTAACTTCCTTGCCAAGAGCAGAGGTTTACTGTAATACATGCCCTCAGCATGATGTGCTGCCTCACCACAGGCTCAAAGGCGACAGAGACAACTGATCGTGAATCAAATGTATAAAATGTGAGCCAAAGTAAGTCTTTTCTCTTTGTAAGCTGCTTGTCTCTGGTATTTTGTTATAGTAATGAAAGCTAATAAACTTTCAATATTATAGTAAAAAAGTATCGAATCAATGCAACGCCATATTTTCTTTCTTTCTTTTTATTACTTTTAATTTTTTTACAGGCCAGTCCTTGTCCCCCTCCAGGTCTACCCTCCCACAGTTCCTCATCCCATTCCTCCTCCTCCCTCCCCACCCCCGTCTCCAAGAGGATGTCCCACCACCCATACCCCTGCCAGGACTCCCCACTCCCTGGGGCCTCAAGACGCCATATTTTCTAGAGCTGAATACAATGATGGAGCGATGAAAGAACCAAATGAAGTCACCCATCTATACCACTGAAAATCCATCTCCGGTAAATTTGTACTTTAATATTGATTAAAAATTTTGTGATTTGTGTTTTTTAAATTTTTCACTATGATTCACTTTCTACTACTAGCCACGAGTGCAGCAATAGCTGAGACCAGCATAAATCTGAAGTTGACACAGCCCTGGACTCGGAGTTTAGGCTGTATTTACATGTTTTTTGACTTCAAGACGGAGTCTTGATCCAGGCTAGCCTCAGACTCATCATGCAGCTGACCGACCATACACCCCTGATCCTCCTGCCTCTACCTCAGCTGACCGACCATACACCCCTGATCCTCCTGCCTCTACCTCAGCTGACCGACCATAAACCCCCGATCCTCCTGCCTCTACCTCAGCTGACCGACCATACACCCCTGATCCTCCTGCCTCTACCTCAGTTGACCGACCATACACCCCTGATCCTCCTGCCTCTACCTCAGTTGACCGACCATACACCCCCGATCCTCCTGCCTCTACCTCAGAGTGCAGGGACTATAGTTGTGTATCATCATATTTTTAAGTTATAGTTGTGTCCTAGAATTCAGAACTCAGTGACTGGAGAAACTCAAGCATTTCTTATTACCATTTATTCAGTTCATAATGAATTTTCAACTTTAAAGCTCACTTTATTTGTGGAAAAAAATATAGTAGATTAATAAAAATGTTTTCAAGTCTAAAAGTCCATTGGGCTAATAACATGTAAAGAAAGTATGAGTTCCAAAGGGAAAAAGCCCAGAAGGCTGATACAGCCATGTATCGCTGGTCATGTGTTTCTAGTGGTGGAGCATTTTCACAAGACCCTTCTTAAGTTGTGAAGTAAGTGACAAGCAAACACTTTATAATTACAAATGCTGAGGCCCGGATGCCACTCCTTTGAGCGTAAGGTTCTCAGTCTACCATGAGGCCTGACCTGCCTCCTCACTGCTCTATGCTGGACTGATTCCAAAGGTCAGAGCATAGTAGAGCAGAGGGTCTGGGAATGCAGCTCAGTGGCGGGGCTCTTGTCTGCTCTGTGGGAGGCCCTGGCTTCAAGCCCCAGAACCGCCAAGTGAGTAGGCAGGAAGACAGGGAAGGGAAACCTACTTCTTCCCACCAGGATCTTCCTTTCTTGCTTTACGATCTACAAGCTCTCCCAAATTTAAAAAGTAGGACTGTTGGGCTCCTCCAAGGTCGAGTTACCCCAGAGGATTATTAAACGGTGACTCCCCGGAGGAAGCAGAGGGGTCAGTTCCTCTACAACAGTGATGCGCCAGCGTCTTTCAGGCCACCGTCTCCATAGCAAAGAATTTATAATCTCATAAGGCGGCTGACAGTCTGCTAGCAATCTCATCCGAATGCAGCTGGCTTCACTTTTTCATTCCTAAATACTGATCTGAAAAGAAGAATTGACAAACTGATAACATAAACCGAGTATGGAAACTTCTAAATAAAAAACAGAAATTACTTAAATTTCATCATCCTGAGACAGTGTTAACATCTGGAGCAATACCTAGCCTTTTCTTTTTGCAAGTATGTGTGTTTGTGTGGGTGACAGCTTTATACATTAAGAGGTAGTTTTTGTTTTTTTTTTTTTAATTTTTAGGTTAATTGGGAAATTCTAGGATACCTTAAATTTTCTACACTTAGTTATATTTTAAGAATATACCCACACAATTAAATGTTCTTTAATGCATTTAGCAGCTACAACATTAGAGAATTAGGAAAAAATACTAAATGTATTTTGCTGTATGTGATCCAAGCTATTACGCCTTCAGTTCTTCAAAGTGTTTAAATAGCTGTATAAAACAGAAATGATTTAATTATGATATTCTGTAACAAGAAAACTGAACTTAGCCAGTGAGGAATTATTTGTTATTCCTAATTTTTCATAATGACAAATAATGAGATACCTATGCTTAACAATTCATCTTTATCAATATTTCTAATTCTAATAACTCAGGATAAAGTCCTGAAAGTAAATTTGAAAGTAAAGGCATTAACTTGATAAGCATTTATTTAATTAAATGTCATCCTGAAGAGGCATACAATAGATTATAACTCAGGTACTATTCCATAAATGTAACCTTCTACTTATAAAAAGAAAATTGTAAATCTGAAAGTTAAAACCAGCCATATTAAGAGTAACAGTGTCACCTTAGACCAGCCTGTCAAAGGGTGTGATCCCAGTAGACACTACAGAGATTTAAGCACTATAGTGATGTGGGCTATCCTGAACAAACCTTTATACTGAACACAGGCACTGCATGGGCATGTCAGCACTTGCGTTCTGTAGTGTGCAAGCCAGGCTGGAGGCTAGCTGGTCAGGACAGCAACGGTCAGTGAGAGCAGCTGTTGGACGGTGGGTTTTATATGCTAGAGTTCCACAATGGAACATGTGGCGGTCAGCATTGGAAGCCTAGACCGTGCTGTGGTCAGCATCGGGAGCCTAGAACGTGGGGCGGTGAGCATCGGGAGCCTAGAACGTGGGGCAGTCAGCATCGGGGGCCTAGAACTTGCGGCGGCCAGCATCGGGAGCCTAGAACGTGCGGAGGCCAGCATCGGGAGCCTAGAACGTGCAGAGGTGAGCATCGGGAGCCTAGAACGTGCGGCGGTGAGCATCGGGAGCTTAGAACGTGTGGGCGGTGAGCATCGGGAGCCTAGAACGTGTGGGCGGTGAGCATCGGGAGCCTAGAACGTGCGGCGGTCAGCATCGGGAACCTAGAACGTGCTGCGGTGAGCATTGGGAGTCTGAAAGTTGCCGTGCTTGGGGATCTTAGTGGTCTCTGGTCCCTGTCAGAGGTAGTGTTGGAGCCCTGGAGCGAGTGAGGAAGCTGAGACTTGGGGTGCACGGAAAGCCCCGCAGCTTCTCCCATCCTGCGTCTCCCCATCCGCAGGGGCAAGTCACTCTGGGTGCCGTGCTCAGTTCTCATGTTTGTGTCTTTAGAAAAAAACTGCTAATAGACAGTGGACGTTTTACAATAAAGTCATTTAATGATCTTTCCCTAAAGTCTCAAAATAAATAAATAAAATAACCACAGCCTCAAGAATGACATATTTCCCATGTGCTCTGAAAAGCCCAGAGTGATCCAATGTGTTACATTCATTTTCTTTATTCATTCTCATAGGCCATCAAAATTCATACATAATCCATGAACCGGAACTTTCAAACTATAGTCCTTATCTTCATAGGTGAGACAGGTCAAATTAGAAAAAGGCATTTGGGATGAAGATGCCCCATCAAAGTACTTAACAGCCCAGAGTTCTATTTACTACTGGGCACAAATAGGAGTAAAACCACTTATTTTACAGAGAATATTTATAAAGATTAAAAGCATCAGGTAAAAAAAAAAAAAATCAAACATGTAGGTGTTACTCTAGAATGGACAGTAATTATTATTTTTATTACTGGAGCAAGGGCAATGTTTCTTTATTAAGCACCATTTGTCAAATACCTTTAATGGTCCAAAGTTGTATTTCAGTCTATTCAAAACTTTGAGTAATGTAGGCTTTGCTGAAACTCAAGTTACCAACTTAGCCATTATCTTCTGAAAAACTAAGATCCATCTCTACCAGTAGGTGGAGCCATGGAGCAGCAATCAAAACATTTTGCTCGGCTTTGTAAGCTGAAGGAACCCTTTTGTCAACTACAAAAGCGGCAGCAAAGGTCCCTCACAAGCTGAGTGCCTACTATGCCCATCGGCATTCATGGGCAGCTTTGTGAAGAGTGAATGTTAACAAAAATTTTGCATAATGCACACTTACATAGTGATATGGGATTAGGAGTAGTTAAAAAGGATTGCAAGATATGCAAATGAAATTTCACTATAAATGCAAATAGTTCAAACAACACTTGAGAAAGCACTCGCTCTTGCTTACTGTAATCAACAAACCCAGGTGCAGCCCATCTACTACAGGAACAAATATTTACAAGGTCTGGTGACACATGAATGGAGATTAAAGGACTATGACTATTTGTCTTGGTACTGTGACAGGACAGAAACTGGACCGAAAGCCAAAACAATGTTCTTCCCGTTTGACACGAGCTAGTGATGGATTCCACAGACTCTATCTAGTGATGGATTCCACAGACTCTATCTAGTGATGGATTCCA
>NW_022196899.1:13401405-13429025 GCF_008632895.1 Mastomys coucha
TATCTAGCAGGCTGAAGGCACCGAGCTAGTGATTGATTCCACAGACTCTATCTAGCAGGCTGAAGGCATCCATTAAAGGGAGTTTTATGTGCACAAACAAAAGCTTGACAGAAAATGTGCACCATTTGAAGAATGTGCTGCTGATCCATCAAGCTGACTCTTGCTAAGGATCAGTAAACAGTGATTTGCTGTTGCTTTGCTCCGCACTTGCTGTGCAGTTGTTTTATTAAACTCAACTATAATTTCATGTCTTGAATCATAACCACATTTCAACTGACCACCACTACCTACATAGTTAGTGGCTATCACAGTGACATCACACTGGAGAGTTCAGAGTACAGATCTATCTGCACAATGCACCCACCCTTTCCCCTACATTTACTAATTTGTCCAGAAACACCTACTTAATCTTTAGTCCTAGGCTAAAGGTCAACAGTTACCCTGGGTCACCCCAGTTTATTCCAGGATCCTAAGTGTGCCATCACACTTGGTAACTCCAATACAGTAACTACCCCACAGAGAGTGTTCTTCCCTCAATCAGTGTGAGGATAAAATGAGAAAAAAGTTAGGGCAGCAAGATCCAAGTAGTTTGTTTTTCTTTTAAATTATGAATCCTTTAAAATTTCTAACATCTTAGTGTTTGTTCTGTATTTTCAAGAGTTTATGTGGGTTTTTCCTTGTATGAAATAGTATATTTGAAAAACTGATTTTCACATAGTGTTGCATTCCCGCAATTCCAGAACTTCAGAAATAAAAGTAGGAGAAACAGAAGTTCAAAATCCTCAGCTGAACGGTAAGTCCAAGATTAGGCTGACCACCTGAGACCTTGTCTCAAGCAATCAAGACCGGGGTGGGGGCGGGTGGGGGGAAACAACATTCTACAAGAGCTGTAAATGAGACCTCAAAGTTGACTCACTGTGGTGTTAATCATGGGGCTCTGAAGGCAAAGCCAGAAAGCTCACAGGGTTGAAGACAGTCTCAGGTACACTGTGAGTTCTAGACCAGCTAGGACAACAAAATGAGACTATATGTAACAGCTGACATTCATATTCTGTATCGAAATACTTTGTTCAGTAAAATAATATTTTGTTCAGTAAAAACACTTAAACTTGCCGGGCGGTGGTGGCGCACGCCTTTAATCCCAGCACTTGGGAGGCAGAGGCAGGCGGATCTCTGAGTTCGAGGCCAGCCTGGTCTACAGAGTGAGTTCCAGGACAGCCAGGGCTAAACAGAGAAACCCTGTCTCAAAAAAATATAAAAAAAAAAAAAAAAAAAAAAAAAAAAAAAAAAAAAAAAAAAAAAAAAAAAAAAACACTTAAACTTTTATATTTTAAAAATTAAACCTCAAATTACTAACCCAAATAAACTGTGTTCCTACGCCTCTATCTTAGCTACTTTTCTATTGCTATGATAAAGCACTATGACCAAAGCCCCTTGATTTGTAGTTCACCATCCAGGGAGGTTAGGCCAGAGCAACCGAAGGCATGAATACACACACAGGACACGGAGGAGTGCTGCCTCCTGGCTTATTCTCAGAGTTTGCTCAGCCTGCTCCCTAACAGTACGCAGAACCATCAGCCCAAGGGTGACACCACCTACAGTGAGCAGGGCCCTTCTTCATTTGTGATCAATCAAAACGAATGCACCACGCGTGGGCTGCCCACAGGCTGATCTGGTAAGGGGTACTCTCTCAAAGGAGGCTCACTCCTCCAAGTAACGCTAACTTCAAGCTAGCCAGCACAACTTCCAAACCTAACACACTACCTCAACGTTCATATTCACTGAATCATAAACATGTAAGACGTCAACGCTTAAGACAGTACAAGCTATACCTTTTTTCTTTTCAAATATGAACTCTGTTCTGAAAGACTAATGTTTAATCTCCTCTATGCAACAGGCATCCAAAATGGCAACAAATAGGGTTCACTTATTATCCTCATGGTCAAGTAATTCAGAATCTCCTAACAGCTCTTTGAAAAGTATCGTACGACTGGTTTAAGATCCAATGTCAATGTCTAAAAAAGTGCTGCAGAGGTTTTCACCAGGAATGATTTACCATTTGAACAAAAACATTAACTGGCACAGATTTTTTTTTAACATAAATCTTTCCACTTGGGAAATCTGACTCTATGCAGCATTTTTTTTTTTTGACAAATAATCACTTTGCTACACAATACTCAAATCCCTCAGCTAAATGTCCCTACGCATCCCTCCTTTGTGGTGCATCAGCTGTCAACTAGTGCTTCTACAGGGGAATGCCCTAGAGCTGCTTGGAACCCCACTGCAGATTCCCCACTACTTAGAAAAGTTTGCTCAACCTCACTGGCTTTGAGACGATGCACAGATCTACACTGGTTGCCTAGAGTCTTGTTTTAAGTTTTACTGTGGTTGTATGTGGATGTGTGTGGATGTTGGGCTGGGGTGTGACTTGGTACTGCAGCTAAAATGTGAAGTCTGCAGGAGGAACAAGGAGGCAGTTCTACTGCCTTTATATGGGGTCTGAGGACTGGACGTGGGTGTCCAGGCTTCTGTGACCTGGCACCATGTGCCTCTGCTATCTGCTCAGGATTTTTCTGCACATCGTCTGGGTCATTTTTAGTCTACAATTACATGTTTGAAACCAAATTTTGGATAAATGAGCCATTACTGTACATTTGATCGCCCACTGTTTCATATTTAAAATTGATAGTCAACTCAGTCTGAGGTAGTCTCATCTATTCATTCACTTAAATATTTACTAATTTCCTACTATGAGCTGTACTCTAATACTGCGGTAAAAATGAAGAATTGATATAATAACTAGTTTTGAACATATTTTAAAGTAGAAAATTTGTAAATAAAATTTTACTTAGAAACTAGAGAAAGGCTTAAATAAGTTTTTTTTTTTTTTTAAGTCTCTTAAATAAAAGTCACAAAACCACCTAAACTTCTTCCAAGTTCTGTAACCTTTAGCTTAGGAAACAAAGATTCAAAGGTATGGAAGCTTGTGAGTCAACCAAATGCTTGTTTTAAAGAGCTTTGAGTAAGATTCTAAGATTATCTACCTCGTTTTTCCCATGACACATTCCCACCTAGCCCCAAACCACGATTTACATTAAGTGATATTAAGTGATTTAATAATGGTAATACACCCATCACAGCTACTGAGTGAGCTTATAATCCCCGTAACATTGAGTGATGGTCACCAGGAACAAGGCATGTATTCATAAAGAAAATTTTCTGCCTCAACCTAAGGAGTTTCCAACATCTTCTCTTGGAGATCTGGAAGCTGTTTAGAAGTTTTAAAAGCTAGTAAAATAGGTGTAATTCTATAGAATTTGTGGTTGGTTTGTTTGTTGCCACAGTCAACACAGTTTTAAAATTCCATAACCCACTTAAATCTTAGTCTAGGGATGGGTAAAGAAAAATGAAGCTTAAATTGGCCTTTGTGTGGTAATTTAGACACTAGGTTAAAAAAAACCTCTTGGGATCAGTTTTGTTTTCAATCCCTTGGGATCTTCCCTTTCAGGAAGCAGGAATATGTAACACCTATTTTATAACTTTATATAAAGTGTGCCTTTACTATTTACATGTAAGTGAAAGTGGATGTTTGTCATGTCTGCTGATCTGAGGAAGAAAACAGCATTTAGAAATGAAAAAGTTACTTCCATTAAAAGCCTTTAATTACTATTATTAAAAACACTCTCCAGACAGCTTTAGTATATTGATATTATTCTGGAGCTTTAAAATGTGTTAAGCAATAATAAAAATACAGCTCACAAGCTACACTTCAAAGTAACAAAAATTTGAAATTCCACTTATATTTTCGACTGAACTCATTAGCATACTACCTTGTATCAGAAAAGAGTCTGACCTTAAAAAATAAGAACTCTTTGAAAAGAAACTCACACAGAACCTCCTGCTCTATCTTGCAGGTCAAAAAGGAAAAAGAAAAAAAAAAGAGGCAAATGACGAATAGAATTTAGTGGAGATCTACTATGAGCAAAATCTCTAGAAGATGCTGTCCATACTATCTGTTTTTAAAAAAATTCCTTTCTTCTAATACTTACAATATAATTGAGGGGAGAAACGGTGTGCTGTAAAGGGTAAAGAAATGCTAAGCAACAGAAAAAATTAAGAACACTTTATTTTACGAAACGTATATGGGACCCAGGGCGATGGTTCAGGCCTGGCACTTGGAAGTCTGAAGCAGGACGATCATGAGTTAAAGGCAAGACGGAACAATTTAGAACGGCTCTGCCATAAACAGGCAAACAAACAAATGAATGGATGGATGAATGAATGGCTGAGGATCACTGACTGGAGCCTAGACCAGCAAATGTGGGACGTAAACCCACTCCTCCAGCACCCATCCCAAAAGTAATCTCATAAACACAGAACTTGCAGGCAACAGGCAATGAGGACACCAGGTTCATAAGTAAACAAAAAGTAAAATTCTTTCTCTTTATTCTAAACCTGGCAACCAAATTTAAACCCAACTACAGAGCTGAGCCAAGGACTTCATAGAGAAAAAAAAAAAGAAAAGAAAACGCTCAGGAGCAACTGGTGTTGGACCATCGGAAACAAAGTCCTTTGTGAATGCTCAACATCGGTTTCTGTACTAAAAACGCCTTTATCCAGCGAGAAGACCGACTGGAAACCATCCACTTTGCACACTAGGTTCCTGACACCTAGGCCCATTTGCTAAAAAGGAAGCAGTCTGCAGTTTGGGTGAGGACCACAATGGGACATCTTAGGCCCATTGTTCCCAGCGCAGCGCCGCAAGGCTCGCGAACCTGCACAGGTGTGGGGGAGGGCTGGGGGGGTGGAGGCGGACAGGTGTGCTTCGGGTCACCGCTAAGGGACAAGAGGCCCAACTTGGAGGAGAAGCGGAGAAAGGAGGAGGAGGAGGAGGAGCAGCAGGAGCAGGAGGAGGACAAAGTCATCGCTTGGGGCTTAGCCCCGGGCGTGACGGGTTAGCAGCGGCGAGGGTCGCAGAGGCCAGGGGGCCCGGAGCACAGCCTAGGGCGACAAGGCTCCGGGGAAGGGTAGACAAGCCTCCCGGAGGCAGGAGGAACAATGGCCCCGAGTCCCTAACAGAAGACAAAAGCCCCGGAGCTGCTGCGGGCCACCCCCCGCCACCCCGGGGCGGCGGTTACCTGCGAGAGCTGCCGGGGATGCGGGCAGCCGAAGAGCGCGGAGCTGGAACTGAAGCTGATGGCTCCTCGGCGGCTGAGGACGTGCTGGGGGACCGGCCTGTCCAGGGGCAGCACCGGCAGCTGGTAGCATACTTCCATTGAACCACGTCCGCCTCGGATCCTGCGGCGGCGCCCGCCACTCCGCGGTCGCCCGCCCCCTGCGCGACAAGGGGGCCCGCGCCGCGGGGACCCGGGGCCGAGGCGCGCGCGGGGCGGGCGGCGACGCCTCCCAGCCCTCCGCGCGGCTGGCGGCTGGCTGCTGGCGGCGGGAAGGGCTGCAGCGGGCTCGGGGAGCCCGGCGGGCGGGCGGGCGGGCGGCGTCCAAGGGGAACCCGCCGCCCCCCGGAGCTGGGCCGGGCCGGGAGCACGGGTGCGGAGCAGAGAAAGCAAGCTCGGCCGCCGGAGCCCTGCCCCTCCCCTCCCGTCCCCGTCCCCGTCCCCTCCCCTCCCCTCCTCCCCCGAGCCTCACTCCACTCCGCCGCCCGCTCGCCCGCCCTCCGGCGGCGCGAGCCCGGCGTAATTCACACTTGGCAAGCGGCGGGCCGCGCGCCAACCACGGTCGCCGCCGCCGTGACGTCACGACGCCGCGCCGCAGGCCCCGCGCGACCGCTGCGCCCGCGCCCGGCAGCCTGCCGCTTGTCCGGACTCGGGCTGCTCCGCTCCGCTGTGCGCCGTGCGCCGCGCCCCGCAGCTCCCTCCCCGCAACCCGCGGCGCGTGCGCAGGAGAGTTACGCGGGGGCATCCTCCGGGCGCACCGACCCGGAGTTTGGTTCGGCCTACCCGACCGGCGCTGTGGAGACCGACCGATCCCAAAAGGCCCCCCGGAGCACCGGGCGCGCTCACCGCGCTCCGCCCGGCGGGGTACGGCGCGTGTCCGCTCTGGAATCCCCGTCCGAGGGCGTCGCGGGAGACCGCAGCCCATCTCGGGGGTGGAGGGGAGGGGTGGGGTTCGGTCCTCCGGCTGCTGTGTCACGTCCGTGCCCCATCAAGGCAAGGCTCGAGTGCAGTGGCTTCCCTTGGCAAGCGAGACCTCAGAGCTTCGGGCCCTGCAGGGCAGAAAAGAAAAAGACCAAAAACTCCCGAGTGAGAAGGAGGGTCTTTGGATGGAGAAAAGTGATGAGGATACTGAGAAGACCAAGGTGACAAAGAGACCGAAAAAGTTCCCCTAGCCCTTTCTTCGTTAGTTGTGGCTAGGATGTAGGAAAAGCTTTTCACCTGTTTTGGTAGAGAATTTGTTTGTCCTTTTAAGTTTCTGCCCCAAACTGCCAAAGCTTTTCTGCAGGGGCCAACTGTTTTCTGATGCTTTGAGCGTCAGATACTTTTGAACATGAACAAGCTCCCCAAGTAGATCTGGATCGTTTCTCAGGGCCAGTTGTTTAAGATGATCACTGGCAAGGTGGCAGGCCTTTAGAATAAGTACAGTGCTGAGCCTGGGCTTAATGATGCTGTAAACTGAGTACCGTGTATGCATGGTCAGAGAAAGGGGCAAAGGTGTAAGGTATATTCTCTTATTATTTAAACCTTGTGCCCCTGCGTGTTTTCTTCATGCCAGGTCTTCATCATACTTTATGATCCGTTCTGGGTCGTGGAATTTGCCTTCACGAGATGCTGAAGCACTAATGAGATTCTTTTAGTGTAGCAACTCATCTCGCTGTCTTTGAAATCCTAATTAGTCCCTTAACGTACAGTTGAGCATCTCACCTGGGGTTACACTGAGCACTGCGGGCCACTTAAGTCCTCAGAAAGTCGTTTATCAAACAACTGACTAAATTGAAGGCAGAGTCATAGAAACAAACTTGCCCTACACCTTACACAGATAAATCTCAAGAACTAACCTCAAGCGAGATGTACTCCACATCTGTTGGACACGGTGGTACAAACCTATAATCTCTGCCTTTGGAAAGTTAGGGCAACAGGATGAGAGATCAAGATCAAGATCAAGATCAGCTCAGGTATATCACAGTGAGTTCAAAACCAGGCAGACTACATAGTGAAATGCTATCTCAAACAACAAAAAAATTGAGTACTTCTACACAAAGCTGATACTGGTAAAATTTTGTTGAGTAAAATATACCACATTTAATACTCAAATGTTTGGCTAATGAAATAAGGCTCAGCACTAAATAGGCAACTAAACAGTACATCTCCAGTAAGGTATATTTCAGTGTACCGGTTTGAGCCAAGAGCCCTGGCAGGTATTTTATATACAGTATTTTTACCCAGCCCTATAGTCACATAAGGAATTTGATCTTATTTATACAAATAAGTAGTCAGTTTCCAAAACTAAGTCATTTCCATAGAAAATGCTGGTCTGACTTCAGAGCCATGGGTTTTCCACCATACCACGCAGTACATTAAGGAAAGAAATTTATGTTTTCTCTATTGTTGGGAAGGCATTAGGGTTCATCAGAGGGACACCAGAAAGGGTGAGGGGAGATGTTAAAGAAAGATTTCAAGGGATTAGCTCAAGTCTGTCAAAGCTGACATCTGGAGAGTAGCTAGACAGACAGACAGATAGTAATACTGGACTTTGCATTCTGGGATCTGAAACCGATAAGAAAACTGCCAGGCTGAAAAGACAGGCAGGATTTCCATGCTGGAGTCTTCAGAAAGAAAACCCAAATCTTCCCTCTTAAAACCTTTAACACAATAGGCAAGGCCCAGCCACTCTGAAGAGTATAATCTACTTAACATGTACAGATTCCAAGTGTTGCCAACATCTTGACCTATGTTGGGCCAAATAGCTGGAGGCTACAGCCTAACCAACATGACACATAAAATGAACCACCACAGAGAGAAACTTTAAACTTAAGTAATGAAAGAAATCCCAGACAGAGGCAGGCAGATTTCTAAGTTCAAGGCTAGCCTGGTCTACAGAGTGAGTTCCAGGACAGCCAGGGCTACACAGAGAAACCCTGTCTCGAAAAACCAAAACCAAAACAAACCAAAACAACAACAACAAAAAACTCATTACCTAAAGCAAAAGAAAGTCCAGGTTCATAGAAAGATGCATTTATAGTTTTATATGCTAGTATATTTTATACTATAATATATAGTAGAGTACACAAGACTTGAGTGTTTAAAGAATGCCCTCTGAATATGCAGACTTATGGCACTTGAACATAGTCCAGTGTATTGTAACCAAATTTTTCTAAAACTGCCCAAAGAAGATGGCTACTCACACAATGCTCTTATGAGATGAAATAACAAAGTCTGAATATGGATCCAAGAAGCAGAATCACTGAAAGTGGTGCAAAAAGGATTTACTATAGAGATTTGTCATTATAATACAGGCTTTCTTACGGAGAAGCTGGTGTGGTAAGGTTAGGGAGGAGTGATTACAGGCTTTTAGAAAAGCCACTAGAGTGGGAGCAGGGAGGGAAACTGGTAAAGAGGTTTATGAAAGCCCTCAGCTTCGATGTCTGGCAGTGAATGTTAAGTCACTAGTCAGCTGCAAAGAAGTAAGAGGCTTGGACAAGTTGTGAACTGTGAGAAAAAAATTGGAACCCTCGTTTTTATCCTCACTATCTCACCCCCGTGACCCTGAAGAAGCTGGTACAATTAGCCAAAGAGCTAGCCCTGGACACAGAAGCTAGCGATACTGCAGGCCTGGGCATGAAGCAAGTTGACAGAATAAGACATTTCCACAAGTTGCCACAATACCTAGGATGTTTATAGACCTTCCGCATGCAATGACTTCATATCCACTTTTCAAATTTTGCAAGTCTCTGCTGTGGGTAGCTGAAGCCAGAACCGCAAAATGGGGGATGGGGCCGGGGAGAAGGCAACTTCTGGGAAATGCAGTCCTAGTTAGCAAAATTGATTATCAGTGCAGAATCACTCTAGTCCTGTACGCGTTGGCCTGACGTCCATGCTCATGCATCTCATACGTGTTCCTGGAATATGTACAACCCTAGCCAGATCATTCCCTATCCAAAGGACATTACAAGGTCTTTGAGTTACATCCATTCCTACATATAGTAAATGACAGAATCTCCCTAGTATTCTGAAACTTAAATACTAACATATAAGGCTACCTGGCATTAACCAGTATTGGAAGAAGGAGATAGACACAAGTAGAAAATAATTGGTTAAAATGTACAGACCTGTGTCAAAATACTCATACCTATGGTTGTCCTTGTATCTGCATGCGCTAGCATTCGGAGGACTATCATTCATAACTGCCATCTCTCTCAGCCATGACCATTGCCTACTCAGTGTGCCTTCAGGAAATGTCTTAGCTGGTAAGGTCCCTTGCCTTATGAGCTGACCAAACCTTTTGTGAGCAGTGCATTCATAGGGAGTAAGTATTGTAGTTTACCCGCAGAGTCTGAACACGAAGTACCAAGCATAGTCCTAAAGTCTCCTGCATTTCTCCTTCGGCTATGTAGCTGTTTAGTTGGGTCAGTCACTCCGGATAGGATAATCATCCCTTCCTGGCTTTGAGAGTTAACTGGAAGGCCAGAATGGCCAAGTGGCAGCCTCAGCTTCCAATGTAACTGAGCTCTTCCTATAAGCCCCAGTGGGAAATTCTCCTTCTAGAACATTCAGAGGGAGCAACCACTCAATCTTGGATTTACAGTTTTCATAGCAACGAGGAATTAAAACACCTGCTGTTTTGGCAACCAGGTTCTAGTCATTTGTTATAGCAGATCTGGGAAACAGACAGGAATGATAGTCCTGAATCTGGGTCAGAACAGGTTTTAAGATTCTTCTAGATCCATTTCTCTGTGCCATGTTTAAAATTGTCTCCTACTCATGACAGAGCTGCTACACATGAGCCCATAGCACCTGAGGCTGCCTGTCCAAGACAGCACACGATCAAGCCAGTCCACATCCCTGCGTGTGTGCATGTGTGTGCATGTGTGCACGCGCGTGTGCATGTGTGTGTGCACGTGTGCGTGTGTCGGTGGGCTGTCATGAGGCCCCACTGCTAGCTCACAGTTACTGGGAGATAATGGCTACTTGAGGAAGGAGAGTCAGTTTTCTTAAGCGGTGCTGTCTCTCCTCTCAAAGGTTATGCATGCTCTGTGGCCTATCCCTACATTCATGTGCATTTGGGCAGTGCTAATTGGACTCAGAGAGTTGTAAAGAGAAAAAAGAAAAAAAGGGGTGGGAGGAAAATATGGGGGGTAGTCTAGGAGAAATTGGAGAGGGGACAGTGTGTAGGGTAAAAGGGCCAAAAGACTCTCACTTGACTCCAAGACCAGGGCCAAGAAACAGAGCTGAGCTTGCCACAGAAACCCACAAATCCCACCGATCCCTCCCTGGAAAGTACCCTCCTCCCAAAATCCCTATGTAAACTCTGCCTTCTGCTCGGTTACCGCTGCTCCCCCAGAGCAGAGGCAGCACCTCCTTGGTTCTCCCTTCCCATAGATGTCTTGTTGTACAGTGTGACTTGGTGGGATTCCTCCTTCCCACAGATGTCTTGTTGCATGTACAGTGTGACTTGGTGGGATTCCTCCTTCCCACAGATGTCTTGTTGTACAGTGTGACTTGGTGGGATTCCTCCTTCCCATAGATGTCTTGTTGTACAGTATGACTTGGTGGGATTCCTCCTTCCCATAGATGCCTTGTTGTACAGTGTGACTTGGTGGGATTCCTCCTTCCCATAGATGTCTTGTTGTATGTACAGTGTGACTTGGTGGGATTCCTCCTTCCCACAGATGTCTTGTTGTATGTACAGTGTGACTTGGTGGGATTCCTCCTTCCCATAGATGTCTTGTTGTACAGTGTGACTTGGTGGGATTCCTCCTTCCCATAGATGTCTTGTTGTACAGTGTGACTTGGTGGGATTCCTCCTTCCCACAGATGTCTTGTTGTACAGTGTGACTTGGTGGGATTCCTCCTTCCCACAGATGCCTTGTTGTACAGTGTGACTTGGTGGGATTCCTTGGCTCCCGGTTGCCGGGATACTTCTCTGTACAAAGCTGTAACTTTTTCACCAGAACAGAGCTTTTCCTGGGAAACCTGTCCCTTCCAGAGCAGAGCCATAACCCTTTAGGTGGAGAAATCTTCCCCTGCAGCCCTAGCAGAACTGTAACAGAAGTCTTTCCCTTCAGAGCTGCCACATTCACACAGTGGAGAGTTGATTAGATGAGATTGCATTGTCAACATATAGGAAATTCTCAAAGAATAGGCTAAAACTCTTTTAAAATATATGAAGATTTGAAAATGGGAAAGTAACAACTAACCAAGGTACCTGGGTGTTTTGTTTTGTTTTGTTTTGTTTTGTTGTTTAGAGCACTGTAGAAAACACATATGCTTAAATAAAGGATTTGGGAGACCTGACAGAAAGGGATCACAAATGTTATTCTCTAGTTATAAATATTGAAACGACTGTGTGATATTTACATTCTCTTTCTAAAAACAAGCTCCTCTCTTGCCATCTCTGGGAGAATAGTCATGAAGAGCAGAAGGCCTTTCCTTCACTGTCCATGAATGGCCATGTAAGTGTTGAAAAGAATGAATCTTAGAACAGCAAATCTTTTAAAGTGCACCTAAAAATCGATCACTAAGCAGTATCAACTATTTTATTTTTAAATTATATGTACATGTGTGTGTGTTTGTACACATGATGTCTAAAAGTCCTTGATGACGCAGGCACTGGAGAGCAAGTCCTGTGGGTATCACACAGTTTTATTACAAATATCTCTGAATTTAAAGATCATTTGTATATAAAATAGTGACATTTGAGGCTAATGAGATGTCTCAACAGGTAAAGACACTTGCGAGCAAGCCTGATGACCTAATTTCAACCCCCAGGACACATGGTGGAAGAGAGAACAACCTATTTCCGCAAGTTGTCCTCTGACCTCTACATATGTACTGTGACACTTGCCCTCAGGCAGGTGTATGAGATTTCTTTTTTAAATTACAGCAGCAAGAGAGGGGAGAAAATACCTCCAAGTGCCTTTTAAATCTCCAGATTTTCTCTGCATTTGTTTTTTCCCTGGATATTTACCAAATAGCCACAAGTTTTTGGATGTTCTACTAGGTATCTAAAATAATATTCAGGCAGTGGTCTCTGCCTGAATGAAGACACATATTAATGGAGGCATGTGTAAGTAAGTATGTAATAGTGTAACATGACACTTTCTGTCACTAACACATACTTAGGATAAAGAAACTCACTAGGAGAACAGTGGAAAGATTTGTTTGGCTTACAGTTTAGGTGTTTGCATTCCATGGTTGTTTGGACTATTGTTGGGCCAGTGGCAAAGGGGCACGTAGGGTGTGAAGCTGCTCTCCCCATTTTGGTTAGAAATTTGAAAGGGACACAGACCAACCTCCTTGGACATGTTTCACAATGGCCTCCTAGATGGTCTGCCTTGTCTCAATGGCACCATAGGCTGAAAACCCTCTTGGCTTTTGGAAGATACTTATCCAAACCATAGCTGGTATCATGATAGAAAAAAGCATACCAGAAAGCAGGACACAGGAGCCAGGGACACGTTAAATGGTGACACGTTATCGCAGACCTCTAGGAATGAAGAAGTGAGTTAGACAAGACCTGAGGGTTGGGACGAGGCCTTTCCTGAACGAGAGACCCAGTACAGATTTCTAGTGCATAAGTAGTAGAGCCAAGGTAGGCGAGCGGGGAAGTAGTGACCAGAAGTAGGGAAGACAGGCGAGCTCAGAGCACGGAAAGGCCTTGGAGGCCTGCTAAAGGACTCGCTTTCTTCTCAACTATGATGGAAAGCCACTGGGATATTTACAGTTGGGCTTTGTAACAAACTGGCATTCGTATCTAATTTAAATATGTTTTAAAATGTCTCTGGCTACAGCTTTATAGACAGTGGTCTATAAATTTCTAAATGGAAATCTGAAACAAGGAAATCATTCTCATAGTTTGAAATATCCTGAAGGGGAGATGAGAGATGGCGGTGCCTTCAAGGTTTTCAGGCTGCATTATGCAAATTTATATGGTGTACACGTACAGATAACGATCTAACCTTCCAAAAGCCACCCTTCCTTCAGGTTTAAATCTTAGCAGTCACAGAGTTCTTCAATGTCCAAGTTATTCAAGTTAGGAACCTGGAAGAGTTTCAGAATAACCTGTTTATAGCCATTCCAACATCTTATTCTTAGCTCAAAAAATTAAAACCATTCAAATTGATGAATAAAAATGAAATATCTCTTTTAAAATTTCAAAATAATTTTATTTCTAGGGAAACAAATATAAACATTTTATAAGAGTGAAATAAATCATATGTTAACAGAATAAAATTTATTTTTAACTGTTGAAACATACATTAAAATTGATCTTAATTATGAGGATAAGAATTTTGTTAAATGCAATTAAAACAAATCTTACAAAATTGAGAAATCAACATAATGCAAGAGTTACTAATATTCACAATTCTTAGAATAAACTTGATATACAAAATTTAGCTAACTTTATGGTAAAATTTTCACTTGGGAATAAGTGAGAATTGGTAATTCTGGTTATTGCTTTCAGAAAATGAAATGCTGTTCAAGGTCAAAGCTTTTTAACAGGCAGGTAGGGTACTACGTGCTTCCAGCCCCAACACTGTGAACACTGAGGCAGATGGTCATGAGTTTGAGGCCAACCTAGAGCTACATAGCAAGACACTTTCTCTTGTCTCAAACAACAGACTAAGGCCTTAATGAATTTTCCTGTGACAAATAGTTTAATTAAAAAATAGGCAAAGGGATGGGTGTGATGTGGCATGCCTGTGATCCTAGCAATGGGGAAGCAGAGGCAGCAGGATTGTGAGAGTAAGAATCCTCAAAGAAACAAGCAAGGCAATGAACAATTACAATGTAAAGCAGAGAACTAAGCAGACATTTCAGGGGGGACCACTGAACACATAGGAAGGTGCTGAATGTGACTTGCAGTTATGGTGATGCAAATGTCAACCACAGCGAGGTGTCACTTCCTCTACAGTAGGGTGGTTATCAGATATTTTAATGCCTACTTATCTGTACACAGGAAATAACAGATGTTGATAAGGATGTGAAAATACCAGAGACCTTAGACACTGCTGGAAGACATGTAAAATGGTTATGCTAGAATGCATGACAGGTTGATGATTTTTCAAAATATCACAGATCACATATGATGAAGTAATTCCACTCTACAACCCCCAAAGATACAGAAACAAACATTTAAACAGATAATTGTTTGCCATTGTTCACAGTGCTCAGAAAGTGGATACAATCAAATATATATCAGCAGATGAACGAATGTAGCCAAACGTTGCCCCTATATACAATGGAATATTATTCAGCCTTAGGAAGAAATTCTGATGTATTCTATACAATAGGTGGGCCAATAGGGGTATTTTGCTAAGTTAAATAAGCCACAGAGATAGGGAAAAATAATTTATGATTCCATTTATATGATATAACTAAAATAGTTCAATTCATAGAAATCAAAAAGTAAGGTAGAGATCACCAGTGGTTGGGGAAAGAGAATATGTCTAGTCCACTTTCTGCTGCTATAACAAAATAAGAGTCTGGGAGGTTTATAAAGATTAGAAGTTTATCTAACTCCCTCTTCTGTAAGCCCAAAGAAAAAGTTCCAACATACCTGTGCCATATACCTGTGATGGGTGTATCGTGCTGTATCGTAAGACAAAGATATAGAAGCAAGTACATACAAAGAAGAGATAGATACATCTACCCAGAGAGAAATCGAGGAGACCTTGCCTTATGTCATCCCTTGAGAGTCAAACCAGTCCCATCAGAACAAGTACTTTCCATGAGAAAAGCAGCAATCACTCATAAAGACATAGTCACCACTTGGAGGTGTTGTCACCTCTCAGTATAGTTGCTTAATAATTATATGTCCACATGAGTTCTTCTGAGAATGACCCCATCTAACCCAGGGCAGGGAGGAATGGGGAGTTAGTATCCGCTGGGTACAGAGTTTCAGTTTGGAACAATATAAAAAGCACCTGTAAACAGATAGTAGTTACAGTTGTACAGCATTGCAATTGTACTGAGCACCACTAAATTATACATTTACGATTTGTTGAAATGGTCACTTTTATCTAGGCTTCCCTTCTCCCAACAAAAGTCCTCTCACCCAGAAAATGTCCTGTAGGAGTTCGTTTCCTTAGCGACTCTCTCTGGAGCGCTAGAATGACACCTGATAGGGGCAGGTGACCGTGCTTGCATGTTCACCAAAATTGCTTTTTCAGAACATGACAATAGTTCCCCTTCACTACAGTTGCCGTAGTCTGTGATATAGCTCATTAGAGCTTCTGTTATTTTCTTTTCCTTTTTCTGTTTTTCCAGACAACTTAGAAAACATTTTCCATAAGATCCATGATACTTTTTCTTTCATTTCAAATAGTCTGAATCGACCAAAAATAGTGAAGTTGTTTGCTGTGTTGAACTCTGCAGAAGTATGATTTTACTTTATCTGCTGATCCTTCCAGACTGGGCCTATGACAGGTGGCACAGATTTTGTTTGCAGCACCACACATGTCGTTGGAAACAATATGCCTTAATATCTTAGCTCCTGTGTGCGTTTCTCTAGTTTGAATAGCTTATCAAGTCCGAGCAGGCAAAGTAATACAATTGGCAGTTACTTGCTGACACGTGATAAGCCATGTGGAGTCAACTGGGAAGAACCACTGAAACTGTAGTTCACATGGGGATGGCTGAGAAGAATGAGCTGTGAAGCAAACAAAATACTAATAAAACATACTTATAACTAGATCAGGGTGGGTTCCTTTGAGATTTGAGTTGTAATTATTACTGTGTGTGTGTGTGTGTGTGTGTGTGTGTGTGTGTACACATGAGTATAGGTACCACAGGGGTCAGAAGATCGTGTATGTGTGTGTGTGTGTGTGTGTGTGTGTGTGTGTGTACATGAGTATAGGTACCACAGGGGTCAGAAGATCGTGTAGGATTCCCTAGAGCTGTCTCTTACAGGTGCTTGACAGCTGCCCAGTGTAAGTTCTGGCAAATGTAGTCATCTTTTACAAGAGCAGAGCAAAGCCAAGCATCAGAATTTGCTTGCTTGCTTGTTTGTGTTATTTTCTTTTAAACACAAAAGCAATCAGATAGCTTTAAGAAGAAAAAAAATCTGGAGTAAACTACAAGAAAAATTTGTTTGTACACCTGACAAATTTGGTTGTATCAAGGAGATAACTGGAAGAAATATTACCTGTGGAGTTTCATCTGCTAAAATATCCCCAGATCAACATGTTTCACTCCATGTTGTTCAAGTGCAGTTCCAGGACTGCTCACACCTGTAATAACAGAAATAGTGAAATAGGAACACCTTGAACACAGGAAAAAGTTAACCAGTGGGAAAAAATGATGCCAATCTTTCTGCAAAAATAAGTGATCGGTGGAAAAGGCAGGCAGTTCCGTCAGTCAGGTAAGTTACTGTTAGGAACATATATGAAACCATTTTGGGTAACGGAAAAAGCCATTTTCTGTGGCTGGGAATAACAGATGGCTGAGCTTGCCAATAGGCAGAGCTGACCAGAGGTAGGCCTTGATATGCTAATGAACTAACCCCAAGATGGTGTGGCAGATGGGTCTCCTAGTGAACCTGCTGCGAGTGTGAGCTCGAACAGTCCAAAAGTACCGTCTGATGAAATGACACAAAATTTGGGATTTTCAGAATGATCTCTAGGATCTCACTGCTGTGCTCTGGAGGTGTGGCTTTACCAGCATCTGTGCTGAGACACACCCACAAGAGGACTTGGGGATGTGCGTGGCCCTCGCCTACGCGACCGACCGTTGAACTCCCAGCATTTGGAGTTAAACTGGGCTCCCACACGCCTGCTTGTCAGCCGTGGCTGTTGGACTGTGCCCACAAGGACTTACTGGACCTCCATCCTCCCTGCCTGCCACAGTTGAAGGGCTTCCCAACTGATGTGGGTCGAACCTGCAAACTTCCAAAGCATCTCTACCAGGGAAGATTCTCCCATGCAACCTAGTAGCAGCTTTGTTGCCCAAATAGCTATTCCGTGCATGGTGAGATGGCTGTTTAACTCTTCTATCAGCACAAGATAAGGGATGTTTGTGTGCATAAACTGAGACTATTCAAAACAGAAATCTCGCGTGGACATCCTAATTGCAGATGCCTCACAGCCCGTGGGCAGTGCTCTTGACAGTTACCTGACGTGTGAGTCTAGTCCCTTAGGTGCCTCTCCCTCTGTCTGTATGTGTGTTTCGGCTCTTGGTGCTTCCTCTAAATGGAACAATCCATTGAGCCGCCCCAAGAATAACTCTAGTCAAGTGACTTGGTTTACAGTGACCCCCTCCCAGTCCCCTGCAGCAGGAAGCACTCTCTTACTATATTTTGTAAGATTGCGTGTTGTTTTTTGTTTGTTTGTTTTTAATGCACCCATCTATAGTAGTATTTGCATTTATTTACACTCGTTGTCTTGATGGACTCTGACTACGGTATTGTCCACCTACTAGCCATGGTTTCTCTTCTTTCCCTGGTCTGCATTACGTCCTTTTCCTGCTACACTAGAGGCACAGACCTCTCTTCTAGACCATTCCCCACTGCTTCACAACCTCCCACCTCTATGAAAATGACTCCCAATTCTCTCATGGTTCTGCCCTGTCTTCCTCAAAGTTTGCTCCGTTGTTTCTGACTGTGGTCTAGGTTCTGTTATGTGTGGCTTCTTTAAGCCTAGTACTTAAGTCTACAATAGAAATGATGATCTTTGCTACCCAACTTTTCTTGTATTTCTTGGCAGCACTGCCCTTGTGTTCAGTGACTATGAATCTCCTCACCCATCCTCACTGCCCACACCTGTTACAAAGCTTGCTGGTTCCATTTCTCAATTATTGTCATTTCAACCCTTGCTTTTAACCCTCTTCCACTCCAACCCAATTTTTTGACTGCTATTGTATCTTGTCCATCTATATCCACTATAGCAAAAAAAGGTACTTTGTTTACAGTGAAAAAAAAAAAAACAGCAGTAAAGACAGAGTGGTGAGAGCATGAGTGAATTTCCCATCCGATGCACTGTCCTGCCACTTCTCTTACTCCTTGATGCTCCGGTGCCACACTGTTCAGTTGCACTATGTTTACTGAGATACACCCCGAATAAGCTCTCCCTGCACCTGTGAGGGTAAATTTCATATTTCTCAAACAGTTTTGGTTCTTGCTGTAAGCTACATTAGCCAACTTTGGCATTTAAAATTTTTATTAGTGTTTATTAACTATTCAAAATAATTCCATTGTTGACATCCTTTTTCCTAATAGCCAACTTCTACTCTCATCTGTAAGATGAGAGAAACACTCAAGAGCTTTCTTTCTGAGTAAGATTTCTTTTGCTTAATAAGATCATTTCCAGTTCCATCCATTTTGTTGCAAATGACATAATTTCATTCTTTTTGTTGGCTAAATACATTTTCTTAACCCATTCACTTATTGATTGACATTAAAGCTGATTTTATAAGTTACCTATAGTGAACAATATCTCAATAAAGTAGGGTTGCAAGGATATTTATTGTGAATGCCTTTTATTTTTTTAGGTATATATTTAGAGGTTGGATAGCAGGATCATATGGTAGTTTATTTCTAGTCTTTGAAGATCCTTCATATTGATTTTCATAGTAGTTAGACTACCTGCAACTTCAAACTATACAGGAAAGCATAGTAAAAATACTTCAAGATAGAGGCATAGGCAGTGGCTCTTTGAATAGTAATACAATAGCTTGAGAAATAAGAGAAAGAAATGACAAATGGAATTGTATAAAATTGGAAGACTTTTGCATAACAAAGGAAATAACAGAGTTAAGAGGCAGTCTACAGAACAAAAGGAAATCTGTGCTAGTTATTCCCCTTACAGGGATAATATCTAGAATATGAAAAAACTGAAAACAAAAAAAGTCACCAAAAGAACAAATAATCCAACCAAAATATGAGCGAATGAACTGAATGATTTTCAAAATAAGACATACTAAGCGTTGAATAAGCACATATACTTTTAGCCATACAAGAACTGCAAATAATAATTACATTGAGATTCCAGTTCACCCTAGTCATCATAGCTATCACCATCAAGAGAACAAAAGCCAACAAGCAATAGCCAGGATGGTTGGGCAAACTTTGAGATGCATCATTAGGTAATTTCTTAAGACCTCTCTTGTTTTTGTTTGTTTGTTTTTTGTTTTGTTTTTTGACTTTTTCAATACAGGGTTTCTCTGTGTAGCCCTGGCTGTCCTGGAACTCACTCTGTAGACCAGGCTGGCCTCCAACTCAGAAATCCACCTGCCTCTGCCTCCCAAGTGCTGGGATTAAAGGCGTGTGCCACCACTGCCCGGCTCTCTCTTGTGGTTTTTTTGTTTTTGTTTGTTTGTTTGTTTTTTAATGTAATTACTCAGGGCCATACATTTTCTTCTTAGAATTGTTCTTTCTGTGTATACAAATTCTAATATGTTGTTCTTCTATTTCATCCGCTTCTAAGAATTTTTAATTTTTCTCCCAATCTCTTTATGACTTATCAACCACTCTTAAATATGCTGTACATTCTCTATGTATTCATATTATATTTACTGTTTATCTTTCTTCCAGTTTCTAGTTTTATTCCATTATAATCTAGAAAGTCACAGGAAATAATTTCAATATTTTGAATTCATTAAGACTTTCTGCATGCCTTAAAAATATGACCTGACTTGGAGAAAGTTACATGAGGTGCAGGAAAAAAAAACCCTGTATTTTACAATGTTGAATAGACTATTCTCTTCCTCTCTCTCTCTCTCTCTCTCTCTCTCTCTATATATATATATATATATATATATATATATATATATGTATGTATGTGTGTATATATATATATATATATGTACTACCTGACATATATCTATACCTATATTTATATCTATATATTCCATTTGATTTCTGGTTTAGATTAGTTTAATTTAAATTCTTGAAGTTCCTTGGTTGGTTTTTATATCTTTTTTTAGACTGGAATCACCATTTTTATTGAGTAATATAGATATCAGTCAACTTATGTTCACTAATGCTTGTTTTATGGCATCTGGTGTATGGGTAATCAGTCCATATATACTTGCACTTATGATCACTAGAGCTTCTTGATTTTCCCTTTACCAATATATGGTGACCTTCCTTTCCCCCTGTTTTGGAATGGCATCTGCTTTGTCAGGTATGTCTGTCTACAGCTACATGTGCTTGCTTCTAAACTCTAGTTAGAGTATCATTTCCTTCCTTTCGCTTTCAGTTTCTCTGTATAAATACATAAATGTATATTTCTTACAGCTAGCAAGCAGCTGATTCTTTCTTCTACCAATATATTTTAATTAGCACATTAATATTATTTGCTTTCCTGTTTGTTAATAAAGGTGTATACTAAGTAATTCCTGACATTTTGTTGTTTTTCTAATTTTTTTCCCTGTTTCTCATTTCTTATATACTCTTTTACTGGAATTTACTTCTTCCTGTGCTCTATGGCTGTGTCCTTCATATTTTGTGTGGGAGTCTTTTAAATATTGTTAGCCATCCTGGCTTCATGATCATGAATTCCTTGGGTTTAATGCTTATCTTATAACTTCTTTATTTATTCTTCAATAGCTTTCCTCAATAGAGTAATCTAGGATTGTGGATATTTTATTTCAGAGTTTGAAACACATGATTCCAAGACCTTCTTCTACACCACAAATTCCTGGATTTGATTTAATTGTGTTGCAGAGGTCTTGCATTTTTTGTTCATATTTTTTTCTTTACTACTGGCTGAATATTCAATCAATCTTGGATCTAAGCTCTAAAGTTTAGTGTTCCACTTAATTTGTCTATTGATATGAATTTAAACTGAGCTATTTGACTCTCTGGGCTTTGTATCGCAAAGATTTCTGGTTCTGTAAATTTTCTAACATTTTCTGTATTTTATTGAGTTTTTCATCCATATCTTGTCTCAATCTTCCTTAATTTATTCAGAGGTCTTGCTTTCCTGTTTTCTTTAGGAATATAACAACCATTTTAAAATCATTTGTTTGAATCCTTTGTCAAATACTTCAGTCTCTTTGGAGTTTCTAATTAAGGAATTATGAACTTTTAGTGAAATCATTGTAGTGGTTTGAGTGGAATGGTCCCCATAGGCTCTTATATTTGAATGCTTAGTCATTGAGGAGTAGCACTACTAAAGGATTAGGAGGTGTGGCCTTGTTGGAGTAGGTGTGGTCTTGTATTGGGTGTGAGTTTTGAGGTTTCCAAAACCCAAGTCAGGCCTAGTTTTGCTCTGGCTGCCTGTAGATCCAGATGAAGAACTCTCAGCTATTTCCCCAGCACCATATCTACTTGCATGCTACCATGCTCCCCACCATGATGACAATGAACTAACCTCTGAATCTGTACACAAACCCCATTTAAATGCTTTCCTTTATAAGAGTTGCTTTGGTCATGGTGTCTCTTCACAGCAAAAGAACACTGACTGAAAAAGTCGTATTGCCTGCTTATCATACTTTTCTATCAGTGTTTTCATATTTGCTTATCTGTTTCAATACATCTCCACTACTTTCACATATAAACATTTTAGGGAATACCATTTTCTTGACAATATAGGGATATTGGTTTTGGAAATTTTGGGTCTATTTCCAACTGCATTTATAGTATACTTTTCCTATTATTTCTTTGATGTGATTAGTATGTCTAGACATTGTGTGAAATGTATTAGAGCCTGAGGGCCCTGCATTGCTTTAGGTTTCAGCAGTATGTGGTTCTTCTCACAGATTGGGTAGATGTGTTGTTGACAACAAAGTATAGGGGTGTACTCTCTGTAGTTACTCCTCTAGAAATGTCAACAGTGTGCAAGGGGTGTGTGAGTTATGCTGCCATCCATTGTAGAAACAGTGTCCATAGTCTTTGCTGTTTCTCTCTATAGGGATGGATGCCTAGGTGTGTGTGTGGGGGGTCTTTAGGATCTCCTCATAGCACTTACTTGTCACCTGGTGTTGGCTTCAGGGATTTTATTCCAGTGTGTGTGTGTGTGTGTGTGTGTGTGTGTGTGTGTGTGTGTGTAAGCATTTGCTAAAGTTTTTGAGTGGGATTGGAGTGTGTGTAGTAACATATCCTGACTCTTACCTGGCCTGGGAGTGCAGCCCAGAAGCAGAGCCGCTATAGAGTGTACTTGAAATGCCATCCTTGATCACTAGTTCTATGAGCAATGGAGAAATAGTGACAATAGCAGAGAACAGTAAGCCATGTGTAGAAATAAAAACCAAATTTTGGCTAAGACATATACACTTATAAAAAAGAGAGAAAAACCAATAAAAGAAGAAAAATAAGAAACGAAAAGTAAACATGAAAAGCAACAAAGCAGGAGAAAGGTGGAAAGTAGAAAAGGAGCAGAGTAATAGAAGAACAAGTGAACAACATGGAGTGTATCTGAATGTGAGGGCAGACAGGTGGTGGCTCATGCCGTCCTATCGGCCACCATGGTGGAATCCATTGAGATGGCTGACTAGGGTACCCACTTCCTTCCTAGCTGCTCCGCGCAATCCCTTCCCAAGCTGTTCACTTGGTGGAAGAGCATGGCCTTCATAGATAGGGAAGACTGTTCTTCAGTCATGTGTTTAGAATATCCATGGTTCCCGACTAGAACCTCCAAACAATGTGTCAATAATATATGGACCATGAGGGCCAGTGAGATGGCTCAGCAGGTAAAGGCAATAGCCACCAAGCTTTAGGACCTGAGTTTGATTTCTGGGACTCAAATGATAGAAGGAAAGAACTGATTCCTGCTGTTTTCTGATCTCCACATGTGCACTAAGGCATGCATGCACTCAACACAAATAAATAAAATGAAGTACATTAAAAAAAGAATGCTCATACATAAGAAGAATTTTTTTTTTTTTTGGTTTTTCAAGACAGGGTTTCTCTGTGTAGTCCTGGCTGTCCTGGAACTCACTCTGTAGACAGGCTGGCCTCCAACTCAGAAATCCGCCTGCCTCTGCCTCCCAAGTGCTGGGATTAAAGGCGTGTGCCACCACTGCCCGTCTTCATAAGAATTTTTAAAGTGCATATGCTCAAATGGCAAGCCAATTAGCAAGCTTAAAAGAGGAGGATGATGACGAAGAGGAGGAGCAAGAGGAGAAGGAGGAAGAAGGGAAGGAGGAGGAGAGAAGAGAAGGGGGGAAGAAGGACAGAGAAAGATTTGTCTTAATTAAAAACGAAATTGATTTTCTTCAGCAGGGAGATTGTGCAGACAGAGGTAGGTACATGTTCCCCACCTCTGTCCATCTGCATTCTGTGTTTCCTTGGAACTGTGTGCCCCACAGGAACAGCAAAGGCTGGGGGACAGTCAGCTTCCTCTGTCTTGTCTTATCTTGTCTTTTTGTTTTGTTTTGAGACATGGTCTCACTGTGTAGCTATCCTTGTTCTGGAGCTATGTAGATCAGTCATGTCTAGAACTCGGAGAGTTTTGCCTTCCTCTGAGCCCCAAGTGAGATTAAAGGCTTGTGCCATGCTGGCACGTCTCTTCTTTTGTTTATTATGAACCAGCTGGTCCATCGGAGTGACTTAGGTTCAAATCTGGTCGTGGTTGTTTTCAGTTTCTCTGTTCACTAGTACGAAGTATCATGAATTCAAAAATGCTTCCTCTGATAGTTTTTCTAGCCAGCTTAGTTCCACTTCCTCTAAAGCAAAACTGCCACTGAGCTCTGATACACATCTCGGTTTGACATGCCGCATGGTGCTCATGTGAAGGGTGGGGCAACAAACTCTGTTGGATGGAGGAGAGCTCAGTAGTCTTAGGATTTTAATCACAGAAGCATCTGGCTTTGGAGCCTCAGTTCTTTCACACCATCAGAATGGCTTACTCTATCTCCTAAACTGTCTTCAGCTGCAAAACCCACCAGGGAAAGAGAGGGCTCGTGCCTCTGTCTTTCATCCAACTACACTTCCTATACCTGTCAATGAGTTTGCTTCAGTGATGCTCTTCTGAGCTCCAGGATATGGTGTCTGGGTCAGCCTGGTAACACTGTAACTTCCGACGAATTAAATGCAAGGACTTGGGTTTTCAAAGCAGCAAACACAGATATGACCCACATAGCTATGGCTCCACATTGCAACCTCACATACATTTCTGTGTGTATATGTGGGCTTGTGTATTTACGAATATGTGCAGGAATATGTGTATGGATTGATTCATGTGCATTATATATGTGTAATACAGATGACAAGTATCAGGTATCATTTCCTGAGTGCCATTGTTGTGTGTAATTTAAAAAAACAAAACAAAACACACTAACTCTGAGCTCTCTCGACCTCTTGTGGCTAGTTCCACCAAGCTGCCAGTGACCAACCCAGTCTCACTCAGCTCCACCATATTCAGCCATCCGCCTGCTAGTCAGCTCCCGTGGCTAGTTAATGCTTTTCTGAGATCCCACCCATGCTCCAAGAACAGCCACCACGATGTTCTTATGTCTTGTGCTTATGCATCAGTCAGCTTTGTTACTATCATAGCCTACCTAGAGTAAACCAACATTTAAAGAGGAAAGGGTTAGACTCAAATGTTGAGGGTTATAGTACATGATTGCTTGGCCCTGTTGGTTTGTGCCTACTGTGAACTATCACATCCTAGCAGGAGAATGGCAGAAAAATAAAATCTGTTGACTTCATGGTCAAGAACAAAGAAAGAGAAAGGGACCAGGGTCCCAGATACCTCTTCAAGGACACATCTCAATGTTAGGCCCTGCTTATGAAAAGTTTCACCACTACCACCATCCCTCTTTAGCACAGTGTTGGGAGCCAAGACTTAACACATGGCCCACCGAGGGGCAATCACTAGCCAAACTACAGAATTGCATTCTTGGCACCTAAAGGTTTATGTCCATCTATAATGCAAAATACATCCGTTCCATCAGAACTTCCTGCCTCTTCTTGGGCTCCTCTTCTACCAAGATATGGACTGGGGAGTCCCAGATGTACTCCTGCTACCATGGAGCCACCTGCCACCATGTTTTTCTCTCAGTAATGGACTGTATCCACAAACTGTAAACTGAAAATAAACCCTTACTCCATTTGATTCCTTCTCGTCTGGTGTTGGATCATAGCAACAGGAGCATTCATGAACACAGCAGCTTCTGACAAAATTAAATGTACTCTCAGCATATAATCCACCAATGATGCTCATGGTGTTTCTTGAAACAAGATGAGAACTCATCGTCAGGTGTGGAGGCACATCCCTACAACCCTGGAAATCCTAGGTGTCTGAAGCATGAAGGGAAGATAGCTGAATCCATTGGGCTATATAGCTTTCCTTAAAAAAATCAAAACAGGGGCTGGAGGAGAAATAACTTAGGGGTTAAGATTATTTGCTGAGGTTCAGGCTTTGATTCCCAGCAGCCACATGGTGGCTCACAGTCATCTGTTGACTCCACTTCTAGGATATTCGGTGCCTTCCTCTGGCTTGTGTCAGCACCAAGCATTCACACAGTAGATAGACATACATGCAGGCAAATATTCACATACATAAAAGTAAACTCTGTCTCAAAACCACAATGTGTAACCACAGAGGTAACCAGGCCGTCAAGAGCTGTGGTGTTTGGCTATCACACTGTGTCCATCTGGTTCACTGTAACGGATGCCCTGTGGTGAGGCAGGAGGATGGTATGCAGAGCTGTGATAGTGTTTACACTAGCGCTGTGTGTGCTGGTGAGGAAAGGGGAGCAGGACTATGAGAATGCTCTCCACTTTCCCTTTTGCCTATTTCTCAGATAGGGTTCTGCTGTTTATCTCAACCTGACTTGTAATACCCGTTCCTCTTCCCTTGCTAGGACTATGGGCATGAACCACGGCCAAGGCTTTTCCTCAGTTAAATTGCACACATAAAATTACTAGGGTAAAATGTCTGTTAGTTTTAGAATGATGAATTTTTATTAAATAATAAAAGTTAGCGTGGACCTCTAAAATCTTTTTGTTTCTGTGATATCAGAAACTGGCATTTTAAAAATACTTTAAAACAATTCTAGTAAGTCTGCTAGAGGTTAAACAACATTTCATAAAAGTGGTGGGAAGTTGTGTTGTTTTACGTGTTTACAAATTTCTAATATTTGACTTAATAGAAGACAGTTTAAGTCTTACACTGTGTCCGTAGTGTAATAATTAATTCTTCCATTCTATCAGCAATCCATAAAGGTTAAGGTTATCGTGGCATATCTTATTTTTCAAAAGTCTAATTTAAGCTTGAGTGTTTGGATGTATTGCAGACAACAAATATTGTCATGTGTTTACCTTAAAGTGACAGGCTCATTGAGTTCATTCTGAATAAAGTCTATCAAATATCAAAGACCTAATAACTATCGTTTTAATGCCAGTCATATATTCCTACTTCTCCCTTTTGGAGTGGAGTGCTGACTTTGTACCTGTTTTTTTGTTTTTTGTTTTCATACAATATATTCTGATCACAATTTCCCTTTTTTCATCTCCTTCCAGATTTTCCCACCTTTCCACCCATCCAACACCATGCCCTCATTCTCTTTAGAAACCAACGAGGTAAAACCAAAAAACCCAAAACAAAACATAATAACCATGAAATAAAATAAAACTTTAAAAATACAAAAAAGCATAAGAAACACACACACACATACACACACACTCGCATGTACTCACGCTCATGTGCATACACCATAAAAACACAAAACTTGAAATTGTAGTATATAAGCAAAAGACCAATAGGGTTAAAAAAAAAAAGCAGCCAAAGTATTATGGGACAAAAATTCTCCAAAAATACCATTTGCTTAGTTTTGTGTTAACCATGTATACTGTCCTTATATGTGGGTGTAGTTTATATATCCAGTGAGATTCCCTTAGAGAAAACTTTATTATTTATTATATGTTTATTTATTTATTTATTTACTTATTTATTGTGAGCAGTTGTCAATTAGAGGTAGCTTCTACCTTATGTCTACTTCCCCTCTTGGTGCTGGAGCCCCTATCTGGCTTGGACCTGTGCAGGCCCTGTGTGTGCTGTGATGGTGTCTGTGAATACAGAATAGTTTTAAATTATAGTGAAACCAGCTTACCGACTTTTCTTTCACATATCATGTATCACATCATTGGCATTGAATCTAAAAAGTCACTAGCAGACGGAAGGTCACTGATTATTTTTTTCCTTGTAGCTTCTAGGAGTTTTGTAGTTATGCATTTATACCAGATCTATGTTCGTTTTTGAGTTATTTTTGTGAATTATATAAGACAGGTTAGATTCATATTTTTGCATGTGGATGAACAGTGCTAGTATTATTTGTTGAAAAGGCTATCTTTTCTCCATAGCTTTTTTGTCTATTTTATATGGGTCTATCTCAAGGCTCTCTATTTTGTTCCACAGTCCGTCTCATCTTTGACCAACTCCGCTCTCTTAATTAGTATAGCTTCGCAGTACGTCTTGAGTCGATAGCATCAGTTCTTCAACTGTAGGGAGCTGCTTGGATACAATCGTCAGCTGCGGCCGCTTAGACGATTGTATCCAAGATGGC
>NW_022196899.1:13431234-13440552 GCF_008632895.1 Mastomys coucha
CTCCTTTAGCATCCCCTTCAGCCTTTCTTTTGGGCATGGCGGCGGCAGGGGACGTCGGCGCTGAACGCGGGTATACAGCGGCGAGCGGGCTCGGTCCGTCCAGGGGTCATCCTCGCTGCTTCTTCACACTGCTAACTTTTCATTCTTATTTCCTCGTTCTCTCTCTCTATATATACATACATGTATATATGTGTATATATATATTTTAATTACATGTATGTGGTGTATAATCAAATGAGTGCAGCTGCTCTTAGAGGACAGATGTAACCCAATTCCCAGGGGCTGGAGTTACAGGCAGTTGTGCGCACCCAAATGACTCCTGGGAAACTGAACTCAGGTCCTCTGCAAGAGCAGTATGCGCTTTCAACCACTGAAGCATAATTTCAAAATTCAATAATTTTTTTAAATATGAAAGAAGTACTGGGATTTCAATATTTAAGAACTACCAGCATTCTCTGATGAGCACAGATGTTTGAATCAGGCAGAACTAGCTTTTGAGGCTAGTTATAACAGCAGCTTTTGACATCATTGTTCAACATCTTCTAATCCTAGTCTGCCTATAGAGAAGTAGGTTGAAGTAACAACTACCTCATTGAGATATCTTGGACAAGAGTGATAATATCTGGGGCAGCCAATACATCATCTAGCACATAGAGGAAACACGTTAGTAAAAACTGTCATTCTTCACATCGTTTGACATAATTACAAAACAAAATCGCTGTTTTTAATAATATTTGACCTAGGAACTCTATAGTGGAGAATAGACTTTAGAAAAACCTTCAAAATTGTCCCTGTGGTAAAGGACGTTTAAAATAAAGTATTTGTATTTGTTTTCCAAATGGTAGTAGACATTGGGAAATGTCAAAGACAGAAAACAAGAGATAAGATAAATATATTAATTAAGATCTGATAATATAATGGATACTCTAATGACTAAGACTGATTCATGAAAATCAATACATGAAAAAGACTAAGGAAAAATCATTAAGTATTATGTAAAGATAAGCATCGTAAATGAATGCTGTACATTAACAAAGAAGTTTATTTGAAGGATCAGAGAATTGTAGATTTATTAGTTTTCCCCCTTGAAATTGCTTGTTTAACAGTTTTTACATTATGACAAATTACTTCTTGTTTAGCATTTTCAAAGCTACCCTAGTTTATCTAGCAAGTTAAGGGCTGGATCTAGCTTTCCTGAAGTGTTCTGTGTACTAAATGCTTTCTCAGATTATCATAATTTATGACCAATGGAAATTCATTAAGATTACTAGTATTATCCCTTTAATTCCACCACATATACCAGGTATGCACTCTCTATAAATCTGATAGTACTATGAGTTCTTGGAAATATATTTGCCATGGTCTTGACTTCCCATCAACATAAGAGAAAACTAAAGAAACGAACTGAGAGCAACATGAACTCTTCTATTCAGCCTTCCTTGTTCTTTAAAAAAAAAATCTTATTTTAAAATTATGCATATCTGTGTATAGGTATGTAGAAGTGAGTGTAGGTACATGGAGCGATCAAGTAAAGGGGACAAATCTACTGGAGCTGGAGTCAGAGGCAGCTGCGCGCAGCATCACACAGCATCAGGAGGGTCTGGAGTCAGAGGCAGCTAAGCGCAGCATCAGGCAGCATCAGGAGGGTCTGGAGTCAGAGGCAGCTTCACGCAGCATCACGTAGCATCAGCATCAGGAGGGTCTCTGAGTGCTGAGCCCTGCAGGGGTAACACTCTTAACCTTGAGTCCTTTCCAGCTCCTCCTGTTTTGTCCCGCCACCCCCACCCCTTATTCATTTTACATCCCACTCACTGGCCCCCTCCCGAGACCCCTTCCCACAACTACAATCCTTCTCCGCTTCCCCCTCCCCTTCTCCTCTGAGCTGGTGCCCACCCCCCACCCCCTCCTTCCCCAACCTTAGCACTTCAAGTCTCTCCCACTGAGGCCAGACAAGGCAGCCCAGCTTACAGACAACGGCTTTTGGGATAACCCCGTTCCGGTGGTTGTTCAGGTCACACTTGAAGATCAAACTGCACATCTGCTTCATATGAGCGAGGGGGCCTAGGTCCAGCCCATAGATGTCCTTTAGTTGGTTCAGATTCTGAAGCCCCAAGGGTCCAGGAAGAAAGGAAGGAGGGAGAAAAGAAAGAGCGATTCTGATTATTTCTTGGCATGGAGAAATCATGTAACTAAGGGAAATAAATGTAGTGTCTCCAGACCTTTGTTTGCTGTGTGTAAAGTGAGACTGGCTAGGTCCCTGAAGACATGCCTAGCCACCCTTAGCGGGAAGTAGCTCGAGCGCCTAGATCATTCTCGCCTCTTTCCTCTCTTTCCCTGTTGCTCTGTCAGAAGCTTTCTGCTTCTGTTCTTTACTCAGATCTTCCTCAGCCACCTTGGCTCTGCTTTTCTGAAATTCTCTTCCTCACTCATATCATGCCTTCACCCCAAAAGTGTTCTCAGGCAACAGTTTCCACAGAGCAGAACTAAATTGCTATTGCCATTATTACCCATTTGCTGACGCCGTGTCTCTGTTGTAGGCATTTTGTTAAGTGTGCTGTAAACATCTCATTAATTTCTCACAACCATTTAATGATGGAGGTATTTAGTTCACATTTTATAGCTGAGAAAACAAGCCTTAGAGGTGCAGCAATTTGCACCAGACCACACAGGATGGTTTCCTCCAGCATTCTTTAAATTGGACCGAAAAGGCTGAGAATAGGAGCCATCTTTTGAAGGCAGGTGGCTACCAGTACATATGACTGCTGTATTTAATATTTCAGCATGGACAACCTTAAGGCCCGTACTACAAACAAAACTAGTTTCTCCTTCCCTCAAGGAAAGATTTGCACAATTGTTGATAATAGTTATTAGGATAAGAATGGGAGATGATGGCGTCTGTCTTCAGTAGTACACCCTTAACATATCACGGCGTCTGCCTTCAGTAGGACACCCTTAACACATCACGGCGTCTGACACCCTTAACCCCTAAGCTCTAGCAAATCAGAGAGGCTGTCTTTAAAGTGGAACCTTCTAGAATGAATAACAAATTCAAGAGGAATCTTTTTGTTCTTAGGAATTCATTGCAGCTGTTAACCTTCTAGAGCTATGTGTTAGTAGACTTCAAATAGGGTTTAATTGCTGTAGGAAAGAATTAGCACTTTATAATCTTCAATTTTTAAAAAATGATTTCCCTCCCTCCCTCACTCTCCCCCATTTCTCTCTCTCTCTCTCTCTCTCTCTTTCTCTCTCTCTCTCTCTCTTCTCTCTCTCTCTCTCTCTCTCTCTCTGTGTGTGTGTGTGTGTGTGTGTGAGTGAGCCAGAAAAGACAGATGTCAAAATCCCCTGGAGCTGGAGTTACAAATGATTGTAAACTGCTAGAAGTAGATGCTAAAACTGAACATGGGTCCTCTGGAGAAGCAGCAAGCAATCTTAACCGCTCAGATAGCTCTCTGGTTCCGTTTTTTAAATAGTTTTATTTAATTCACTTTATATCCTCATCACAGCCCCCCTCCCTCTTCTTTTCCAGTCCCCCCTTACAAATCCCTCCCCCTATTGCTCCCTCCACTTCTCTGAGAAGAAGGGGAAGCCCCCTTGGGTACCACCCCACCCTGTGGCATCTGGTCCCACTAGGTCTAGGCACAATCTCTCCCACTGATGTCCAACCAGGCAGTCCAAGTAGGGGGGCAGTGGTAGTGGTGGAAGGGGATTCAGTGGCAGAGAACAGAGAGAGAGAGGTTCTGCTCCACTTGTTAGGGAGTCCAAGTAGGGGGGCGGTGGTGGTGGTGGAAGGGGATTCAGTAGCAGAGAACAGAGAGAGACAGCTTCTGCTCCACTTGTTATGGAGACCAAGCTGCACATTTGCTAAATATGTGTAGGGGGCCTAGGTTCAGCCCTTGCTTGCTCCCTGGTTGGTGGTAGAATGTTATGAGCCCCCACAGACCCAGGTTAGTTGACTCTGTAGGTCCTCTTGTGGTGTCCTTGACCCCTCTGGCTTGCTCATTTCTATCCCCCACTCTTCCACAAGATTCTTTGAGCTCCACCTGATGTTTGGCTATGAGTCTCTGCATCTGTCTCTACCCATGGATGGGTGAAGCCTCTCAGGAGACAGTTAGGCTAGGCTCCTGTCTGCAAGCACAGCAAAGTATAATTAAGAGGTTACATTTTTCTGTCTGTGTGTCTGTCTATCCTCTATCATCTATTTATTTATTTGAAACAGGATCTCATGGAGCCTATGACATACCACCTAACCTGTTTCTTGTGGTAATGTGGATGGAACCTGGAAAATTCTCAGTCATCTAAAGTTAGGATACTTATGATACAAGATAGTTTTGGCAGGAGAATCTGTTGCATAACATTTTCTTTCTCAGGATTGTTCCAATCGTGCCTTCATTTTAAAGAACTTCTCCCAGGGACCCCTGCCTTCAGTTGTCTGGGCAACACCTTTTTTTTTCTCTCACTGTAGGATTCATTTATTTTCTTACTTAATTATTTCCCTAAGTCTTTTTTTTTTTAAATAATATTTCCCTAAAATTCCCCTCAGAGTTTCAGTTTACCAATCACAAAAGTTCCTTGTTCTTTGACTGGTTCAATTTTTTTTTTTTCAGTTAAATGCTGGAGAATGGGCACCTTAGTTATTTCCTTCTGTCATATGGATTTCTCATCACACAAAATGAAAAATAAAAGTCATTAAAATTTTATATTGGAGAATACCAAATAATGAGGCAATGTTTGGGGACAGCAAAATGAAGAACCTTTGGACTTTCCAGCTTTATAATTGTGTTACTTCCCAAAGCAAAAGAGATATCACGTAGATAGAGTGATGGTTGACCCTCATTGCATCCTGCCTGGGTTTAGAATCACCTAGGCGACACATCTATGGGAGTGTCTATGAAAACATTTCAGAGATGTTTGACCGAGGAGAGAAGGCACTCGGTGAGAGTGTGGACAGCACCAACCAGGGTCCTAGACGAAATAAAAGGGAGAGAGCAAGCAGACAGCTCCCTGAGTCCTGTGAATGCAGTGTGCCTGGCACCTCAAGTCCCTGCCACATATATACCTACAGGAGACTACTTGAGACTGTGCAAAAATGCTTTTTATTTCTTAAGTTGATTTTGTCACAATATTAAGAAAAACAACTAATATAGTAACTAAGGCTGGAATAGTGAACATCAAAGGTATTGAAATTTTCATCTCTTCTTAAAAGTAATGCCATTCATAGGGACTAAAAGGTCTTCTCTGTGTTTGACCTTCTATATGGGCGGATGAAGGAGTTCTGGACAATCAGATTGGCATGAGATATCTAGTTTCTGCCAGAGTCAGTGCTGGGCAAAGTCTTATTGTAGATGTTTTATCATCAGTGGGGTATCTCCCTGTCATCACCTTGACATTGACATATCCATAGCAATGACTGAGCTTTCTGATACCCTGGTAAAGATAACTTGGGAAAATGATCAGAGGTAGGTAGAAATCTGATGAATTATAAGAAAAGGAAGAAAAAGAAAGAGTGGAGATAGGGAGAAATGGAGAAGGAAAGTCAGGCAGGCAGAGGGTAGAAAAGAAAATAATTATACTACAACCCAAAGGGTTTGCTACACAAGTCGGTCATCTTAAGATTAGACAAAATCATCAGAACACAACCGGACTTGGAAAGCAAACCTCATGGTTTTTGACTCTTTGTTATGTCAATTTTTTTTTTATTAATTCATGGAGTGTGATATAATTCAGAAAATAGTCCCTTGCTTCACATCTTTATTCTTGATTTACTAATGTAAACTTTTCAATGTGATGACCCTTGTTTCATTTAAATTTAGTTGGCACTTGAATGATGGTATAGTACCAATTATTTTTATTTCCTGCTGATATCTCTACCAACCCTTTAAGGATACAATTGATCGTTTATGATAATTTTACTGAAGTCTTACAAATCCCATTTTATAGATGGCTCTCTTGAGCCTGGCATTAAAGCCCGTGTGGCCTCGGTCACAGGTTGTTGTTGCTAGGGACAGAGTCTGCGCTTCTCTTTCTGAGCTATTCAGCTAAGTGTCCTTCTGGGGACATTATGGGTGAGTAGGCTTGGAAGGTTCTCATGAACTCTCTCTTCTCAGAGCTTGAACGTATGAAAGGATTTCTGCTGTCATTTCTCTATACGAAGCTTCTGAAAAAAGGTCCAGCTTAAATTCTTCTGGTCTTTCAAGGGTATTTTTTTTTTCTTTTTTTTTTTTTCCAGATATTTTCTTTATTTACATGTAAATTTCTCCATTCCCAATTTCCCCTCCAAAAAACAAAGAAACAAACAAAAACAACAAAAACAAACCCCTGTTGCCTCCCCCTTCCCCATGCCTGCCACCCCGCCCTCTCCCACTTTCTGGCCCTGGCATTCCCCTACACTGGGGCACAGAACCTTCACAGGGCCGAGGTCCTTTCCTCCTACTAATGATCGAATTTGCAATCTTCTACTATACACATGCTGCCTGAACAATCAGACCCTTTCAAGGGTATTTTCTGTCTTATAGGCTTCCCCAGGCCCAGAGCCGAGAAGCAGGGCGTACCTCCTGTCAGAAAGGTCTATGCCTTACCTATCTTTTAACCTAGGTACCCCATGTACCCATTGTCCAACAGCAGTTACTGGAATCCTGTCAGGTCACAGATTTTAAGTCTTTAAGGAACATCAACACTACTGTCTTACTCAGAGGCACTCAAATTATTTCATCTTTTGCATATTACTTTCTTGTCAACAGGTAAGTATATTTTTATGATGTACTTTCATATCCTCTTTCTTAAAATGATAATATTTGAAAGCTGTTTCTTTCCCAAAACCTCTACTGCTGTTTTCCTCATTAGTTGACTTTTAACTAAATCTGTGCACATATAGCATGAGGGTCTGGAATCTCATGCATATCCTTAAATAACCTTGGCATGTATTTCTTGTTATGTAGCCTTACTAGATTGACAGATCGTGTGGATCAGGTGCTAGCTGAGTAACTTAGTCTCCCCACCCCCTTCCTTCCTGAGGATCCAGACTCTACTGGCCAATGTCATTTTACTTTCCCCTGCTAACGGATGTTTCAGAAGCTGAGGTAGGATTATACAGATATGTAGATCAGACTGTAAGAAGTTCTAGGAACTCAAGGGGAAAAACAGTTTTTTTTTTTTTTTTGAAAGCATTGCTCTTTCTTCCGTTCCTATGTTCTCACTCTGTCTTTTTTACTTCGGCGCGCTTGTGTGCTGGGTTAATGGCTGGTACTGTATTATTTATCCTGAAAGGGTACTTATGAAGGGTATGCAGAGGCATTTTCAGACTTTTTAGATGTTGCCTAACTGTTCATTTTGTAATCTAAACTCTGTCCCAGTGTGACCACATGCCGCTGTACTTGATCAGTTAATAAGGAAATGGCAGTGAGAGGAAGAGGAGCAGTCACCATGGCAAGGAGTGTGAGCAGACCGCAGGTCACGTGTGCACCAGGAATGTAAGCGGAGGCTTTATTCTCCAGGAGCCCCTCCCCCAAGCCCCCACCAGCCGAGGGACTCTTAGCTACGGTCTACCAGGTATGCTTTGTTTTTCTTCATTTATTGTTTTAAGGATCATTAAATCTATACTTATTTTGTTAATTTGGAGAGAATGATGTAAAAAAGATTGGGTTTTCTTAGCTTAATTGCCTGTTAGGAATTCACTTTTTTTTTTTTATCACTTAAGTTTGCAAAGTTTTACTTATTTCTGTTATTATTTATTCCTAGAAATGGAAACATGATTAAAGAAGAATCTATTAGGTAATGTCAGGATATTATTTGGAGGATTTGTCTGTTTCCTTTTTATGGCTCATTAACATCTTTCATGGATTCTTTTCTTTTTTTTTATTTTTCAGTGGAAAAAATTGAACACGTCCACATGAGTAAACAGCATTGAAAGAATAATCCTAAACCTGAGTATGGTAGCACGCACCTATAATGACAGCACTTGGGAGGAGAGAGTCAGAGAATTGTGACTTCTAGTCCAGCTTGAACTACACCAGAACACCCCGTATTGAAAAACAACAACAACAACAACAACAACCGCAACCCCTCCCTCCCACGATAAACCTGTAACTGATAATATTTGAGATTCCCTTTCTTTTCGGAAATGCATTTTTATCTTTCATATGCTATCTCAGCTGATGGTTAACGCCTAAGAAACCATGAAATCATGTCTCTAGTTCTAGGTTCCAAACTTATTGAAAGGCCTTTTTGTTTGTTTATTTTTGAATTGTGAGATATTTATTTATTTATTTATGTTTTTTATACTTTTAAAAAAGTTTTATTGCAATATGATAAGAAAAGTTACATGATTTCAATTATCTGAATTTGTTAAAATTTAAAAACATATTTTAAGTAAATAGAATTAAATCACATTCTTGTTTCCCTTTTGTACCCCAACTCCTCCCAGAGAATACCTAACAAAACCTACAATATCTTTTTTATCATATTCTTTAAAATTTATAAAATACTATAACAATAAAAATGAGTATTACAAAAGTTGATATAAAACAACAATCATTTTAACAGTCTTATGTAGATGCTTATCTACAGCAATACTGAAAGTACAAACGTTTTTCTCAATAGAAATTTTAAATAACTCCAAATGTATTAACTGTATATTTCAAAATAATACATCACTACTAATATTTTCTTAAATAAACATAAATATATAAAGTGTTTTTGTTTGTTTGTTTGTTTTGTATTTAGTAGAGCTTAAGATCTTGGCTCTTACTGTGGTAACTTGATACAAGAGTTACAAAGGTCAAAAAGAGCATTCAGGCTCACACTTTGTTGTTCTCTTACAAGCCCCCTCCCAATTTAATTGTCTACATTACTTTTGGGTATATAAATACTTTTAAAATATGTAAGCTTTTCTGGAAACCATAGTATAGTATAAAGACATGAAATAAACAATACTACTAATAGAAAGGCTGAGATAGGAGAAGCAAGATCTCAAGACCATTATGTTGTACACAGCAAGACACTGTCACAAACAAACAAGCTGAAAGTGTATATGGATTGTATAATATTGGACCTATTTCTTCAATTACCAAATTAGAGAGACCATTGGATGACAATCAACAAATTTCTAATTCCTCATGTTTTTGGATTTCAATAGATTAGGATATGTTGGTAATATTAATTTTCATATTAAGATATTAAGAAAAGTAATTGTTACTTCCTGTTGTTTTTGTTGTAAGAGGTGGAATTAGGCTTGTGTATATTTGTTGAAAGTTTTCTTTCTTGCTTCTTCTAGGGTGTAGTTTTTCTCCTTATGTTGATGTTTTCCATCTATTATCCTTTGTA